>NC_136272.1:86364125-86459125 GCF_964187855.1 Myxine glutinosa | reverse complement strand
CATTTGGCCAATATCTCAGGCACCTTTTGAGCTGGGAAGCTAATATTTGGACATGAGTGACCAAGTGATGTGGCTATCAAGGATATTTTTGATTTATTGATTAATCATTTCATCTATTAAGTATTTATTGATTAATCGATTAATTATTTATTGAGTAATCAATTAATTATTTAATTTTTTATAAATGACTTATTTAATTAAATTTCTAAAAGATACATCTTCGGATGAAGCACTACTGGTTTAGTTATGCGATTAGCCAATTGATTATGAAAATATTTTGTGATAATCTTTTATTGATTTTAATTATACAATTAATCAATCAATTAGTGTACACCTCTCCCTCCCAATGCAGCCTCAATGAGCTGCACTGCGGTATTGCCGGGCGCCGGAGGCGCCCCGGCAATGCCGCGCTGCAGCATATTTAATTATTTGGCATGGGGCGGTGTACTTTGAATGTATGTGTACTTGTTTGTTTTCTTTCTTGGTTGTCCGGACGATATCTCAGCCATCCTTTGAGCTAGGAAGCTGAAATTTCGGCACAGTAGTGAGCAAGTCCTTTGTCAAATACGGTATTTTTTGTTTTTTGAATAATCAATTAATTGAGGAGTTATTTAATTATTAGCGTTTAATTAAGTACTTATTTAATTAATTAAATTTCATTTCTCTTCTGACCATTATTAACTCAGGCACCTTTTGAGTTAGGAAGCTGATATTTGGACATGCCAATGACCAGGTGATTTGGCTGCAAAGGATATTTTTGATTTATTAATTAATCAATTAATCGATTAATTATTTAATTATTCGATTAATGACAAAAAATTTTTTTTTTTTAAAGTTACAGATTCTGATGAAATAGTGGTAGTTTATGTGTTCTCTGACCAAATTGATTAATAATTTAATTTTTTTATGATTATTATTTATTTATTTTCATTATTAATCATTTATTTATTTTCTTTCTCATTTGGCCAATATCTCAGGCACCTTTTGAGCTGGGAAGCTAATATTTGGACATGAGTGACCAAGTGATGTGGCTATCAAGGATATTTTTGATTTATTGATTAATCATTTCATCTATTAAGTATTTATTGATTAATCGATTAATTATTTATTGAGTAATCAATTAATTATTTAATTTTTTATAAATGACTTATTTAATTAAATTTCTAAAAGATACATCTTCGGATGAAGCACTACTGGTTTAGTTATGCGATTAGCCAATTGATTATGAAAATATTTTGTGATAATCTTTTATTGATTTTAATTATACAATTAATCAATCAATTAGTGTACACCTCTCCCTCCCAATGCAGCCTCAATGAGCTGCACTGCGGTATTGCCGGGCGCCGGAGGCGCCCCGGCAATGCCGCGCTGCAGCATATTTAATTATTTGGCATGGGGCGGTGTACTTTGAATGTATGTGTACTTGTTGTACACCGCTCCTTTCCTATGCCATCTCCAGGCATTGCAAATCGTCATTGCCGGGCACCAAAGGGGGCTCGGCAGTGACGCACGCTGAAAGAGAGTACTCAGTTTTCACTCTGGTTTCTTGTTTGTTTGTTTTCTTGGTTGTCCGGACGATATCTCAGCCATCCTTTGAGCTAGGAAGCTTAAATTTCGGCACAGTAGTGAGCAAGTCCTTTGTCAAATACGGTATTTTTTGTTTTTTGAATAATCAATTAATTGAGGAGTTATTTAATTATTAGCGTTTAATTAAGTACTTATTTAATTAATTAAATTTCATTTCTCTTCTGACCATTATTAACTCAGGCACCTTTTGAGTTAGGAAGCTGATATTTGGACATGCCAATGACCAGGTGATTTGGCTGCAAAGGATATTTTTGATTTATTAATTAATCAATTAATCGATTAATTATTTAATTATTCGATTAATGACAAAAAAAAATTTTTTTTTAAAGTTACAGATTCTGATGAAATAGTGGTAGTTTATGTGTTCTCTGACCAAATTGATTAATAATTTAATTTTTTTATGATTATTATTTATTTATTTTCATTATTTTCTTTCTTGTTTGTTTGTCCGGACGATATCTCAGCCATCCTTTGAGCTAGGAAGCTGAAATTTCGGCACAATCGTGAGCAAGTCCTTTGTCAAAAACAGTATTTTTTTTTTTTGATTAATCAATAAATTGAGGAGTTATTTAATTATTAGCGATTAATTTAGTACTTATTTAATTAATTAAATTTCCTTTCTCTTCTGACCATTAACTCAGGCACCTTTTGAGTTAGGAAGCTGACATTTGGACATGCCAATTACCAGGTGATTTGGCTGCAAAGGATATTTTTGATTTATTAATTAATCAATTAATCGATTAATTATTTAATTATTCGATTAATGACAAAAAAATTTTTTTTTTAAAGTTAAAGATTCTGATGAAATAGTGGTAGTTTATGTGTTCTCTGACCAAATTGATTAATAATTTAATTTTTTTATGATTATTATTTATTTATTTTCATTATTAATCATTTATTTATTTTCTTTCTCATTTGGCCAATATCTCAGGCACCTTTTGAGCTGGGAAGCTAATATTTGGACATGAGTGACAAAGTGATGTGGCTATCAAGGATATTTTTGATTTATTGATTAATCATTTCATCTATTAATTATTTATTGATTAATCGATTAATTATTTATTGAGTAATCAATTAATTATTTAATTTTTTATAAATGACTTATTTAATTAAATTTCTAAAAGATACATCTTCGGATGAAGCACTAGTGCTTTAGGTATGCTATTAGCCAATTGATTATGAAAATATTTTGTGATAATCTTTTATTGATTTTAATTATACAATTAATCAATCAATTAGTGTACACCTCTCCCTCCCAATGCAGCCTCAATGAGCTGCACTGCGGTATTGCCGGGCGCCAGAGGCGCCCCGGCAATGCCGCGCTGCAGCATATTTAATTATTTGGCATGGGGCGGTGTACTATGAATGTATGTGTACTTGTTTGTTTTCTTGTTTGTTTGTTTTCTTTCTTGGTTGTCCGGACGATATCTCAGCCATCCTTTGAGCTAGGAAGCTGAAATTTCGGCACAGTAGTGAGCAAGTCCTTTGTCAAATACGGTATTTTTTGTTTTTTGAATAATCAATTAATTGAGGAGTTATTTAATTATTAGCGTTTAATTAAGTACTTATTTAATTAATTAAATTTCATTTCTCTTCTGACCATTATTAACTCAGGCACCTTTTGAGTTAGGAAGCTGATATTTGGACATGCCAATGACCAGGTGATTTGGCTGCAAAGGATATTTTTGATTTATTAATTAATCAATTAATCGATTAATTATTTAATTATTCGATTAATGACAAAAAAAAATTTTTTTTTAAAGTTACAGATTCTGATGAAATAGTGGTAGTTTATGTGTTCTCTGACCAAATTGATTAATAATTTAATTTTTTTATGATTATTATTTATTTATTTTCATTATTAATCATTTATTTATTTTCTTTCTCATTTGGCCAATATCTCAGGCACCTTTTGAGCTGGGAAGCTAATATTTGGACATGAGTGACCAAGTGATGTGGCTATCAAGGATATTTTTGATTTATTGATTAATCATTTCATCTATTAAGTATTTATTGATTAATCGATTAATTATTTATTGAGTAATCAATTAATTATTTAATTTTTTATAAATGACTTATTTTTGATTTATTGATTAATCATTTCATCTATTAATTATTTATTGATTAATCGATTAATTATTTATTGAGTAATCAATTAATTATTTAATTTTTTATAAATGACTTATTTAATTAAATTTCTAAAAGATACATCTTCGGATGAAGCACTAGTGGTTTAGTTATGCGATTAGCCAATTGATTATGAAAATATTTTGTGATAATCTTTTATTGATTTTAATTATACAATTAATCAATCAATTAGTGTACACCTCTCCCTCCCAATGCAGCCTTAATGAGCTGCACTGCGGTATTGCCGGGCGCCGGAGGCGCCCCGGCAATGCCGCGCTGCAGCATATTTAATTATTTGGCATGGGGCGGTGTACTTTGAATGTATGTGTACTTGTTTGTTTTCTTGTTTTCTTTCTTGTTTGTTTGTCCGGGCGATATCTCAGCCATCCTTTGAGCTTGGAAGCTGAAATTTTGGCACAATAGTGAGAAAGTGCTTTGTCAAAAACGGTATTTTTTTTTTTGATTAATCAATAAATTGAGGAGTTATTTAATTATTAGCGATTAATTAAGTACTTATTTAATTAATCAAATTTCCTTTCTCTTCTGACCATTAACTCAGGCACCTTTTGAGTTAGGAAGCTGATATTTGGACATGCCAATGACCAGGTGATTTGGCTGCAAAGGATATTTTTGATTTATTAATGAATCAATTAATCGATTAATTATTTAATTATTCGATTAATGACAAAAACTTTTTTTTTTTAAAGTTACAGATTCTGATGAAATAGTGGTAGTTTATGTGTTCTCTGACCAAATTGATAAATAATTTAATTTTTTTATGATTATTATTTATTTATTTTCATTATTAATCATTTATTTATTTTCTTTCTCATTTGGCCAATATCTCAGGCACCTTTTGAGCTGGGAAGCTAATATTTGGACATGAGTGACCAAGTGATGTGGCTATCAAGGATATTTTTGATTTATTGATTAATCATTTCATCTAGTAATTATTTATTGATTAATTGATTAATTATTTTTTGAGTAATCAATTAATTATTTAATTTTTTATAAATGATTTATTTAATTAAATTTCTAAAAGATACATCTTCGGATGAAACTAGTGGTTTAGTTATGCGATTAGCCAATTGATTATGAAAATATTTTGTGATAATCTTTTATTGATTTTAATTATACAATTAATCAATCAATTAGTGTACACCTCTCCCTCCCAATGCAGCCTCAATGAGCTGCACTGCGGTATTGCCGGGCGCCCGAGGCGCCCCGGCAATGCCGCGCTGCAGCATATTTAATTATTTGGCATGGGGCGGTGTACTTTGAATGTATGTGTACTTGTTTTTCTTATTTTTTTACGTTTTTTAATTTTTTCGGCTAGAAAATGCTTATTTTACCACAAAAATATTTAAAATAATAGTATATAAAAATACATTTATACCGCAAAATCCCACGATATAGCGAAAAATCCGCGATATAATTTTACATATACGAGCGAAAAAAACCCGCGATGTACCGAAGCCACGAAAAGTGAACCGCGATATAGCGAGGGATGACTGTATATATATATGTGTATATATATATATATATATATATATATATATATATATATATATATATATATATATATATGTGTATATATACAGACGTGGCATTTAATATGGAATATTTTTTTTGTGGGGGTGAACTTACTTTTCAAGATGTCTTAGAACCAAAAGTTCATTGGAATTATGTTGAAATTATTCGAGATTTTGTTAATGTGACCTTTAAAAGAAACAAAAACCGCATTTGACATTTCGAAACAAATAAATTGATCCTTGAAAGTGATGTAAACTGATATCGAACTCAATTCATGGACAGTAGTGTTAAACCTCTGTACGTTTTCCAGAAGTATCTCTTTATTTTGCACATTAGCCAAAAAATTTTTTAACAAAAGTTAAATTACGACTGGGATTACGGACAGTAAAATTACAGTTCAGTACTTTGTGTAACCCCCACGAGCATTCAGGAGAGCATGTACACGTTGAGGCATGCTGTTCACGAGATTTGCCAAGGTTTGGACAGGAATCGCTTGCCATGCAGTGACAATAGCCTGCTGCAATTCACGCACAGAGGTCGGCTGCTGGTCCAAGTGGTCGATTTGACGCGTTAATTCTGCCCACAAGTTCTCTGTCGGATTCATATCCAGGGACATGGCAGGCCACTCCATATGTTCTTCACCACGGTCAGCAAGAAAGTGCAAGCAAGTGGATCAAGTGGATCATGCAGGCACGATGAGGCCGTGCATTGTCATCTTGGAAGACAAAGTTTCCTCGAAAGGCTGCACGAGCAAATGGAAGCAATGTTTCTTCCAGAATGGCCCTGTACTTGAACTGGTTCAGGTTTCCATTCAGAACAACCAGGTCAGTTTTGCCCCCTGCATGAAAAGCAGCCCAAACAGTCAACCCACCACCTCCAGCTTGGACTCTTGGCACTATACAATCTTTGTTGTAGGCTTCATGCACTTGTCTGCGCACTCGGACGCGGCCATCTTGACGATAGACCAGAAATCTAGACTCGTCGCTGAAGAACACGTGATTCCAGTGTCCTGGCTTCCATTGACGGTGCTCTCTGGCCCACTGCAATCGGCGCTGGCGGTGTTGTCTGGTCAGGCATGGCTTTCTCAGGGGACGCCTGGCACGATAGCCTGCTTGAACCAGTCGTTGGTTGACTAGCCTTCTGGATACAGGCACATTTGTCAGTTGCTGCCACTCAGCCCTAAGCCGATTAGCTGACTTGGTACGGCCATTGCAGACTAACCGGTGCAGCTGGTGATCATCCCTCCTTGTGGTTCTGCGGGGACGTCCTGGCCTTGGTATTGGAGTAGGGACACCCCTCTGAGCATTTCGTTTCAGGATCTTTGACACCTGACCTTGAGTGGTGCCATACCGCCGAGCAATAGCACGCTGTTTCATGCCGTAATTTCGTAAAGCGACCACTCCATGACAAACAGCATTGTCGAGGTGACGGACCATCTCCAGAGGAAGCTGCAATAACTTTTGGAGAAGTGCAGCAGTTGTTTTCCACTAATACAGAACGCAAAAACCCTTGTATACCCGACTGTGAAGCCAATCATCAAATGCACCTGTCCGTACATTTTGCCACGCCACCTGTGATATAATCCTGTTGTTGACTTCTTGCTGCGACAGACAATCAGTGACATGGTTCTTTTAACAAATAAATCACCAAAGTGTAAAAGAAACTCACCAGATTGATATACTGAGTTAAGAAAGTAAACCCGTCAAGGAAAAAAAAAATTCCATATTAAATGCCAACTCTGTATATGTGTATATATATATATATATGTATATATATATATATATATATATATATATATATATATATATATGTGTGTATATATGTATATATATGTTTGGATATATATCTATGTATATATATATATATCTATGTATATATATATATATATATGTATATATATATATATATCTATATGTGTGTGTATAGTCCCTGGTGTTGGGCTAGCGGCTAGGGTGCCGGCTTAGGATCCTAGGATCCTGGGTTCGAATCCCGGTCAATCGCTGAATTAACGCCAGGGGGGTTGACTCAGCCTGTCATCCTTCCGAGATCGGCAAATTGAGTACCAGTTCACTGGTAATTCCCTGCTTGTCGTTAAAGGCGGCAAAAAGGGTTGGCGTCAGGAAGGGCATCCGGCCGTAAAACATTGCTTCAAAAAGGGGACCGAAAAACAACAACAACCACAGTTCCCAAAAAAGGCCAACCCCCGCTTGTGGGGAAAAATGGCCTCTAAAGGTGGTTTTTTATGTGTGTGTATATATATATATATATATATATATATATATATATATATATATATATATATATATATATATATATATATATATATGTACAGTCATGTGAAAAAGTAAGTACACCCCATGTAAAGTATTGACTTTTTCAACATATTTCAACATACAGCTATTTGATCTTCATTTCAACAATATTGATAGATAAAGGTGATATTGTGGTGCTGTGCACACACGACTCGATTGCCAGATAGGTAGGCCACAACGCGTTGATACAAACAAAGAGTCTTTATTAAGAGCTTGCACTTCAGCACTGGGCGGGCTCGAGCTTAGAGCCCGCATATATGTCCCGAGGCCACGCCTTGCCCCCGGGCGTGGCCGATCGGTCGAAAGGCGGGGCATGCGTTTTCGTTCCCCGCCTGGACGCTCGCGCCACCCACTGGTGCGCGGAATTATTGTCCCTTGTGCCCGCCACACGTGCCCCCCCAGAATTCCCACGCACCTGAAGGGTGAGTTTGCGGGGAAGCCGGATGACCCGGCCGAAACGCCCCCTGGCGATGCGTGCAGGGCTGGTGGGTAGCGGGTTGGGGGGTGCCGGGGGTCCTACCGCCGGGGGGCGGCCTCGACGCGGAGGCAGAGCTGCTTGCGGGGGGTGGTCCAGATCGAGGTGGGCCGGCTTGAGGCGGTCCACGGAGATGCGATCCGGGGCACCGCCGATGTTGATGGTGAAATATTTGTCCCTGGTCTCCAGCACGCGGAAGGGCCCGTCGTACGGGGGCCGCAGCGGTGCCCGGTGGGCGTCGTGCCGGACGAAGACATACTCCGCCGTGCGAAGCTCCGGGGCGACGTGGGAAGACGGGCAACCGTGGTGTGCGGTCGGCACCGGGGCGAACCTCCAGGCGGTCTCCTGAAGGGCGGAGGGCTGTTGCGCCGCGGACCAAGGAGCCGTGGAGTCGGGGATGAATTCGCCCGGTACCTGCAGTGGTTGCCCGAAGACCAGCTCCGCCAAGGACGCGCGCAGGTCGTCCTTGGGCGCCGTCCTGAGGCCCTGTAGGACCCAGGGGAGCCTGTCTGCCCAGCTGCCATCGCGGAGGCTGGCCCGGAGCACGGCCTTCATCGAGCGATGAAAGCACTCGCACAGGCCATTGAACTGGGGGTGGTAGGCCATGGTGCGGTGTAGTTTTACGCCAAGCCCTTGCGCCACTGCGGCCCAGAGCTCCGAGGTGAACTGGGTGCTGCGGTCGGACGAGATGTCCGAGGGGGCACCGAACCGGGCAACCCAAGTGGCGATGAAGGCTTGCGCCACATCAGCGGCAGACGTCGCCGCGAATGGGATGGCCTCCGGCCACCGTGTGGTGCGGTCCACCATGGTGAGGAGGTGGGTGAACCCCCACGAGGGGGTCAGAGGTCCCACCAAGTCGACGTGCACGTGGTCGAACCGACGCTCGTGCACCGCAAACGGGGCCAACGTGGCCTGGGTGTGGCGGTGGACCTTTGCGCGCTGGCACGCGAGGCACGTCCTGGCCCAGTCGCGGACGTCCTTCCTGAGGACATGCCAGATGAACTTCGCCGCGACAAGCTTCTGGGAGGCCTTCCTGGCGGTCCGACACTTCCACCATCTGCTGGAGGGCCGCCCGTTCACGGCTTTCGTCGACCACAAGCCCCTTGTGTTCGCGATGGCCAAGGTCGCCGAGCCATGGTCGGCACGGCAGCAGCGTCACCTCTCTGCCGTGTCTAAGTATACTATGGACATCCGTCACGTGGCGGGTAAAGACAACCCGGTGGCGGTTCGGCGGTCTGGTCCTCCGCCATCTGGGCATAGTCGATCCCGAGGTGCCCAGTGGGACAGGCCGTGGATGGCGTCGAACACTGGGCGCTGCCAGCCAGCGGGCACGATGGGGCGAGGCCGGCCGAGGGAGACGTCGCACAGGAGGGCCGCGCCCGTGGCGTCGAACGGCACCTCGGTGACTCGGAGGCCCGTGACGGCGGTCCGCAAGGCCTGGAGGCCCGTGACGGCGGTCCGCAAGGCCTGGACGCCAGGGTCGGCGGTCTGGTGCTCCGCCATCTGGGCATAGTCGATCCCGAGGTGGACCGCGTGCGCGACGGACCGGGAAAGGCAATCCGCCACTGGGTTGTCTTTACCCGCCACGTGACAGATGTCCGTCGTATACTTAGACACGGCAGAGAGGTGACGCTGCTGCCGTGCCGACCATGGCTCGGCGACCTTGGCCATCGCGAACACAAGGGGCTTGTGGTCGACGAAAGCCGTGAACGGGCGGCCCTCCAGCAGATGGCGGAAGTGTCGGACCGCCAGGTGGAGCTCGAGCAGCTCGCGGTCGAATGTGCTGTAGCGGCGTTCGTGCGGGCGAAGCTGCCGGCTAAAAAACGCCAGCGGTTGCCAAGCACCACGCACCCACTGCTCGTGCACCGCGCCCACCGCGTAGTCCGACGCGTTGGTGGTGAGGGTGATCGGCGCATCGGGCGCCGGGTGCGCCAGCATGGTGGCGTTGGCCAGGGCCAGCTTTGCGCCCGCAAACGCCGCGGCCATCGGCTCTGACCAGGCGATGTCACCTTTGCCCGGCTTGCCCCGGAGGGCCTCGTGCAGGGAGCGGAGGAGCTGGGCGATGTGGGGCACGAAGCGGTGGTAAAAATTTACCATGCCCAGAACTCCTGGAGCCCCTTGATCGTGCGGGGTCGCGGGAAATCCCTGACCGCCTCCACCTTGGCCGGTAAAGGGACGGCCCCGTGCCTGGTGATGTGGTGCCCCAAGAAGTCGATGGTGGCGACGCCGAAACAGCACTTTGCGGGGTTGATGATTCGGCCATGCTGGCCCAGACGTTCGAAAAGTGTGCGGAGGTGGAGCAGGTGCTCCTCCCGGGACGCGCTCGCGACTAGGATGTCGTCCAGGTAGACAAAGAGGAAAGGTAAGTCGCGCAAGACGCTGTCCATAAGCCGTTGGAACGCCTGGGCCGCATTCTTCAACCCGAAAGGCATTCGCAGGAACTCGAAGAGGCCGAAAGGGGTGATGACGGCCGTCTTCGGGACATCGCCCGGTTGTACGGGGACCTGGTGGTAGCCCCGGATGAGGTCCACCTTGGAAAACACGGTCGTGTTTGCCAACCGGGCGGAAAAGTCCTGGATATGCGGGACTGGGTCGCGGTCGGGGGTGGTGGCATCATTGAGCCAGCGGTAGTCCCCGCACGGCCGCCATCCCCCGCCGGGCTTGGGCACAATGTGCAGAGGAGAAGCCCAAGCGCTGTTGGAGCGCCGTACGATCCCCAGCCGCTCCAGCATGGCGAACCCCGCTTTTGCCACGGCGAGCTTCGTGCGTTCGAGTCGGCGTGCCCGGGCGTAAACCGGCGGCCCGACCGTGGGTATATGGTGCTCCACCCTGTGTTTAACGGCCACCGCTGAGAAGGTGCGCCGCGTGAGGGCCGGGAAACTGGCTAGGAGGCGGGTAAAGTCGTCCGCTGCCGGAAGCGTGCAAACTAAACTCGCGGGGACGGAACCTTCCAGCATGCCGCTTGGAAAGCCGCTCAGTGAGCCGCTCAGCGAATAAGCGAGCGAGCTGAAGGTTTCGGCCTGGACGAGACGTCTGCGCTTCACGTCGACCAACAGCCCATGCGCACATAGGAAGTCCGCGCCCAGCCGGGCCATTGGCACGCTGGCGGTCACGAACGACCATTGAAAGCGCTGCCCTCCGAACCGCAGTGAGAGGCAACGCATCCCGAATGTGCGGATGGGTGTACTGTTGGCGGCAAGCAAAGCGGGGCCCCGGCCCACGGCTTGCTTATCGGACGTGGAGGCAGGGAGGACGCTTACCTGCGCTCCTGTGTCGCAAAGAAAACGGCGCCCGGACAAGGTGTCAGTGATGAACAGGGAGCTGCCGGAATGGCCGACGCTCAGGGCCGCTAATGAGCGCCGGCCCGGTCGTTTCCCGACCCATCAAAAGAGCACGGCGGGCGACACGTTTTAGCCTTGCGGCCGAACCTGGAGTGGTAGTAGCACCAGGTTTGCGGCGGTGACGGCCGTGGCGGCGGTAGTGGGCGGGGCGCAGCAGCGGCCACGAGGGGAGCCGGGGGCGCTGTAGCCTCTCCCCCGGGATCCACTACGGCGGCACCGTAAACCGACCGCGTGTCGCAGGCCGCGAAAAACTTGTCGGCCTCTCCGGCCAGGGCGCGGGGTTCCGTGATGTTGGAACTGGCCAGCGCGAGGCGCACCTGTATCGGTATCTGGCGGAGGAAAAGTGCGCGGAACAAGAAATCCGGGCGCTGGTCTCCAAGCAGCGACAGCATGAAATCCATCCGGACGGATGGTCGTGTGTCGCCGAGGGCGGGACGGTCCAGGAGGCGGTCGGCCCGTTCGATCTCCGTGAGCCCGAACGTGGCGAGGAGGAGATGTTTGAGCGCCTCGTACTTGTTGTCGCCCGGCGGGCGCCGAAGGACGGACACGACTCGGGCGGCAGTGCCGGGCCCGAGGGCGTCGCCCACGTGGTAGTACCGGGTCTCATCCGCCGTGATGCCTCGGAACTGAAATTGAGCTTCGGCCTGCACAAACCAAACGTCGGCTTGTGCTTCCCAAAACTCCGGGAGCTTGACGGCGACGGCGTTGGTAGCCATGGCGCGTTCGGGGGTCAGCAACGGCTGAACCAATCGGGGTCACCAGTGTGGGGCTGTGCACACACGACTCGATTGCCAGAGAGGTAGGCCACAACGCTTTGGTACAAACAGAGTCTTTATTAAGAGCTCGCACTTCAGCACTGGGCGGGCTCGTGCTTAGAGCCCGCATATATGTCCCGAGGCCACGCCTTACCCCCGGGCGTGGCCGATCGGTCGAAAGGCGGGGCATGCGTTTTCGTTCCCCGCCTGGACGCTCGCGCCACCCACTGGTGCGCGGAATTATTGTCCCTTGTGCCCGCCACAATATAATATAACAAATATCATGAAACATTTACATTTTGTAGTCCATTGTATAATTTAAATAAACATCAATGCAAATTTCACATGTGGAAAAAGTAAGTAGACCCCTACATTTATCACTACTTCAAATACCTAAAATTAGAATCAGGTGCACCAGCTCAGGTGCAAATGATTAGAACATCGTTAGAGAGGATCTTGGAGGAACTTGTCTTATTTAAACCTCAGACATTTCGTTTGCTTTGCTCTTTGTTGTGGAAGTGTGCGGCGTCACCATGCCAGATCAAAAGAGCTCTCTGAGGCCTTCAGAAAGAATGTTATCGATCCCTACGAGTCTGGGAAGGGATTTAAAAAGATCTCCAAAAAATTTGAAATCGATCATTCGACTGTCCGGAAGATCATCCACAAGTGGAGAAGATTTCAAACAACTGCCAACTTCTTTATGCCAGGCCGCCCCAGCAAGTTCAGCCCAAGACCAGACCGCAAGATGCTGAAATAAGTCTCTAAGAACCCCAGAATGTCATCACGGGACCTACAGGTAGCTCTTGCCACTGTTGATGTCAAAGTGCACGAGTCTACCATTAGAAAGAGGCTGCATAAATTTGATCGACATGGGAGGTGTGCCAGGAGGAAACCTTTGCTGTCCAGAAGTAACATCAGGGCAAGACTAAAGTTTGCCAATGACCACCGAGGCAAAGACCAGCACTTCTGGAACAATATGCTCTGGACAGATGAGTCGAAGGTACAGCTATTTGGCCACAGTACCAGAAGACATGTTTGGCGAAAACCAAAGACAGCATTTGGCCACAAGAAACTGATACCAACTGGAAAGCATGGTGGTGGAAATATTATGGTTTGGGGCAGCTTTGCTGCATCAGGGCCTGGGCAGCTCACCATCATAGAATCCACTATGAATTCTTCATTGTACCAGAGGGTGCTTGAGGATAATGTGAGGCCATCTGTCGGAAAGTTGAAGCTCAACCGAAGGTGGACCTTGCAACATGACAATGACCCTAAACATACCAGTAAATCCACCAAGGAATGGCTGAAAAGAAAGAAATGGAGGGTTCTGGAATGGCCAAGTCAAAGCCCGGATCTAAATCTCATCGAGATGTTGTGGGGGGGTTTGAAACGAGCTGTGCATGCAAGAAACCCCTCAAACATCGCACAGCTGAAAGAATTCTGCATGGAGGAGTGGGCAAAAATATCTCCCAGTCAATGTCAGAGACTGGTAGACAGTTATGAGAAACGCCTACTTGAGGTTGTTTCTGCCAAAGGGGGGGTACTTTTCCCACATACCACCTATTAGAGCCAAGGGTGTACTTACTTTTCCCACATACGAAATTTGCATTTATGTTCATTTAAATTATACAATGGACTACAAAATGTAAATGTTTCATGATATTTGTTATGTTATATCACCTTTATCTTTCAATATTGTTGAAATGAAGATCAAATAGCTGTATGTTGAAAAAGTCAGAACTTTACATGGGGTGTGCTTACTTTTTCACGTGACTGTATATATGTATATATTTTTTTTTTCCTTGACGGGTTTACTTTCTTAACTCAGTATATCAATCTAGTGAGTTTCTTTTACACTTTGGTGATTTATTTGTTAAAAGAACCATGTCACTGATTGTCTGTCGCAGCAAGAAGTCAACAACAGGATTATATCACAGGTGGCGTGGCAAAATGTACGGACAGGTGCATTTGATGATTGGCTTCACAGTCGGGTATACAAGGGTTGTTGCGTTCTGTATTAGTGGAAAACAACTGCTGCACGTCTCCAAAAGTTATTGCTGCTTCCTCTGGAGATGGTCCGTCAACTCGACAATGCTGTTTGTCATGGAGTGGTAGCTTTACGAAATTACGGCATGAAACGGCGTGCTATTGGTCGGCAGTATGGCATCACTCAAGGTCAGGTGTCAAAGATCCTGAAACGAAATGCTCAGAGGGGTGTCCCTACTCCAATACCGAGGCCAAGACGTCCCCGCAGAACCATAAGGAGGGATGATCGCCAGCTGCACCGGTTCGTCCGCGATGGCCGTACCAAGTCAGCTAATCGGCTTAGGGCTGAGTGGCAGCAACTGACAAATGTGCCTGTATCCAGAAGGCTAGTCAACCAACGACTGGTTCAAGCAGGCTATCCTGCCAGGCGTCCCCTGAGAAAGCCACGCCTGAACAGACAACACCGCCAGCGCCGATTGCAGTGGGCCAGAGAGCACCGTCAATGGCAGCCAGGACACTGGAATTACGTGATCTTCAGTGCCGAGTCTAGATTTCTGGTCTATCGTCAAGATGGTCGCGTCCGAGTGTGCAGAAAAGTGCATGAAGCCTACAACAAAGATTGTATAGTGCCAAGAGTCCAAGCTGGAGGTGGTGGGGTGACTGTTTGGGCTGCTTTTCATGCAGGGGGCAAAACTGACCTGGTTGTTCTGAATGGAAACCTGAACCAGTTCAAGCACAGGGCCATTCTGGAAGAAACATTGCTTCCATTTGCTCGTGCAGCCTTTGGAGGAAACTTTGTCTTCCAAGATGACAATGCACGGCCTCATCGTGCTCGCATGATCCAACACTTTCTTGCTGACCGTGGTGTAGACCATATGGAGTGGCCTGCCATGTCCACGGATATGAATCCGATAGAGAACTTGTGGGCAGAATTAACGCGTCAAATCGACCACTTGGACCAGCAGCCGACCCCTGTGCATGAATTGCAGCAGGCTATTGTCACTGCATGGCAAGCGATTCCTGTCCAAACCTTGGCAAATCTCGTGAACAGCATGCCTCAACGTGTACGTGCTCTCCTGAATGCTCGTGGGGGTTACACGAAGTACTGAACTGTAAGTTTACTGTCCGTAATCCCAGTCGTAATTTAACTTTTGTTTTTGTTATAAAATTTTTTTGCCTAATGTGCAAAATAGAGATACTTCTGGAAAACGTATAGAAGTTTAACACGGTACTGTCCATGAATTGAGTTCGATATCAGTTTACATCACTTTCAAGGATCAATTTATTTGTTTCAAAATGTCAAATGTGGTTTTTGTTTCTTTTAAAGGTCACATTAACAAAATCTAGAATAGTTTCAACATAATTCCAATGAACTTTTGGTTCTAAGACATCTTGAAAAGTAAGTTCACCCCCACAAAAAAAATATTCCATATTAAATGCCAAGTCTGTGTATATATATATATATATATATATATTGTTGCGAATATGGAATTTGGCCTCCATATCCGCTTGTAAATATTCCCCTATTTTCTCCGATACTCCCCAACTCTCCCTTACCCCATTCCCTAGTCCCATTGTCTGTAAACAACACCCATTAGAGCCGATCTTCCCCTTCATCCCCCCATTAAATGTCGTGCCCAGGTCCCCCGCACCACACGTAGACAATTATAGGACATCTTGCTAGTTATTCTTAATCTATGTCAGTTAAGGACTTGTTTCCATTAATTATGACTCTTCGTTGCACCAGAATGTGATTATATGGCACCTGTTAGGAAGTTTAGGACCTCCCCATACCTCTCCGCATCTCTTCCCCATGAAGAAGCGCCAACTACAACAACAACAACAAAAGAGGGGGGCGGCGCGGTGACGGCATGGGGAGTGGGCGTCCTCCTTCCGGCTCGGTTAGCCGCCATTGACCACGCGCTCCACGGGGTTACCACGAAGGGGCTCCCTGTCGGCCCCTCGTCAAGGGCGGAGCCGGTAACCCCCGCACCCAATGAGAAGCCATGGGCCGAGGCCATCTGGGGCGGCGCTAACGAGCCGAGGGCGTGTCACTCCCCGCCGGATATACGCGGCCCCGCGCCGGACGTGACGGGAGATGCGCCCCGAGCTTGGAAGGACAAGACGCCACCCTCCCGAGCGCTGAGCGACCTCCCCGGCATCTCCACCAAAGTCGCGACCCACGAGCGCTGAGCGACCTCCCCGCATCTGCTGGACACCACCGTACGTGATTCTGTCCCTGAGCCAGGTGCACCTGAGCCATCGACTGCCGCTTTCCTGGCCATCAAACCCCGTGTGAGTGAGCCTTGTCCCGCGTTTACCTGTCGTCTGTCCGGGGATAATATAAGTGTGTTTAAGTGCCCACCTTCCTATGTTTCCCTCTTGTCCCTGTAATCTAAACCTTCCGCAATTGTAATAACAACCTTTGAGAACCGTATCCCTGGTGTCGTGTCGTATTAATTCCAGCCGTGTGTCTTCTTTTTCCTTCATTGGTCTAGCATAGCGCGACTAGTCAACCCCGGGTGCAATCGGGGTAACTTGTGCAGACGTGGTCATACCATAAAACCGCTCGGGAAATAACATCCAAGCCACGTCTGTAACAATTGGTGTCGAGGAGTGGGATTCGAACCCGGGACTAAATTAGTTAGGCCCAAATTTTGGGAGGGAAAATCGATTCGGAGCGCGTTTCCCGCGCGAAATTATAACGGCGAAATTTCAATTTGTTTTACGAAAATAAAAAATAAAAACCGAATTTTGAAAGTCGCGCTATGGCGGATCAAGACAGCTGGGGTCCGGTAAAGGAGAGTGAGGTAGGGTCGATCCAGGACCAAAATGAGGGACAGGAGGAGAGCGAAGCAGTGAGGGCGGCAGGTTCGCAAAATAGCGCCGTCACGCACGAAGAAGCGGGCGCGCAAAATGGCGCCTCGCTGATCACCGCGCCAGCGACCGTGGCAGCGCCCCCGGTGGATTGGAATTTGTTTTTTATGCAAATGAAGGCCCTTATGGACAAGAATAATGAAGAAATGGAAAGCAGAATAATGATGGGAATGAGGGCTGATAGTGAGCGGTTGGGAAACCAAATGGGGGTAATGAGGGACGAAGCGAGGGCTCAGAGTGAGCAAATGGGGGTAATGAGGGACGAAGCGAGGGGTACCAGTGAGGGGTTAGACAATAATTTTGAGAGGTTAGACAACGGGATAAAAGAAGTGAAAAATGGGTTAAAGGGGGTAGAAAATAGAATGGCTGCCCAGGAGAATCAGATAGAGGGAGTGAAAAATGGGTTAGAGGGGTTAGAAAACAGTATGGAAGGCAAATTGAGGGACATGAGGGACCAAGCGGAAAGGGAAGTTAAACAAATGGAGCAGCAGATAGAGGGGGTCAGAATGGGGGTAGAAACCAAACTGGATGCTCACAGGGAGGAAATGGAGCAGATGAGGGTGGCATCTGGGCAGGAGATGCAAGTGATGGGAGAGGAGATCAGAGGAGGAGTGAGTGAGGAGGTCGGAGGAGTGCGCGAGGAGGTGAGGCACTGTAAGGAGCACATGGAGAAGGAGGTGAGAAAGGGGACTGTAAAGTTACAAGGGGGCATAGAGGACCTGACGCAGGAGGTGGAGCAGCTGACGGTGGGACAGACGGAGTTAGTGGAGCAGGTTCAAAGGAACACTGCGGTATTAGGAGGTTTAAAGGCGACACAGAAAGAACTAAAAGATGACTTGGTAGCGACGAAGAGGGAATGTCAGATGGTACGTGAGGGACTGACAACGAGGCTGGACGAGGTGATAGAGGTAATGGAGACGAAGGACCGGCAGGTGAGGACGCACATGGAAACGGTCAAGGTAGCCTTGGAGGACGAGCTTGAGGAGACGTACCGGGGAATAAAAGAGGTGAAGCACAAATTAGAAGAAGTGGAAGAAGGGATGAGCGAAATTAAGAAGCGACGGAGAGGGGATAAGAAAGAGATAAAAGAGGAGATAAAAGAATTGGTCCAAAGTCTGTGTTTGGATCGTGATGATGTGCTCATTAACCGGATGAGGGATTCGCAGGTGATGGAGCAGAAGCGAAGAGGAAGAGGACCCGGTGTAAGTGGTGACCAATATGGTCGTGCGTATGATGCGCCAGGTGATTTAAGAGGCTTGGGGGTCGAGATAGACCCGGGTGTTCGTGAGAGGCCGTTGGTGAAGTGTGCGACAGGTCTGGTGTGCGAAAATGGAGGTGTGCAAGAAAGTCCGACTCTGGGGTGTGTGAGGAAAAAGTGCGTGCCAAGGAGTGAGTGTGCTGGCGAGAGTGAGTCGGTCGTAGCGCGTGTGCGAGGGAGCACATGGAGGCGTGGTGTGGTGAGTGTTACAGAGGGTGTGACGGGAGAGTGTGCGCAGGAGTGTGCGCGAGAAAGGTGTGTGACGGACAGGTGCATGAGGAAAGAGTGCGCTGTCAGAAGTAAGGAAGAGTGTCCACCTGTGGTGAGTGTTACAGAGGGTGTAACGGGAGAGTGTGCGCGAGAAAGGTGTGTGACGGACAGGTGCATGAGGAAAGAGTGCACTGTCAAGAGTAAGGGTGAGTGCTCTGTCAGGAATGGAGGTGAAAGTAGTGAGAGTGACATGGAGCGTGAGTTAGTTGTGACAGGTGAGCGAGGATGTACACCTGGGATGGAAGGATGCACACCTGGAATGGTAGAGCGTGAGTGGGAATGCACGCTGGAGTTGGTGGTGAGGCACGTGGTTGGGTGTGCGAATGAGAGCACACCTGTGATTGTCACAGAGGAGGTGACCGAGGAGGGGGTGCGAAGCGGTGTATTGGTGAGGTGTGCGACCAACGAATGTGTGCCAAAGTGTTCGGTGGTCAGGTGTGTGACCAAGGCTGTGAGTGGAATGAGGGTACCTGGGTGTGTAAGGAAGGGTACGAGGAGCATGGGCACAGCTGGATGTGTGAGCAAGGAACGGGCTGCGGGGTGTAAGCATGCAGGTGAAGCATCGACATTAAACGGGTTAGAGGTTAGGTCGACTTTTAGCCGAATCGGGCCCTCGGTGCGTGCTGGGCCTCGCTTTGAACGGCCGCGTCCGTGCTCCACTAGGCGGAGCGGGCGGCCCGATAGAAAGGGTCGTCATGGCGACCACTTTTTGTTGAGGCATTCCGGCAGGTCGAGATCGGGACATTGGATGGCTCCACGCCGAGGTGATGCGTGGGATCTCGGCCCGGGTAAGCCCCCGTCCCTGCACCGAGTGCCGGACGCATCCAGCCGCTGGCACAAAACAACCAGCATCCATTGCTTGGCTTTACGAAGCCGGGCTTTGGACAGGGATTGGCGCACCGAGAGGTATTAGTGAGTAGACTGGGTGATGAGGTTAGTGTTTTGGACCCAAAATTAGAGAAAAACAAAATTTGATGATTGGCAAAGGATTGGCAGTAGTGATTGGCAGATGATGGGCAGTGATTGGCCAAATTTTTGATTTGTTGAAATTTGATGTGCAAAATTGGTAGTGAGAGACCCCCGATGTGGTGGGATGGCAAATCCACCATCCCTCACAGGTGGGGGCAAAGGAGCAATAGCTTATGGGGTGTATGGCAGTGAAAACTAGCCCGGGTGGGTTAGGTTATATTGTAGGGATCTAGAAGAGATTGACATTAGGTAACGTTAAGGTTAGATAGTGACTGATACCTGTAGTGGGGACGCAGGTAGATTAGTGTGGATGATAATGACGAGGGAGCGCAATAGTTTAAAGGGACGACTGGGAAGCGCAAGTTTCAGAAGGGAGTAGTTAGCTGAGATGATGCCGTGTGTTTGTGAGAATTGAACAGGTGTGATTGCGCAGGTGTGCAACTGGGCAGGTGTGTGGAGCAGTGTATGAGTAGTGAGTGTGTGGATCAGCGCGAATGCGCTTGGGGAGAGAAGGGTGCAGGTGGCACCAGGTGTGAGAGCACAGGTGTGCAAGTACAGGTGTGTGGAGAGAGTTGGAGTAAGTGGTACGGAGTGGTGTGCATGGTGCGAAGGTGTGGATGGGGGAAGAGTGGACCCCTTTCACGAATACCCGGGGCGGGTAGTGTAAGTGTTAGGTAGAGGGTATAGGTAAGTTGTGGTTGGATATTGGCATTTGTGGTGCGGTTGCAGAATGGTGTTGTGAATGGGTGCATTAGTGTTGTGGAAATGGCTGGGCGTGTAGCCTGTTAGTGTGTGTAGTTGGTTGGGCACTCCACCACTGTGAGGATGTCGGCCAGGTGAGGCCGCAGGTGGGCTCTGGGAGCCGGTAGTTGTGAGTGGGTGCCTGAGGATCCCGGGTGTGGATCGGGCAGCCCAGTGCCAGAGAGGGCACGGAGTGGGGAGAGAGCCAGAGGGCCTTCCCCTGGTAGTTAGGTTAGGGTAAGGAGCAGGTAAGCTCGGAGGCAACTGCAGTGGTGGAGGGGTGCAGGTGGGTAGACCCGCTGGGAGAGGTACACGCCGCAGCCCAGAAATTGTGCGAGGGCACCGGGAGATGAATCGGGGGAGTGAGACCCCAAATTGAAAAGCACCACAGTTGGCCAATGGGAATTGGTTTTTAGAACCCATAGAGTAAGAGGGCCAATGGTTTGGCCGGAGAGAGACCCCGGGTAGTGTAAAGTTGTTAAAGTCATTTAGGAAATAGTTAGGATTGATGAACCTGTCGCACCATACGCAGCCACTTACCTGTGGTGATGATGATGACTCCACACCTGTGTTTTCTTTGTTTTGTTGCAGGAGATGAATCGCTGTGTGGATTTGTGAGACGCATCACGACGTGGATGAGACATTGGGGTGATTCCATCTCTCCCTCCCTAGGAGGGACTGATGATGAATTGGTAATGGCAAATTTTGATGTTGAGTTGAAAATGGCAAATTTTGATGAGAGTTGAAAATGGCAAATTTGATTGGTTAGGAGGGAGAGAAGACGAATTTGGTATATGGGAGGAACGGGGAAGACAGTAGGGATGTTTGTTGATTTGTAAAGTAGATGTTTATGGGTAGTGTTGTGTTTTGTGGATACAGTAAGGGGTAAGGGAGGGGCCATGTAGGTTACCTGGTGGGGGGGGCGTACGATAGGAACGTACCTGTCTCACCTGGTTCCCATGTGCCCCCAGTGTGCATTACCTTATATTGCGTGCACTTTTGCGCCCTTACCACCTTACTCACTTGTTTCTTCTTTTGTCTCCCACCTCCGAGGATCTGGCTTTGGGGAAGAGAGAGAGGAGAGAGAGGTGCTGGCTGCGCAGTTGTGGGCCTGCACTTTCGCTGTTCGCTGCCTGGATCGATACACCATATGGACCGCAATGTTTGTGGCCACCCACAATGGACCGCAGCTCTTTTGCGGCCAAGCACCACCCGTGGAAGGACCTATGGGTCAACGTGGCACCTATGCCATACAGGTGAACCACTTTTAGTTGACACCAAGTGCACCACGAGAAGAGCAAGAGACACCTGCAGGGTTAGGGGTTGTTGAAGTTATTTTTAATCATTGAACAATGGTGACTGCACCGATTGGTGGTGGGGTGGTGCTGTTGATGCTCGGAAAGGGTGCTCTGCACGTTATTAAAGGCCGTCGGCCACAGAGCACTCGTGGGTTGGTGTATCGATGTTGGCAAGCGCGCTCTCTCTATGCATAACATCTGCATGTGTTCCTCCAAAGACAGGTCCTGGATCGTAGTGTAAATATCAGCGTAGTCTTGTAAATAATGCTCCCTACCGGCTGTATGTTTAGTTTGAGAATTCTTTCCGGATTCGGTTATCCTGTGGGTGTGTTTCTGAGAGGAGAAGGGTGCAACGTCGCAGGGGGACATATTTACTCATTTGTGAATATCTATAAAACTGTCGCACTCAGGGTAGAGTTAATAGTAGAGGGAACTACATTGCGTGCCACACTAAAGTAGGTAAAAATTTATCGGGTCGGGACGCCCCGAGGGTAGAGAAGGGTGCAATGTTGCGAATATGGAATTTGGCCTCCATATCCGCTTGTAAATATTCCCCTATTTTCTCCGATACTCCCCAACTCTCCCTTACCCCATTCCCTAGTCCCATTGTCTGTAAACAACACCCATTAGAGCCGATCTTCCCCTTCATCCCCCCATTAAATGTCGTGCCCAGGTCCCCCGCACCACACGTAGACAATTATAGGACATCTTGCTAGTTATTCTTAATCTATGTCAGTTAAGGACTTGTTTCCATTAATTATGACTCTTCGTTGCACCAGAATGTGATTATATGGCACCTGTTAGGAAGTTTAGGACCTCCCCATACCTCTCCGCATCTCTTCCCCATGAAGAAGCGCCAACTACAACAACAACAACAAAAGAGGGGGGCGGCGCGGTGACGGCATGGGGAGTGGGCGTCCTCCTTCCGGCTCGGTTAGCCGCCATTGACCACGCGCTCCACGGGGTTACCACGAAGGGGCTCCCTGTCGGCCCCTCGTCAAGGGCGGAGCCGGTAACCCCCGCACCCAATGAGAAGCCATGGGCCGAGGCCATCTGGGGCGGCGCTAACGAGCCGAGGGCGTGTCACTCCCCGCCGGATATACGCGGCCCCGCGCCGGACGTGACGGGAGATGCGCCCCGAGCTTGGAAGGACAAGACGCCACCCTCCCGAGCGCTGAGCGACCTCCCCGGCATCTCCACCAAAGTCGCGACCCACGAGCGCTGAGCGACCTCCCCGCATCTGCTGGACACCACCGTACGTGATTCTGTCCCTGAGCCAGGTGCACCTGAGCCATCGACTGCCGCTTTCCTGGCCATCAAACCCCGTGTGAGTGAGCCTTGTCCCGCGTTTACCTGTCGTCTGTCCGGGGATAATATAAGTGTGTTTAAGTGCCCACCTTCCTATGTTTCCCTCTTGTCCCTGTAATCTAAACCTTCCGCAATTGTAATAACAACCTTTGAGAACCGTATCCCTGGTGTCGTGTCGTATTAATTCCAGCCGTGTGTCTTCTTTTTCCTTCATTGGTCTAGCATAGCGCGACTAGTCAACCCCGGGTGCAATCGGGGTAACTTGTGCAGACGTGGTCATACCATAAAACCGCTCGGGAAATAACATCCAAGCCACGTCTGTAACAATATATATATACTCAGAGGCAAAAGTTATTGTGACATGGAATTTTTTCATTGGTAATCTTGTGAATGAATTTTTGGATTTGAACCAGAGAAAGAGTGTGTTAAAATGGTCGAAGAAACGCAACCAAGCAGTTGTTGTTCGAATTGCACGAAATTTGCAAGAAGCATGACATATTCGAGAAAAATGGCCAGCAATGTTCACTTTAAAAGGCCAGACAACCAGATGCTTATCATTTCCACTCAATGCAGTCTTAAGAAGTGTAGAAGTCAGAAAAACACCTCTATTCATCGTTCTGGAACAAGTTCGACATACCACGCCTCGGGGAAAATGACAGATGGAGAGCTATAGGTATGCTTCAGTCTGGTACCTCGCAGCGTGATGTTGCTCGTCGATTCAACATCCATAGAAACACCATTTGGCACAGCTTCACCGAGCTGACGGTAGGACACGTGTCTACAGGTGCACAGGTGAACGTTACATCAGGCCATGTGTTCTGGAAGGGGATCATTTTGGAGGTGGGGGCATTATGATCTGGGGTGGGATAACAGCTGCAGCAAGAACGCCAATGATTGTGATTGAGGGGAACTTGAATGCTGTGAGGTACCGAGACGAGATTTTGCAAATGGCCGCTTTACCGTTTTTGCAACAGAACGGCCCTAGAGTGACGTTTCAACACGATAATGCCAGACCACACATTGCTCGAGTTGTACAGCAGTATCTTAATCAGAACAATGTTAATGTGTTACCCTGGCCTGCAAGATCCCTTGATTTGTCACCCATTGAACACGTCTGGGATGAAATGGAGCAACGTTTACGACGTCATCCGAATCCTCCAAAAACGCTGCAGGAACTCCACCAAATCCTTCCTCGGATATGGAATGATCTTCCCAAGGACTTTCATCGACGTTTAGTGGCCTCAATGAGGCGAAGGTGCCAGGCCTGCATCAATGCACAAGGTGGACACACTCGCTACTGACTGTGTGAACATGCTTGTGAACCCCCTCTTGTGTTGTGGCTCATTTGCATATGCCAGGTGCACTGTTCTTATGGACTGTTGATCGTTACCATACCTTGAAACATTTGTCTTTCCATGTAATAACATTTCATTCGCGGCAGTAAAAGTTTAACACTGATTCTGTTTGTTGTTTGTGTGTCACAATAACTTTTGCCTTTGAGTATATATATATATATATATATATATATATATATATATATATATATATATATATATATATATATATATATATATATATATATATATACGTATATATATATATATATATATATATATATATATATATATATATATACGTATATATATATATATATATATATATATATACGTATATATATATATATATATATATATATGTATATGTATATATATATTGTTACGGATCGCGGATTTGATGTTATTTACCGAGCGGTGGTATTGCCGCGACCGAACAATTCCCCCGATTCTTCCCCAACTCACCCGATTCCACCCGACGTTGACCAAATCGCGCTATGCTAAATCAATGAAGGAAAGGACACAACGGCTGGGATAAATGAAACGACACAAGGGGGTACAGTTCTCAAGACCTCCGGAGGAGGATATAATTGGTGGTGCAGAAAAGGGGTAGATTACAAGGTAAGAGGTAAAGCACAGAAAAGATGGGCACTTAGTTACAGTCTTATCTATCCCCGACAGACCACAGACAAACGGGACAAGACTGACTTACACAGGGATTGATGGCAAGGAAGGACAGGCAGTCGATAGCACAAGGTGCACCTTGGCTCAGGGGCAGAATCAACACGGTCCGGTCCAGAGATGCGGGGAGGTATTGCAGCGCTCGGAGGTGGCGTCTCTCTTCCTTCAAGTCCAGCGCGCATCTGACGTCACCTCCCTCTTCCTGCGCATGCTCAGCGGGGAGTGACACGCCCTCGGCTCGTTGGCTCCGCCCCAGATGGAATTGGTCCGCCGCTTCTATTGGGTGTGGGGGGTTACCGGGCTCCGCCCTTGATGAGGAGCTGACAGCGAGCCCCTAGGTGGTAACCCCGTCGGAGCACATGTTCGATGGTGGCTAACCAAGCCGGAGTGAGGACGCGCACTCCCCGTGCCGCCGCCGCCGTTGTTGCTGTTGTTGTTGTTGCTGAACCGTGAGGAAGAGCTGCGGGGAGGTATTGGGAGGTCCTAAACTTCCTAACGTTGCCATACAATCACATTCTGGTGCAACGAAGAGTCAGAATTAATGGAAACGAGTCCTTAACTGACATAGACTAAGAATAACTAGCAAGATGTCCTATAGTTGTCTACGTGAGATGCGGTGGACCTGGATGCGACATTTAATGGGGGAAATAGGGGAAGGTCGGGTCTACAGAGTGTTGTTTACAGAAAATGGGACTAGGGAATGGGGGATTGGGGATAGTTGGGAAGTATTGGGGAAATAGGGGAATATTTACAAGCGGATATGGATGGAGGCCAATCTCATATCCGCAACATTGCACCCTTCTCTACCTCGGGGCGTCTCGACCCGATAAATTTTTACTTACTTTAGTGTGGCACTCAGATGGATTTCCCTCTACTATTAACTCAACCCTGAGTGCGACAGTTTTACAGATGTTCACAAATGAGTAAATATGCCCCCCTGCGACGTTGCACCCTTCTCCTCACAGAAACACACCCACAGGATAACCGAATCGCGGAAAGAATCCTCAAACTAAACATACAGCCGGTAGGGAGCATCATTTATACAAGACTACACTGATATTTACACTACGATCCAGGACCTGTTCTTTGAGGAACACATGCAGATGTTATGCATAGAGAGAGAGCACGCATGCCAGCATCGATACACCAACCCACGAGTGCCCTGTGGCCCTACGGCCTTTAATAATGTGCAGAGCACCCCATCCAAGCACCAAAAGCACCACCCCATACACACAGTAAGCACCATCCGGTGCACCAATAAAGTGTTCAATAATCACCGGTGGTGTCGCAGCCGGCCGATGTTCTGCCGCTGGTCTTGCCTTCCTGGAGTGCACTTGGCCTTCTGGCTTCTTCTATCTATAATTCCAGTAATCTCTGTCTGTCTGTCTGTACGTCTGTACGTTTGTTTGTTTGTCTGTGACCGCTGTTTCTCGACAACTACCGGTCCGATATACTTGAAACTTGCCAGGTATATTGCTGGGGACCCGAGGATGTGCCTTTTCAAGGTTTCATATTAATCGGACAATTACTTACCGAGCTATGTCCAAAAAACGATTCGACCAATCAGAGAGCAGCGAGCTATCGCGTGTGCCGGCGTTGCGAATGGACCAAACCATTCCATGTAAATAGAGGGGGGGGTTCTGTGGTCGTTGCGAATGGACGAAACCATTTCATGTAAATAGAGGGGGGGGATTGTCACTGTACTCGCAAGCCGTTCGCCGTTCGCTTTGGCGTTGCGAATGGACCAAACCATTTCATGTAAATAGAGGGGGGGGATATAATTTTAGATAGATATATAGTACGGGCATATATATCGTACGGGCATGCCCTAGTTAAAAATAAAGAAAGGCACCAACCGCGTCCATTTCTGAATGGTGGCCGTCAGGGGGCCAACTATAAGTGGTTCACCTGTATGGCATAGGTGCCACGTTGACCCAGAGGTCCATCCACGGGTGGTGCTTGCCCGCAAAAGAACTGCGGTCCATGGTGGGCGGCCACAAAAATTGCGGTCCATATGGTGTATCGATCCAGGCAGCAAGCAGCGAAAGTACAGGCCCACAACTGCAGAGCCAGCACCTCTCTCTCCTCTCTCTCTGCCCCAAAGCCAGATCCTCGGAGGTGGGAGACAAAAGAAGAAGACAAGTGAGTAAGGTGGTAAGGGCGCAAAAGTGCACGCAATACAAGGTAATGCACACTGGGGGCACATGGGAACCAGGTGAGACAGGTACGTTCCTACCGTACGCCCCCCCCCCCCCCCCCACCAGGTAACCTACATTGCCCCTCCCTTACCCCTTACTGTATCCACAAAACACAACACTACCCATAAACATCTACTTTACAAATCAACAAACATCCCTACTGTCTTCCCCGTTCCTCCCATATACCAAATTCGTCTTCTCTCCCTCCTAACCAATCAAATTTGCCATTTTCAACTCAACATCATAATTTGCCATCTCCAACTCAACATCATAATTTGCCATTACCAATTCATCATCAGTCCCTCCTAGGGAGGGAGAGATGGAATCACCCCAATGTCTCATCCACGTCGTGATGCGTCTCACAAATCCACACAGCAATTCTTATTTCCTGCAACACAGAACAAAGGAACACAGGTGTGGAGTCATCATCATCACCTCAGGTAAGTGGCTGCGTATGGTGCGACAGGTTCATCAATCCTAACTATTTCCTAAATGACTTTAACAACTTTACATTACCCGGGGTCTTTCCCTGCCAATCCATTGGCCAACTTACACTATGGGTTCTAAAAACCAATTCCCATTGACCAAACTGTGGTGCTTCTCAATTTGGGGTCTCACTCCCCCGATTCATCTCCCGGTGCCCTCGCACAATTTCTGGGCTGTGACGTGTAGCTCTCCCAGCAGGTCTACCCACCTGCACACCTCCACCACTGTAGTTGCCACCCGAGCTTACCTGCTCCTCACCCTAACCTAACTAACTGGGGAAGGCCCTCTTGCACTCTCACCCCCTCAGTGCCCTCTCTGGCACGGGCTGCCCGATCCACACCCGGGATCCTCAGGCACCCACTGACACTAACGGCTCCCAGAGCCCACCTGCGGCCTCACCTGGCCGACATCCTCACAGTGGTGGAGTGCCCAAACCAACTACACACACTAACAGGCTACACGCCCAGCCATTTCCACAACACTAATGCACCCATCCACAATACCATTCTGCAACCGCACCACAAATGCCAATATCCAACCACAATTTACCTATACCCTCTACCTAACACTTACACTACCCGCCCCGGGTACTCGTGAAAGGGGTCCACTCTTCCCCCATCCACACCTTCGCACCATGCACACCACTCCGTACCACTTACTCCAACTCTCTCCACACCACTCATTCTCTGCTCCATATATTCCACACACCTGTACTTGCACACCTGTGCTCTCATACTTGGTGCCGCCTGCACCCTTCTCTCCCCCAAGCGCATTCGCGCTGATCCACAACACTCACTACTCATACACTGCTCCACACTGCTGTCCAGTTCTCACACAGCATCATCTCATCTAACTACTCCCCTCTGAAACTTGTGCTTCCCAGTCGTCCCTTTAAACTATTGCGCTCCTACGTCATTATCATCCACACTAAACTACCTGCGTCCCCACTACAGGTGTCCTTGTCACTAACTAACCTTAACGTTACCTAATGTCATCTTCGCTAGATCCCTATCAATATAACCTAACCCACCCGGGCTAGTTTTCACTGCCATACACCCCATAATCTATAGCGCATTTGCCCCCACTGTTTGTGAGGGATGACAGAGTTGCCATCCCACCACATCGGGCATCTCCCACTACCAATTTTGCACATCAAATTTCAACAAATCAAAAATTTGCCAATCACTACTCATCATCTGCCAATCATTACTGCCAATCCTTTGCCAATCATCAAATTTTGTTTTTTTCTAATTTTGGGTCCAAAACACTATCCTCATCACCCGTCTACTTATTACATCCTCTCGGCGCGCCAATTCATGTCTACAGCCCGGCTTCGTACAGCCGAGCAATGAACGCGGGTCGTTTTGTGCCAGCGGCTGGATACGTTCCGCATTCGGTGCAGGGAAGGAGGTTTACCCGGGCCGAGACCCACGCACCATCTCGGCACGGAGCCATCCCATGGCCCGATCTCGACCTGCCGGAATGCCTCAACAAAAAGTGGTCGCCATGACGACCCTTCCTATCGGGCTGCCCGCTCCGCCTAGTGGAGCACGGACGCGGCCGTTCCAAGCGAGGCCCAGCGTGGATCGCGTACGGCGGTCCTTTCGAACCCGCCGTGGCTCGGATCCCCGCTGGTTCTCGCGGCACGCGAAGCCCGGCACGCACCGAGGGCCCGATTCGGCTAAAAGTCGCTCTAACCGCTAACCCGGTTACCGTCGATGCTTCACCTGCATGCTTACATGCATACGCTACCCCTTTCTTGCTCATACCTCCAGCTGTTCCCATGCTTCTCGTACCTTTCCTTACACACCTCGGTACACTCGTTCCACTCCCAGCCTTGGTCACACACCTGACCACCGAACACTTTGGCACACATTCGTTGGTCGCACACCTCACCAACACACCTCTTCGCGCCCCCTCCTCGGTCACCTCTGTGACAATCACAGGTGTGCTCTTACTCGCACACCCAACCACGTGCCTCACTACCAATTCCAGCGTGCATTCCCACACATGCTCTACCATTCCAGGTGTGCATCCTTCCATTCCAGGTGTACATCCTTTCTCACCTGTCACAACCAACTCACGCTCCGTGTCACTCTTACTACTCTCACCTCCACTCTTGACAGCGCACTCACCCTTACTCTCGACAGCACACTCTTTCCTCATGCACCCGTCCATTACACACCTTTCTCGCGCACACTCTCCCGTCACACCCTCTGTAACACTCACCACAGGCGTGCATTCTTCCTTGCCTTTGACAGCGCACTCTTTCCCCATGCACCTGTCCGTCACACACCTTTCTCACGCACACTCTTGCGCACACGCTCCCGTCACACCCTCTGTAACACTTACCACACCGCGCTTCCATGTGCTCCCTCGCACACGCGCTGCGACCGACTCACTCTCGACAGCAATCTCACTCCTTGGCACGCACTTTTTCCTCACACACCCCAGAGTCGGACTTTCTCGCACACCTCCTTTTTCGCACACCAGACCTGTCGCACACTTCACCAACGGCCTCTCACGAACACCCGGGTCCATCTCGACCCCCAAGCTTCTTAAATCACCTGGCGCATCATACGCACGACCATATTGGTCACCACTTACACCGGGTCCTCTTCCTCTTCGCTTCTCCTCCATCACCTGCGAATCCCTCATCCGGTTAATGAGCACATCATCACGATCCGAACACAGACTTTGGACCAATTCTTTTACCTCCTCTTTTATCTCTTTCTTATCCTCTCTCCGTTGCTTCTTAATTTCGCTCACCCCTTCTTCCACTTCTTCTAATTTCTGCTTCACCTCTTTTATTTCCCGGTACGTCTCCTCAAGCTCGTCCTCTAAAGCTGCCTTGACCGTTTCCATGTGCGTCCTCACCTGCCGGTCCTTCGTCTCCATTACCTCTGTCACCTCGTCCAACCTCGTTGTCAGTCCCTCACGTACCATCTGACATTCCCTCTTCGTCGCTATCAAGTCGTCTTTTAGTTCTTTCTGTGTCGCTTTTAACCCTCCTAGTACCGCAGTGTTCCTTTGTACCTGCTCCACTAACTCAGTCTGTCCCACCGTCAGCTGTTCCACCTCCTGCGTCAGGTCCTCTATGCCCCCTTGTAATTTTACAGTCCCCTTTCTCACCTCCTTCTCCATGCGCTCCTTACAGTGCCTCACCTCCTCGCGCACTCCTCCGACCTCCTCACTCACACCTCTTCTGATCTCTTCTCCCATCACTTGCATCTCCTGCCCAGATGCCACCCTCATCTGCTCCATTTCCTCCCTGTGAGCATCCAATTTAGTTTCTACCCCCATTCTGACCCCCTCTATCTGCTGCCCCATTTTTTAACTTCCCTTTCCGCTTGGTCCCTCATGTCCCTCAATTTGCCTTCCATACTGTTTTCTAACCCCTCTAACCCCTTGTGCATCCCTTCCATTTGATTCTCTTGAGCGGCCATTCTGTTTTCTACCCCCATTAACCCATTATTTACCTCTTTTATCCCATTGTCTAACCCCTCTAATTTCTTGTCTAATCCCTCACCGGTACTCCTCGCTTCGTCCCTCATTATAATAATAATAATAATTAATAATAATAATTCATTTATTTTGTATAGCGCTTTTCCAGAAGCCCAAAGGCGCTTTGACAGAGTGGAAAACATAATGCATAACAATACATGAAAACAACAATTGCAAAAAGACAAGAATCAAGAAAACAAACAGCAGCGATATACGGCATATATATAAGACAAGAATCAAAAAGACAAGACAAGAATCAATAGGGAAATATTTAAAGCAAAAGGAGGGAGAAGGAGAAGAGATAGTCAGGGGTTAAATGCTGTGGGTTGAATGTTGAATGCAGCGTTGAACAGGTGGGTCTTTAGTGATGTTTTGAATGTGGTGAGTGAGGAGGAGTCTCTGATGGTGTGAGGTAGTGAGTTCCAGAGGGTGGGAGCAGCGATGGAGAAGGCCCTGTCCCCCCAGGATCTGAATTTGGTCCGGATGGAGGGGGTCAGGAGGTTGGTACCAGCAGAGCGGAGGTTGCGGGTGGGAGTGTGTCTGGAGAGGAGGTCAGCCAGGTAGGATGGGGCCAGGTTATGGAGGGCTTTGTATGTCAAGAGGAGGATTTTGTACTGGATTCTCTGGGGGATGGGGAGCCAGTGAAGCTTGTAAAGGACGGGGGTGATGTGGTCACGGGTCCGGGAATGAGTGAGTAGACGGGCAGCGGAGTTCTGAATGTATTGGAGTTTATTGGTGATTTTTGAGGGTGAACCATAGAGGAGGCTATTGCAGTAGTCCAGACGGGAGGTGATGAAGGCGTGGATGAGGGTTTCTGCAGCCGTGGAGGAGAGGGATGAGCGGAGACGGGCAATGTTTTTCAGGTGAAAGAAGGCTGACTTTGTGATCTGTTTAGTGTATTTGTCGAAGGAAAGGGTTTGGTCAAAGATGACGCCAAGATTCCGGATGTGAGGGGAGGTGGATACTGGGATACCGTCGATGTTGAGGGCAAAGTTATGGGTGGATTTTGTGAGCGTTTTTGGGCCAATGATGATTATTTCAGATTTATCACAGTTAAGCTTGAGGAAGTTGATTTGAAGCCAGGATTTTATTTCAGTGATGCAGTTTGTCAGGATAGAGTGGGTGTCGGTGGAGACGGACTTGGTGGAGATGAAAAGCTGGATGTCATCGGCGAAGCAGTGGAATTGGAGACCATGACGGCGGATTAAGTGACCGAGCGGGGACAGGTAAAGGATGAAGAGGAGGGGGCCAAGAACTGAACCTTGGGGGACACCTTGGGGGAGGGGAGCAGTGGGGGATTTGCAGTTATTGATGGAGATGAACTGGCATCTGTCAGAGAGGTATGATTTAATCCAAGAGAGGGCAGTGCCGGTGACGTTAAAGGTGGATTCAAGTCGGGTGAGGAGGATAGTGTGATCGATGGTGTCAAAGGCAGCGCTGAGGTCGAGGAGGACGAGAATGTTGAGGTTGCCAGCGTCAGAGGAGAGGAGAAGGTCGTTGGTGATTTTGAGGAGAGCAGTTTCAGTACTGTGGTTGGAGCGGAATCCGGATTGGAATGTTTCATACAAGTTATTGGCAGAGAGATGATGTTTGAGTTGAGTGGCTACAGCGCGTTCCAAAACTTTTGACAGAAAGGGTAGGTTGGAGATGGGTCTGAAGTTGTTTAGGGTGTCAGGGTTTAGACCAGGTTTTTTTAGAATGGGGGTAACAGCAGCAATTTTGAGGGAAGGTGGGACGATGCCTGTAGACAGGGAGGAGTTTATTGTTGCAATGATAAGTGGAGAGAGAGCAGGGAGGGAGGCTTTGACAAAGCTGGAGGGGATGGGGTCAAGAGTGCAGGTGGCAGTTTTCATTCCTATGAGGAGTTCAGAGAGGTCAGTAGGAGAGATTGGGGAGAACCGAGACAGGGGATGGCAGGACAAGGGGGGGCAGGTGGTTGGAGGGGGAGCGGGTGCGGCGGTGGTCAAGCTGTTGTAGATGTTGTCAATTTTGCGTTGGAAGAAAGAGAGGAAGGAGATGCAGTTGTCTACTGTGAATGACTGGGTGGTGGTGTTCAGGGGGCGGAGGAGTTTGTTTATTGTCGAGAAGAGTGCTTTTGGGTTTCCGGAGCCAGAGTGGATAATTTGAGAGTAGTAGGCAGAGCGGGCGCGGGAGAGGGCATCTTTGTAGTGTTGTATGTGGTCCTTGTAGGCTTGGGAGTGAACTGTGAGACCCGTTTTATTGCGGAGTCTTTCAAGTTGGCGAGCACGAGTTTTCATCAGGTGGAGTTCAGGGGTAAACCAGGGAGCAGAATGGGTGAAAGAAACTGTTTTGGTTTTTACAGGCGCAAGCTGGTCAAGGCAGGAGGAGAGAGTGTGGTTGTAGTAGTCAGTGAGGTCGGAAGGGGTGTGGAGGTCAATGAAGGGAGAAGTGGACATTTTTTCAGAGAGGGTGGATGAGAATGAGGTAGGTGAAAGAGCGTTTAGCTTACGGAAGTTGATTGTGCGATAATGCCTTGGTGTTGGGGCGGGGATGTTGATGGTCAGAGTGATGGCTAAGTGGTCAGAGAGGGTGAGGTCGGAGCCATAGAGATGGTGCAAATTTAATCCAGTGGAGCAGACAAGGTCCAAAATGTGACCACGGATATGGGTAGGAAAGTCGACATGTTGAGTGAGGTTAAAGCAGGTGAGTAAATCAGTGAAGTCAGTGGTTATTGTGGAGTCAGTGGAGTCCATGTGGATATTGAAATCACCAAGGAGGAGGATTGAGGGGGAGAGGGAACATAGCTGGGTCAGAAAGTAGGAGAAGTCAGACAGGAATGATGGGTGTGGTTTGGGAGGGCGGTAGACGACAGCCATGACTGACTGCGTGTGACCAGAGAGTTTTAAAGCCAGGTGTTCAAATGATGGAGCAGATGAGATGGAGATGAGGTTGGTCTTGATGTCTTGACGGTGGATAACGGCAATTCCACCACCTCGGCCCTCCGAGCGTGGTTTATTGACGTAGGAATATCCATTGGGTGTGGTGAGGTTGAGTGTGTAGTAGTCCAGAGGTTGTTGCCAGGTTTCGGTGAGACAGAGAAAGTCCAGTTTGTTATCCAGGATGTATTCGTTCAGGATGAGGCATTTATTGTTGAGGGACCGGGTGTTGAACAGGGTGAGCTTGATGTTGTTTTGAACAGCAGGGATGAATTCAGGTGATTTAGCCAGGGTTCGTAGGCAAGAGGTGCGATCGTGTGGGTTGCTGTGACCAGGTGCGCTGGGACGAAGAGTGAGAGTGCGCTGAGCCGACCAGAGGACGGGGATGGAGTGACCTGATTGCAAATAAACAAACTTGCGACCGGAGCCACGGTGAATGTACCTGGGTCGTCGGAGGAGTCCATTTGATTTGATGGCAGAGATGCATGATGGGGTGGAGCGGGTATTGAGCAGAAGAAGCCTTGCGGCGGAGTACTTCAGAGCCATGCCAGGCAGGAGCGAAGGGACGAGTACGAGGCCAAGGTCGAGGAGGCAAAGCGGCAAACGCAGCGGCAAACGACTGCAGCCGCTAATCAAGACCACAGCGGCAAACAAGGCCACAAGGCCACCGGCAAACAAGGCCACGGCCACAATCAACGGGAGCGGGCCTTTCGAATTCCGTATTCCGTACCATCAAAAGCAGATTCCGTTATCCAGCCGGAGAACACGCGGCACGTGCGGGTGTGAAAAGGCAGGACAGGTGTGAGATGTCAGGTCAGAAAGGTAGAAGCAGACCCTGTACATCCATCCAGTCGGAGAAGCGGCGAATATGCAACGCCAGCGTCCTCTCGCAACCGAACCCGGAAGTCAAATATTACCCGGAAGTCAAACCGGAAGTCAAAAGTCATTACCCCCATTTGGCCCTCCAATCGCTCACCCAATCGCTCACTATCAGCCCTCATTTGCTCACTATTAGCCCTCATATCGTCCTTCTGCAGGTTGAAGGACGCCTGCATTTGTACCATAAATTGCTCCATGAGGGCCTGCATTTGCGCCATCCCTCCCACTTGTGCAGCGGGTGCGGCCGCCGTAGCAATGTGTGAGGCGCCATTTTGCGCGCCCGCAACCTCGTGCGCGAGGACGCCATTTTGCGAACCTGCCGCCCTCACTGCTTCGCTCTCCTCATGTCCCTCAATTTGGTCCTGGATCGACCCTGCCTCACTCTCCTCTACCGGAACCCAGCCGTCTTGATCCGCCATAGCGCGACTTTCAAAATTCGGGTTTTTTTTTTTTTTTGTAAAACAAAATCAAATTTCGCTGTTAATAATTTCGAGCGCGTGAACCGCGCTTCGGGTCCGATCTCACTCCTCGACACCAATTGTTACGGATCGCGGATTTGATGTTATTTACCGAGCGGTGGTATTGCCGCGACCTAACAATTCCCCCGATTCTTCCCCAACTCACCCGATTCCACCCGACGTTGACCAAATCGCGCTATGCTAAATCAATGAAGGAAAGGACACAACGGCTGGGATAAATGAAACGACACAAGGGGGTACAGTTCTCAAGACCTCCGGAGGAGGATATAATTGGTGGTGCAGAAAAGGGGTAGATTACAAGGTAATAGGTAAAGCACAGAAAAGATGGGCACTTAGTTACAGTCTTATCTATCCCCGACAGACCACAGACAAACGGGACAAGACTGACTTACACAGGGATTGATGGCAAGGAAGGACAGGCAGTCGATAGCACAAGGTGCACCTTGGCTCAGGGGCAGAATCAACACGGTCCGGTCCAGAGATGCGGGGAGGTATTGCAGCGCTCGGAGGTGGCGTCTCTCTTCCTTCAAGTCCAGCGCGCATCTGACGTCACCTCCCTCTTCCTGCGCATGCTCAGCGGGGAGTGACACGCCCTCGGCTCGTTGGCTCCGCCCCAGATGGAATCGGTCCGCCGCTTCTATTGGGTGCGGGGGGTTACCGGGCTCCGCCCTTGACGAGGAGCTGACAGCGAGCCCCTACGTGGTAACCCCGTCGGAGCACATGTTCGATGGCGGCTAACCAAGCCGGAGTGAGGACGCGCACTCCCCGCGCCGCCGCCGTTGTTGCTGTTGTTGTTGTTGCTGAACCGTGAGGAAGAGCTGCGGGGAGGTATTGGGAGGTCCTAAACTTCCTAACGGTGCCATACAATCACATTCTGGTGCAACGAAGAGTCAGAATTAATGGAAACGAGTCCTTAACTGACATAGACTAAGAATAACTAGCAAGATGTCCTATAGTTGTCTACGTGAGATGCGGTGGACCTGGATGTGACATTTAAATGGGGGAAATAGGGGAAGGTCGGGTCTACAGAGTGTTGTTTACAGAAAATGGGACTAGGGAATGGGGGATTGGGGATAGTTGGGAAGTATTGGGGAAATAGGGGAATATTTACAAGCGGATATGGATGGAGCCCAATCTCATATCCGCAACAATATATATATATATATATATATATATATATATATATATATATATATATATATATATATATATATATATATATATATATATATATACGTATATATATATATTACTGTGTTCAAAAAGTATCCGACCTTTATTCTTCGTGCGTAAAAAAAAAAAAGAATCTAGGGAGGCGTTGATTGGTGCACGTATGTAGGCGATCCTAATGCACACGCGGGAATTTTTTCCCACCTGCAGAAGCTGTCATTCGATGGCAGACCGCCGATGAGTGAGGACATGTAAGTGAGCGCCGTCGGATTTTCGTTTTTGACAAAATGACGGAAAAACTTGAACAACGCTACTGCATCAAATTTTGTGTAAAGCTTGGTGATTCCCAAGTGGAAACGATCCGCAAGATTCAACACCGTTCAATCCATTATGAAGGAGGATTTGGGCTTCAGGAGAATCTCAGCGAAGTTCGTACCAAAGCTGCTAACGATTGAGCAGAAGCAACTCCGTTTGGAGATCGCACAGGACATGCTGGAGACTGTGAACAGCGATCCCAGCTTCCTCAACACAGTGATCACTGGCGATGAGTCCTGGGTTTATGGGTACGACCCAGAAACCAAGTTGCAGTCATCACAATGGAAGCATCCAACATCCCCGAGGCCAAAAAACACAAAATTTGATGCAGTAGCGTTGTTCAAGTTTTTCCGTCATTTTGTCAAAAACGAAAATCCGACGGCGCTCACTTACATGTCCTCACTCATCGGCGGTCTGCCGTCGAATGACAGCTTCTGCAGGTGGGAAAAAATTCACGCGTGTGCATTAGGATCGCCTACATACGTGCACCAATCAACGCCTCCCTAGCTTCTTTTTTTTTACGCACGAAAAAGAAAGGTCGGATACTTTTTGAACACACTACGTATATATATATATATATATATATTGTTACGGATTCGTCACTTTCGACTTTGTTGTTATTGTATATACTTGTAGGATTTTTTTTTTTTTTTTAGGTTTCAGGTCATATTTTTCATAACCCAGTGCTACCTGCCGCATGGTCGGGCAGTCGGCGACTAAACTGGCTACCCTCACTGGCTCGCCAGTGGGGAGGGTGACTGTGACACCCCGCAGGACTATAAACAATACCTGTCAAAGGGCCCTCTGGGAGCCAACGGCCATCCAGTAAGGAGATGGTGTCTCCAAAAAAAACACTCATCCGGTTGGACCGGTTCCTTAGGTAGTAGGTTGTCGACAGCAACCGCCCAGGGTAGTACTACCATTCTGACTTAGGAGCGTTAAAGTGGTGCCCGGAACCATCTTGCACACCATGTCATGATTGCTGGTTTTACTTTGTCTCACTCAAACTATCGCTTCTGGGCTAGCTTCAATCTCTCTTTCTCACAAACAAACATCACACACTTTTTATCATAAACTTTTCTTCTCTCCTATTTAAGGCCTGGCCTCTGAGGGCTGCATAGTCTTCCTCCTCGCGATAACTATCAAGATGTCGGAACATGACCGTTCGTGATGAACCTTCCTTGAGCAAGAGCAATAGCGACTGTTTGCTATGGAATCCAGAACGAGAAGAAGCCAGAAGATGTCAAAACATGACCGTCCACCACCACACCCAAAACGAGAAGGGAAAATGTCCACCGTTCCACCTATTTTGTACTTGACGCTCTGACGTCATCCCACGACATCTCCGTCTCCGTCTCCGCTCCTATCAGCGAGTCTCATCTTTCCAGTGCTTGAGCCAATCAAATCCCGGTCCAATCACTGCTCTTCGGGGCGTGGCTCATGGCCCTGCCTGTGCCTGTGTGCTCACAAAGTCCATGTTTTCAGCGATAGTGCTTGATGCCTGGTTGCCGGTTGCTTTTTAATTAGTGTGGTTAATGGCCTATTTCTTACTGTGGTGCGGTGTCATAAGGAACACCGGAAAAGATAACAGAGGCAATTACATACAGGGGATGAATTACCCATAATCCCTCGCTAATTAACAAACCCCACCCCTCTCATGGGGACGAAGATGCACTTACATGACATCCGGTCGACACAAATTTCCTACTTATGATACATCGAGGTTTCTTCTTCTTCACAACAGTCGGAGCACACTAATCTATACAATCTACTTGGCTCTAAGGTAATCATTGTCTACCCCTGACAAACACAACAATATACAAACACATATACATATACAAACACACATACATATACAGTACATACACACATATATATTTACATACACATATACACACACACATATATGTATCTATATGTAGTCTTTTGGCTGCCACTGGTAACATGTAACCCAGTGCTACCTGCTGCATGGTCAGGTTGGTGGTGACTAAACCGACTACCCTCACTGGCTTGCCAGTGGGGAGTGTGACTGCGACACCCTGCAGGACTAAAAACATTACCTGTTAAGGAGTGGATGAGCTCGCTTCGGGAGCCAATGGCCATCCAGTAAGGAGATGGTGTCTCCTAAAAAATCATCCATCTGGTTGGACCAGTTTTTTTGGTAGAAGGTTGTATACAGCAACCGCCCAGGCTAATACTACCATTCGGACTTAGGAGCCTTAAAGTGGTGCTGGAACCATCTTACAATCTCTGTGTCAGGATTGCTGGTCTTATCTTCTGTCTCACTCAAACTACAGCTACCGAGCCAGCTTTAACCTCTTTCTTGCAAACAAACATCCTTCCTTTTATTGAAGGCATGTCCTCGATGAGGGCTTTGTAGTCCGTACCTGGAGCCTTCGGCCCAAGGCACAATACCTAAGGTGCATTGGTTTAGGAACAGCAACCGCAAAATTTGTTCAGCATGGAGTATTGATCGTGAGGCTCGTTTGTTTGATTGAATTGCTCAGCATCCATGAACATTTGGAGGAGTTTATACCAATGTATTTGCACACCTTAAGACTTTAGCAAGCAATTGAGGTGGAGAGACGTGGTTTAGGATTGCTGTGTGATTTGAGGCTAGCGTCGAGCAAGGTGTGAGACGGTGTGGGGAGGTGTTAGACAGAGGAAATTGGTGTGACTTGGAAATGGAATTGGTTATTCTATGAAGATGATGTGCAGAGGAATATGAAATAATGATGAAGTGTACATTGAGATGAAATGTGTAAACAGAAGGTAAAAAAAAAGGATACAAGAACTGATTAATAGCAAAAGCAATTTTTCAAGTCTGGAAGAAAATATTAATTAATTTTGAGGAAATGATGAATTGGATGACTTTCAAGCCAACCAGCCTGGCTCTCATTGTCATCAAACATGGTTGACGATGGGAAAACGGATACTGTTTCGAAACCTTTTCTCGGGCCGCATTGCAATTTTGGGCCACAAGATAGATCAGATGCTTTTGGCAGCATGAGAGCAATTGTTGTTCATGCGTGCTAGCAGCTGCGGGGCCGATGGGATAATGAAGCGGTGGAAGATGGAGGTCAGTGGGGGTTGGAACTCGATGGCAACTTTACCCTGAAAAGCTGGATTGGAGTGTGTGCAATTGGCGTGGGGTGTGATTGTGGCGAAAAGGAAGGCCTCTTGCTTCAGAACGTGTGATGAAGTGACTTTGACAGCACGGTGATTCAGAGATGACTGTTATTATATATCCATCTGGACAAGCATGCCACTGTTTGAAAGGGTGAAAATCACCAGCTATTTTGCACAAGAAAAGCTCAAAGATGAAGGATTTACACATTAAAGTTGGACATTATTTTTCCGTTGTTTTGCCTTTGCCTTTGTACTTGACTCGCAAAAAGGACCATTTGCTGAAGGATTTCTGGAATCCTTTGGAATATTTTCCCCTTTTTGCTCTACGTGTTGCTTTGAAATGAATATGCAAAGTGGAAGTAGTTTTATGGTACGTGATACAATGAATAAGGTAGAAATACATTTATTGAAGTGTATTTTTATCACAGGTGAAAACGTTTCGACCATTTGCAGTGTTGCCATGAGCAGTGCTTCATCGAATGGACATTTTCTTTTTTAGTAATAGAGATATCCGGGTTAACTGTGGCACCGAGCCGTGGTATTATCCCCACGCTTTTTGGAAAAAAAAATAGGGAGAGAAAAAATAGGTACCGGTAGGTGAAAAAAAATATATAGAGGTGTGCAAATGCATTGGTGTCTGGTTCCCTGGTTCTACCAGGTGAGTGCAATGCCCCTGCACTCACCTAGTAGAACCAGGGAGCTACTGGTAGGTGTGGATGACCCACAAAATATGTAAATTATTCAATGGTTTGAACAAACTTGTGAAAGGGCCATGCAGAGATGATTCCGACAAAGTTGCATCTAAATCGGGTGTACACTTTCTGAAAAGAAGTCAAAAGTAGCGATCCTTGAATCGTAATGACCTTTGACCTTGAAATTGACCTCCTTGATCTGCAATTTTTTATGGGATTGGCAAGGCATCAGGAGCCCTTAGTCCTCGGAAGTTCTACAAAGTTTGGTGAAATTAGGAGTATTCGTTTTAGCATCACGGGTGATGAAGGTTTGGTTCAGGTTTAATCGAAATTGTTTGTAGTTTGTGAGAAGAGAGCAAATACTTTTTTGGGGGGGTGGAAAAGGGGAGGGGACTCTTTGTCTCTGTCTCTCTTTGTCCGACTGGCACGCTATCTCTCCTTACACAGTTGGGCAAAAATTCAGCAAACTCGTTAGTTATGATCATCACAACTTGGTCGCAAGAAGGTGCAAGAGCAGTGTCGGTTTTAGTCCCACCCCCTCGGGCAGGGCCAAAAGGTCAAATACCAAAATTGCAATTTCAGGCATATTTTGAAACAATTTTGGAAGCTGTGTATGTAATCAACATTGGGGGACGCATTAAATATTTAAAGATGGTTTTGGAATTTTAACCTCCAGTTCATACCCAAGGGGTGGGGACTGGAGACTTAGGGTCATAGAGGTCAAAATGGGGAATTAAAAATAAACTCTTTGATATTAATATTATCTTTTTGAATGATCGTTTTTGAGGCCATTTTCCCCGCTAGAGCGGGGGTTAGCCTTGCGGGTCCCATGACAATCATGGTTCCCTGTTTGAGGCAATGTTTTTATGGCCGGATGCCCTTCCTGACGCCAACCCTTAGTCGCCTCTTACGATGCGCAGGGATATGGTGTACCTATTCTAAATCGGGGTACACACCGGGATCATTCATCCCAGCAAGCTGGTACTCAATTTGCCCACCTCGGAAGGATGAGGGGCTGATTCAACCCCCCTGGCGTTAATTCAGCGATCGACCGGGATTCGAACCCAGGATCCGAGGATCCCAAGCCGGCACCCTATCCGCCAAGCCAATACTGAGCTAAATTTGAAGTGTCATAGCAAAGGGTATGAATACTTATGTCAATGTGATATTTCAGTTTTTTCTTTTCAATAAATTTGCAAAACTTTCTAAAATCCTGTTTTCTCTTTGTCATTATGGGGTATTGAGTGTAGATTGATGAGGGAAAAAAATGAAGTTAAACGATTTCAGCATAAGGCTGCAACATAACAAAACGTGAAAAAAGTGAAGGGGTCTGAATACTTTCTGAATGCACTTTATGTATTATAAAACCAGCTTATTAACACCCAATAGCACAATGGCTCGAGCGTCCTCTGAGTTTGGCAGGTCAGTGGTTCGAACCCCAGCCGAGCCATACGAAAGATTTAAAAAAATAGTATGTGCTGCTTCCTTGCTTGACACAGCATTTGGAGGATAGAGCACAAATAAACAACCCTAGGTTAGTGTTACGGATTCATCACTTCCGTTGTTGTGGTTTTCATCCACTTGAAACATTTCTGGTTCCATGTATTATTGTTGTTGTGGTTTGAGGGAAATGACGGTTATTGTTGTCAAAAGGTAAAAAGGTTAATGTTTTGAATGAAACCGGAACCGGACGACGACGAAGCGGAAGGAGAAAAAGAGAGGGCGGAGCGAGTCGAGTCGGACAAGAAAGCCGAGTTGTTCCGAGTTCTGAAACGAACGTTGGCGAGCTAGTCACTTGCGAACTTTCGGGTTTCCGGGATAGGAAATTCCTGTGACAGAGTTGTCATCGCTGTGATCGATCAACCTGCGTGTCAGGTTTTGGGTGTTGGATTCCTAGGAGAATTAGCACCGGGCCGGTACGTCTCAAGAGCGGGTCGTCGGCCATTTTGACTCGCGCAGGACTTGTGCTTCGCTCGCGGTTTCGTTTCTTTTCGACCATTGTCACCGCATTCAGACGTCGATCTGGGGCGTGTGTGTGACGTGGCTTTTTGAAGGTTACTTTGTCCATACCCGAGGGTGTGATCTCTGTCGCCTGTAGGGCGCCTTTGGATTTCCCAGTCGCCTTGAGGGCGCCTTTGGATTTCCCAGTCGCCTTGAGGGCGCCTTTGTGCAGCGTCGGCTGTGACTACTTGCCATCCGCACGGGATTCTGGTTTCGATTGGACCTCGTTCTAGCGATCGCTGGAGCGAATCAACTGTGGCTTGAAGCCGGGAATAAGAGACATTGGGGATGTTCTGGTTTCACTCACTTGGAGCACAGTGAGTTATGTATTATAACACTGATGGTATCATCATAGAATATTGATTGTACTTTAACTTTTGATTCATATTATTGTTGTATGGTTATTCTTGTGTGATCTTAATACAATATTTGTTTATGAGTAACAATTGGTGTGGCTTCACCATTGATCTTTGACATACGGAATAACACATTTTTCTGCCTTGACTCCTCTTGGGGCTCGGAGGTACACAGTGACCAGGGGGTCGGGGAGGAGCACGTAACAGTTAGCATGCATGGGGAGGAGTAAGTTTCTTGTTTGCCATGAGGTGTGCAGAGAGAGTGACTTCCCAAAGAGTATGTTGTCGATACGCTGAATGCCCTGGGAATTTATGACACTTCTCGCAAGGTTTAGTTGCTGTTTGTCTGAAGTCAATTGCTATGTTGCCTCGTGTACTTGTCGGCATGCCTGTGCATGTATTTGTGTTGCAGATACTCCATCAGCCTTAGACCATGTGAAAAACAAAATTTACACTAGTCCTGGTGTAATAGTGCAGGTAACAAAGATATAATCGTTAGCTTTATTGTTCTATCAGCCAGCTTCCCATACAAATGATACTTTGGTTCTGCCTCTGATGGTGATGCAGATTACCGACCAGTCCATCACTTCAGCATTAAGCATCACTTCAGTGGTTACTTGTATGCACGCACTCAAGACACAGGGGGTATCCTGCCATTTGCATTGCTTGTCGAGTTATTAGGTTTTCTCCACATAAAATGTCGAGGAATAACTATTAAAACTCCTAGAATTTTTCTTTGCCCCTTTTTTTTATTCCACCACTTTTCATGTCAAACGTTAAAATCAATATTCTCTGCAACTATTGGTCCGATTGGCACAAATTTTTCACTAAGTGATTGGCTAGATGTAAAAAATATTTATTCCTAATTATGATGTCATAGGTCACGTGCTATGGGCGCCATCTTGGAAATAACCTTAAACTTTGCACCTCTATATCTCAAATGGCTCGATGGAAAAAATTGAGTCATGGCTCATTCTAAAGAACTCTGTATTGGGACCAAAAATGTGTTTATTTCGGATATTAAAAGTGCTAACGTTACGAGGTTAGAATTAGACAAACAGAATCCTTGATACCACGAATATGATATTTTTTGTGCATGACCTAATAAAAAAAGAAATTTAGGGCCAATAAAATTTTGACATCATATGTCACATAGTTTGGCCGTCATATTGTTTTTCATGAAAAACACTAAAACCCCCTTTTCTCTGCAACAGCTGAACAGATCGAGTCCAAACTTTGCATGCATAATCTCATTCCCATGACAAACAAAAAGTTCAGTGATCATGACGTAATAGGTCACATGGTTTCGGAGTTATGACGTTTTTAAGCATAACCTTTAAAACCTATCTTCTCCCTCATTTTTGAAGATATCGAGTGGAAACTTTATACAAATGTTCCCAATGTGGGTAGTTAAAACGTTACTTGGGCAGTTGCGATAAGTCACATGGTTTGGCCGCAATAAATAATTCAACGGAAATCTTCAAAAGCTTCCATCTCTTGAACCGCTGCATTGATCGACTTGAAACTTTAATGTAATACAGCTGTCATCAAATGGAATAAGTGCTTAAAATTTCAACATGATTGGTTGTACGGTCTGGAAGCCAGAAGTTGTTATTGTTGGAAGAAGAAGAAACAACACTTTTTCTTCTCAGGCCATCTGATCGTGCCACTGCCATTTTTCGGATTTATTTCCTTTAAAAATAATTTTTCTCTGCAATATTTGGACCGATTTGCAGCAAATTTTCACCATTGGAGTGGCCTGAAGAATCTTTTAATGGTAATTATGACGTCACCGGTCACGTGGTACGGGTGCCATCTGGGCATAACCGAAAAACGTTGCACCTCCATATCTCAAAACGGCTCAATGGAAAAAATAGAGACATGGCTCATTGTAAAGAACTCTCCATGCAGAATAATTTATGTGAATGATGATGTCATTGGTGCCTCCGTTATGACATAATTCGACAAGCAAAAATAACCATCTAATCAAGATGAAATTTCTTTAGCATCATCTGATTATGCAGAAATCTGATGATGCATAAATTGATGCAGTAAAAAAAAAAAAGATGTCATCTGTCATGTGTTTTGGCCGCCTTATTGTTTTAGGTTGTCAAGTGGAATGTGTTTAAAATTTCAACATGATTGGTTGTACGGTCTGGAATGTAGCAGTTGTTATTGTGTGAAGAAGAAAAACTCTACATTTTATCTTCTCGAGCCATGTGACTTTTCAGTGTACCTTTAATTATGATGAAAGTGGGGTTGTATGAAAGCATCGTTGTATGAAAGTGGGGTTGTATCAAGGCGTGTCCGATGAAATTGGGGTTGTATCAAAGCGTGTCTTATCAAAGCGGGGTTGTATCAAAGTTGGGTTGTATCAAAGTGTGTCTGATGAAAGTGGGGTTGTATCAAAAATGGGGTTGTATGAAAGCGGGAAGGTGGAAGAAACCAGTCATCACTGCCAGCAATTATAAAGTGGCAGTTCTAGCTTACTGTTATTTTACTATTTTGTTTTTTTCATTGCTCCCAATATGTAACGTTTCCACATTTCTGTAGAATTCTGTAGAAACATCCATTTAGTGGAAGACTTGTGTATAACAATGGCTCTCGTATTCAGTTTTTCAAACACGGTTTCCAGAGATACAGCTGAAGAAAAGGAGTCGTGCTTTCTATTCATCTAGTCCTCTTGTTTTTCTGTCAAATCATGTCTGACTTCTGGTGACATACATGAAAAGGTTTCTCCAAACATCCTATCTTGCACTGCTTCCTTTACACCCATCCATCCAGCATGTACAAAGTCTGCCTCTTTCTCCTTTTCCCTTAACCATACCCAGGATGGTTGACTTCTCCAGACTTTTTTTCTGAACGCACAATGTATCCAAAGTACAGACTTGGCATTTAATATGGAATATTTTTTTTGTGGGGGTGAACTTACTTTTCAAGATGTCTTAGAACCAAAAGTTCATTGGAATTATGTTGAAATTATTCTAGATTTTGTTAATGTGACCTTTAAAAGAAACAAAAACCACATTTGACATTTCGAAACAAATAAATTGATCCTTGAAAGTGATGTAAACTGATATCGAACTCAATTCACGGACAGTACTGTGTTAAACTTCTGTACGTTTTCCAGAAGTATCTCTTTATTTTGTACATTAGCCAAATTTTTTTTAAACTAAAACAAAAGTTAAATTACGACTGGGATTACGGACAGTAAAATTACAGTTCAGTACTTCGTGTAACCCCCATGAGCATTCAGGAGAGCACGTACACGTTGAGGCATGCTGTTCATGAGATTTGCCAAGGTTTGGACAGGAATCGCTTGCCATGCAGTGACAATAGCCTGCTGCAATTCACGCACAGGGGTCGGCTGCTGGTCCAAGTGGTCGATTTGACGCGTTAATTCTGCCCACAAGTTCTCTATCGGATTCATATCCGGGGACATGGCAGGCCACTCCATATGCTCTACACCACGGTCAGCAAGAAAGTGTTGGATCATGCGAGCATGATGAGGCCGTGCATTGTCATCTTGAAAGACAAAGTTTCCTCGAAAGGCTGCACGAGCAAATGGAAGCAATGTTTCTTCCAGAATGGCCCTGTACTTGAACTGGTTCAGGTTTCCATTCAGAACAACCAGGTCAGTTTTGCCCCCTGCATGAAAAGCAGCCCAAACGGTCACCCCACAACCTCCAGCTTGGACTCTTGGCACTATACAATCTTTGTTGTAGGCTTCATGCACTTGCCTGTGCACTCGGACGTGGCCATCTTGACGATAGACCAGAAATCTAGACTCGTCACTGAAGATCACGTGATTCCAGTGTCCTGGCTGCCATTGACGGTGCTCTCTGGCCCACTGCAATCGGCGCTGGTGGTGTGTCTGGTCAGGCGTGGCTTTCTCATGTGATGCCTGGCACGATAGCCTGCTTGAACCAGTCGTTGGTTGACTAGCCTTCTGGATACAGGCACATTTGTCAGTTGCTTCCACTCAGCCCTAAGCCGATTAGCTGACTTGGTACGGCCATTGCGGACTAACCGGTGCAGCTGGCGATCATCCCTCCTTGTGGCTCTGCAGGGACGTCCTGGCCTCGGTAGTGGAGTAAGGACACCCATCTGAGCATTTCGTTTCAGGATCTTTGACACCTGACCTTGAGTGATGCCATACTGCCGAGCAATAGCACGCTCTTTCATGCCGTAATTTCGTAAAGCCACCACTCCATGACAAACGGCATTGTCGAGTTGACGGACCATCTCCAGAGGAAGCGGCAATAACTTTTGGAGACGTGCAGCAGTTATTTTCCACTAATACAGAACGCAACAACCCTTGTGTACCCGACTGTGAAGCCAATCGTCAAATGCACCTGTCCGTACATTTTGCCACGCCACCTGTGATATAATCCTGTTGTTGACTTCTTGCTGCGACAGACAATCACTGACATGGTTCTTTTAACAAATAAATCACCAAAGTGTCAAAGAAACCCACCAGATTGATATACTAAGTTAAGAAAGTAAACCCAAGTCAAGAAAAAAAAATATATTCCATATTAAATGCCAAGTCTGTATATGAAATTTGTTGGTCTAATTTCTTCAACCACTGATTTGTTTGTTCTTCTTGCAGTCCATGGCATTTTTAACATTCATCTCCAAAACCTTTTTATTTTTCACTGTCCATGGCTCATATCGATACATTGCAACTGGAAATAGCAGAGCATTCATCAGTCTCCTCTTGGTTTGTTTTGTCACATCTTTGTTTTGTCACATGTTTGTCTTTCCAGATCTCTGTCAATCCTGACATTGCTATTCTCCCTAATGCTAATCATCTATTAATTTCTACTCCACATTCTCCACTCAATTCAATCTTATAACCCCGGAAGATGAAACTTTCCACGTGATTGTCTCCCAATCTGAACACGTCAATCTTCTCAGTCAACAATATTTTTGTCTTTTTTAGGTTGAAGTATGGGCCAGCTTTTTGTCCCCCGTCACACCGCGGAGCGAAAGGGGGACTATGGTTTTCCCATCCGTGCGGGCGTGCGTGCGTGCGTAAGCGAAGGACCGAATTCTAATTTGGTGTGTGGGTGCAACTAGGCATATGGAAGAACCCTGTTGAAAATTAGGTCGCCACGTCAAAATCCAAGATGGCCACCACCATATATATGTCTGAACCTTGTGAGCGAAATATCTTGAAAAATAAACGAACTACTAACTTCTAATCTGGTGTGTGGGTGTATCTACGCATAAGGAAGAACACTATTGAAAATTGGGTCGCCACATCAAAATCCAAGATGGCCCCCGCCATGTACGTCTGAACCTTGAGTGGAATATCTTGAAAAATAAGCGAAGTACCAACTTCTAATCTGGTGTGTGGGTGTATCTAGGCATAAGGAAGAACGCTATTGCAAATTGTGTCGCCACGTCAAAATCCAAGATGGCCACCACCATATATATGTCAACCTTGTGAGCACAATATCTTGAAAAATAAACGAACAACTAACTTCTAATCTGGTGTGTGGTTGTATACGCATAAGGAAGAACACTATTGAAAATTGGGTCGGCACGTCAAAATCCAAGATGGCCGCCTTGCGTCTTCCACTTTGTCAACTCGTATCACTTCACCGACAGGGAACCTAGGCGTAATGCTTGTTCACTTTCCTTCTTCACTGTCTGCAGCAGTTTTGTCAAGTTATCTTTACTTTCTGCCAACAGAGTGGTATCGTTAGCATAACTTAGGTTGTTGATACATCGTCCTCCAATCCTGACTCCAGCTTCCTCTATGCTATCCAAATTTGATTTCATCATGATGCACTCACGATACAGATTGAACATGTAAGGGGAGAGAACGACCCCCATCTGACCCCTTTTCCAATTCCAAACTATTCTCTCTCTCTCCATACTCTGTTCCTGTAGCTTCTTGATTAATTTCCAGGCTTCTCATCAGATATACCAGCTGCTCTGAGAACCCCATTTCTCTCAGTATAATCCACATCAATTCAGGATCAACACAATCAAAGGTTTTGCTACAATCTCTGAAAAAGAGGTACACGTCCTTTCATATTCCTGTGGTTTTTCCATGGCCCACCTCATATTTGCAATTTGATCTCTCGTGCGTCCTCCTCATTTGAAACCTGCTTGCTCAACGTGCATTTCTTGCTTAATGGAGCCTTATATTCAGTGTTGAATCATCTTTCGTAATATCTTGCTCACATGTGAAATCAAAGCAGTAGTTTGGTTGTTTGAACATTCTCTTGCATCCCCTTTGTTTGCCAATAGTATGTTGACTGACTGCTTCCATATTTTAGGCCATACACTCCTGCTCCAGACCTGTGTAAAGATGACTGGTAAAATCTTGATTGAATCCTTTCCAACTACCTTAGTTATTTTCGAGTTTCATCGGCACCTGGTGCTTTCCCATTTACCAGCTCTTGAGGCTCGACATGCCTCACATTCTATCGCTATTGGTTTTTTCTCATATTCTCTTCAAAGGTTACCATCATATTGCTGTCACATTTGTATATTGTTTCAGTATAGTTCTTCCATCTTTATTTCACATGTGTTTCTTCTGTCAGATATTTTCCTGTTCTACTCTTAAGGACCCCAATTCTAGACCTAAACTTTCTTGTAATCTATCTGATCTTTTAAAAAAGAGCTCTTGTTTTTCTTGCTCTGTTGTCACTTTCTATTTCTTTGCATCCTTGAAATATTGATGTCTTTCCTATATTGATGTTGGAAGTTGGCATTTCGCTGCTTAATGTCCTCTTGATGCACCTTTGGTTTTCATGTCTCTTATCTGTATAATTGCCTCTAATAACAGCCATTTAGCCTTCTTCTTTCTGCTTGATTTTGGGGTGTTGTTTTGGCCTCTGCTTTTACAATGTCTTCAACCTCTTGCCACAATTCGTGTGGTATTCTGTCAACAAAGTCGAGCTCTGCAAAATGCTTTTTTAAGTTTACCATTATTGCATATGAGCAGGGGTACCCAGTGTTGCCCGCTATATTTTTTTGTGGGGGGATAAAATACTTTACACCACTAAGCAATGGGGTCAGGGATCATTTAATATTACCTTTCACATTGCTATAAAGGCTTAGGCACGATAGTGATTTAAAGAAAAAAGCAACTTAAAAAAACTTTTTGCCATAAACCATTCCCCGACACTCACTGATGAACCTCTGAAAGATTGACGAATATCCGTTCTACCATCTTTGAGAAAAATTCTGACACACACAAACGGCTCTTTTCGTACTGTATAGATTGTTTAGATATGTTATCAAGGTCATATCTGGTTGGAGTTTAATTTAAAAAAATTACTTTTCTCAATTTGACTCTGTTTTTTTTTTTCACAAAGCTCATGATCTGTCCCACAGTCTGCGCCGAGCTGAGTATTGGTAGATTTCACAGCACTTCACATGCTTCTATTGACTCAAGTGTAGTCAATCTGATTTCTATATTGCCTATCAGGTGAGGTTCACGTGTACAGGCTATGCTTGAGTTGTTTGAACTGTGTTTGTAATTACGACCTCATTCTCCACACCACTCCAACATTCGCTCCACTGGCTCATTTTGGATACCAAGTCCATGCTTTCCTGTAATCCCTGGTGCTCCTGCTTCTCCAATTTTTCTATCGCAGTCTCCCATAATAATTAAAACATCTCCTTTAGGACCCTGTTCTACCAGTTCCTGAAACTTTACATAAAACTGCTCCACATTTTCTTCATCTGCTGCAGAAGTTGGAGCATATATCTGAATGATGGTGGTGTTCACTAGATGTTCTTTCAACCTCACTGATATTAATCTATCATGGACTGGGTTGTATCCCAGTACTGACTCTTCGAATCTCAAATCACCGCCACTCCATTTATTTTAGTTTTGTGACCAGAAAAGAACAGTTTGTTATCATCAAATTGAAACTGCCCCAAACCAGTCCATCAAAGTTCACTTATCCCCAAAATATCAATTCTTGTCCTCTTAATCTATCTCTTTATAACGTCTAACTTTCTCTGATTTGTAGGATTTTTCATCTTCCAGTTTTGTGAACGTTTAGGAAGCTTAGTTTGATTTTCAGTTCTGGTTTACTTCAGCGATTGGATTTACTTGCGGGTTTGATCCAGTCCCATCACAACGGCCAGTCCTACTCATCAAAACATTTTGCCATTCCCCGATAGCCTTTTGTGTGCTTTCAAACCTGGGGGGCTCATCATCCGGTGCCATGGCGTTATGGCATGAGCATGTTTTTTTTACTATATGTAATTATAATTTTGTACATTGAGGTCAATAACATTTGGTAAGTGTTATTTCATCTCGTTTCTCTTATCATCTCAGAAGTGTCAAACCAATAAAAATCACACCATTGTTTCACTCTAAGGAAATATGCAGAAAGGATTACCATGGTCTTCCCAGTGGGGTCTGGATTGGTACTTCAAATCCCCTGATTGTTGTACAGAAATTCAGCCCATCTCGCCAATCAGAAGGCAAAATCCAAATGTAGCATCGTGAGAAGGCCGGACGGAGTGCACTTCAATAATGGCAATGTGGAAAAGGGCCGTCGATCAATGGGTAGGAAGAGGGCTTGCTAAATGAGAACTGCACTTTATTTAAAAGGGGTATGGGGAAGAGAGTTCCAAAATGTAATCGGTGAGGCCTTGTCCAGTCTATCTCTGGTGTATGTTCCATTCAATTCCCTCCATCACCTCAAATGACCTCACCATAGACTCTGCTCATGTATCAACTCTGTATTTGTCTCTGAATGCCCTACTCCCATCCCATTCCTTTCCTTCCTGACGCTGTTTTACACTCTTTCCTCCCTGACGCTGTTCTACACTCTTTCCTCCAGGACTTCCAGCATCTGGTGTACTGCCGTCTCACGTTACCCCTCCACTCACCTAATCCTGCCCGCATTATTTTTAATCCCCACTAACACTACCTATCCTAACCCATCCCCCTTTTTTTCAGGTAACGGTGTTTCCTCCACTCCTCTTTCTCTCCTCTTCCTGTTTGTTCATACCCATTTTTATTTTGTCAAACTATTGTTCCCCTGAAAATCAAGGTTAAAGCTAAAACGTCAGTCAGCACCTTGTAATCTTTTACGGTGGATAATTTTAACCTATTGATTCTCATGTTTTTCTTGTTTCCTTGTCCTAGGGTCAGTCTGTTACCTATTCATGCTCTATCACTTCACTCTTGCATGAACCTTGACCTTGTATACAACTAAAAAAGGAAGGATTAGAGGGGTAGGGGAATGTGTATGGAGTTTGTTGAGTAAAAGGGGGGTGAAGGGGGTTGGTGGCAGGGTTTCTTTTGAGGGGAAAAGAGGAAGGGAAGGGGAACGCCAACACATTGGATTGGAGAGTGGGTGAGGGATGAGGAGAGGGTAAAATCTGTTATTTGCATAAATAATAAATAGATGGCCTCTGCTCAGATTGCCTTCAGAACTTCAAAAATTGACTAGTCCATTTTACCAATGTACAGCAAGGCCATTTAATTATTTTACCATGCAATGTATCAATAGAAGGATAAACCAAATATTAAATTAATTTGTATCGTTTATCATTAGAGAAGTTATAATCGTGGTTAATCCAACCAACACCCTTATTCTCACCCCTTCTTGAATTTTGATCGGTGCTTACAATATGACGCCAAATATTCACGCAAGATTTTAAAATTTATTTTTATTTTATAGAAATAGGAATGAGTTTGAGTGAAATTTTCTAATGAAAGAATATCTGCATGTAAGGTGACAATTGCTGCAATGTTCTGCCTGTTGTTTTAACTAGCTATGTGCGCAATGTGCTCGCTCCTAACCCAGGTGTATCACGTCTTATGGATGCAGCACCGGGATGGTGGTTTGCCATGCTGCTGATGCTATATCTCCCTCACATTGTCAGGAATTTTGAATCTGGTCAAAAAGCAATGGCCATTTTTGTTTTTCAAAGTATTGGGTCTCTAACATCTACAACCAAATGTTCACACACACACACACTAAGGTAGCTTAATGTTCCCTCTGATGTACATCACACTCATTGATGCAATATTCGGCCTGCAAAGCACACATATCACAATTTATAGATGGGGAGGGAATAGACCCCAGATTAGAAATATCAAAGGTGAGTATACATCCGGTTATCTATTCTCTCAGACCCTGACGGTGGTGACCAGGTTTCTTGCATTGCTGATTGAAGGGAGTTTTTTTTTTACCTGAAGGGTAAAAAATTAATTAAAACCTATTAACTGAAGGTTGACAGCTCACTACCACTTTCAGAGCATTGAATGTTTGAGCTATATGCCAACACTATCATTATCAAGATCATTATACCATTCTTCGGCATGTTTTCAGAAACCCCGTCACCATGTTGAAATGCTCTTAAGTTTTTAGGAACAAAAACTTAAAATGCAATCTTTTTTGAATGACACTGTAAAATTGACGAGCTATGTGATACAAATGAGCATTCAAAAGTAAATATGTATGTCCTTTATTGTTACAAATTCAAAAACTAAATTAAAATAAATAGTTAATTGGCTCGGGTATGGCTTCAGTCCGAGAAACTCAGCATTACTATTACAGCAAAACAAATAATAGATTTGCTTCCCAGTAAGATTATAAATACAAACAAATACAAACGTACAAATATACAAATGTAAATAATTATGGAGAACTTAAAAATGGCTCAGTCCACCAGTATTTTATGGGCACAGGCCACCAATTAAAATGTCAAAGTCCAACTAGATGTGATGATGACACGATTTGAAGATCCCAATATTAACCTCTTAAAGACGGTACATAATCTGCATCTGGGAATGGCCAAACTATCAGGAAGCCATTGTATATCGTCACCTTCGTGCCATTCTTGCTCAAATCGAATTTTATCAAAAATGACATTTTGTTATTCGGTGATTGGTTATTGTGTTGAGTTACTGTCAATTCATAATAGAATGTCTATACACGTTTTTTTCGCCGAAAAAAAATGTGTTTGTTCAACTCCGTGCCATTTCTGCTTATCGAGTGTTCGTGCCATTTCCGCTCATCGTAGATCACCGTGGGAAATTTGGGCTTTTATAATCATAGTCACTAATTAGTCACATCGAGACCGGCATTATTAGTGACCTATCTCCGGAAGGAGATGACATAAAAAAAACTAGTGTATAAATCAAAACAAAGTCAATGTATCATAAAAATTAATTTCTTGATTATTCGTTCCAAAGGGTCGTCAGCATTTAGGTAGAACCGTGAGCAATATTGTCTCTAGCACTTCTCCGTGCCATTATTGCCCAAGCCAAAATTGCTCACGGTGATTTGCCCAAGCCAAAATTGCTCACGGTGATTTATAATCTCTGTTATTTATAAATTTAGCTAAGTTACATGTTTCTCTACAATTGCATGCAATGATAATCTAGGTTTTCTTCACTTAACAGAATTTAAATTCAGTACTGATCCAGATGGCTTTAAAAAAAAAAAAACGTTTTTTGTGATTATGTTGTAAACGCTTTTTTCACGAAGGTGACGATATATATTCCAAAAGATGTGTCAATTATGAGAAATAGAATCACCGTTCCATTAGGAAACCCAGAACTAAAGCGAATGATTGTGAGGAATAGGTGGATATTGCGCACCAAACGTGAATGATACACCTGGGATTGATGCTACTCATTTGGAAAATTCTCATGACCTACATAAGAAATCCCAAATGGAAACTATTCGGCACCTATGTTCATACAAACTAAACTAGAAAGCATCTCAAAATACAAAGCCCGTTTGCGTCCGTTTTGTGCTCTAACTCTACTTGACGAAAACGAAAGTTAAACAAATTATACATTTTATTAATTTGTGTTCTCCATATTCTCATAATATAGGTTTGTTGAAAATGTTATGACCAAAGCCCAATTGGTAAAATTGTTATGTCCTGGACACACGTCCATTATGCCAATGGCAAATAAATAAACATACATTAAAGTGATTTAAAAAAATGGCCATCTCATGCTTGACAGGCTGTGTTGGGGCTAATAAGGGCTTTTTATAGTCACTATGAATTTGTCCTTTCACATTTTGACCAAATTTTAATTGCTTTTTCCATATTCTCATAATAAAGATTTGTTGAAAATTTGATGACAAAAACTGAAATGGTTAAAAATAACGTTATGGCCTGGACAGATGGACTGAAGCTCAATGGCAAATAAATAAACACAGAAGCGATAAAAAAACAGTCATCTCACGCTTGACCTGCTGCAGTGGGGTAAATAAGAGCTTTTTAGATAATCATCAATTCTCAAAGAGATGAACTTGTTTGTAAAATGGGTCATGATGTCCGGTTATCTATCCGTCTGGTCGTCTGTTAACCTTCTGGTATTTTTGCTACTCCTCCCTTGTCACCAGGCTAATTGTTCTGAAACTTGACACATGAATACAATACAGTAGCCTGCACAATCGCTCAGGATTCGATTTTTTTATTTCAGATCATGGGGACCACCAGGGGGGATTACCCCCTGAAACTTCGGAACCCCTACTTGTCCATATTTACCAATGGATCTAGTTTCACCATGAGACTGCCATTGCCTCCAAGTTAATGAGAACATCTTGCACTGTTAGAACCTTTTTAACTCAACTGGACTATGTCCAGCTGAGTTTTTGTTGACACCCAATGTCCGTCGTCCGTCCGTCTGTCTGTCTGTCTGTCTGTAAACAATTCGACATCTACGCTCTAAAAGTCACAAATATTGATGAACTTTGATGAAACTTGTTATGCAGCATCTTTAAGACATAAACTAGTTTGGGATTGCATTTGGGCGTTGCATGCCCAAAAATGGGCGCGGCAGGGCGGCCATATTGAAAAATCAATTTTTGTTGATATAGACCAGTTGAGTTCAGGTTCCCTGGAACCTCTAGTTTGTATACGAAGTCGAGGCTCATGCAAGAGCTAGTGCACTGAATGGATCAGGATGTAACAGGACAAAAGGAACAGCCTAGAGACTGGATAGAGGGGGGCACCAACAGCAGAGTTGAAGGCCAATATTTGGGCTGACTTTGACAATGGGTGTGGGGAGGAATCAGGGACAGGAAAGGACAAGATGGATACAGAAGGAAGCTCACAGGAGGGAGAAACTAGAAGTTTGGAAGGAGAAGGGCTTGGGGTGTGATGGGGTTTGGGGGTTAATGAGAGCAGAAAATGTTATGGTTTTGGATTGGGAATTATCTGACATGGTGGTGAACAGCTGTCGTGAAACCCTGGAGGGAACAATGAGGAGATGAGCTGTGATCCTAGGTTTAGGTACTTTCACCAAAAGGGGTTTGGTGGTGGACTGTGTGTGCCCAGCAGAAACCTAGAGGAGGGGAGAGAGGGTGCAAGACCAGAGAGGTGGCAGTCGAAGATAGAGAGAACACTGACATGTCTGTTATGGGAAGGTGAAAGGCCCATCGACTCAGCCTCAGTTTGGGAGATTCCAATGAACTTGAAGGCCTTGGTTTCCACAGCATTAAGTGGAGCAACGTTTGAGGCAGGGGATCCTTTGCTATTTAATTACTCTACATTATTCCGCTGTTTGAATTAGGAGCACTCTCCGGTTATACTTTTTGTTCTTCATCCTGGAATGTCTGATCATTCAATCTTTATAGTTTCATGAACTGTTACTTTATGGTTATAGAACAGCTCATTGAAATTGTTCACATCACAACTGCTTTGTCCGTATGACCTGATTTGTCTAGTTCCGTACGACTGAGTTTGATCGACTCAAATGTTCAACTTTGTTCTCCAGTAACACCAGTTGTGCCTGTGCCACTGTTTTTACTCCATTTCCATCTTGCCACCACTGACTGGTAAGTGATATCAACCTTTTGGGGGTGGAATTTGAAGTCTTGTGTGACATCTGAGGAGTTTGCTCACAGCATGGTTGCCAGAAAAATAAATGCTTATATCTGTTGAATTTGTCTATTCTCAGCGTGAGGTCTTTCTAAAAGGCTCTATTTTTGTTCAAGGAACATGATAGGATATCAGGTTCAGGTCCAGTACTCTGTTCCGTGTAGGTTTCCCAGACCTATGAGAATAGTTGCTGAGGCAGCCACGAATCGGTGTCTTCCGCAGAAGCTGAGAAACCTTAAGTCGAGATTCAAAATTCATGAAAATAAACCTTTCTGACAGATGAGTTGAAAGGTTTTAGCGATGCTAAAATAGCTCTTTGAAGAAATAGCGTCGGTGTGTTCTGATTGAAATTAAATTTTCATGTGCGCCATTCTCCGATATTGGAACTGACAACCAGACCATTCAAACATCTCTGCCATCTGGATAATCAGCAGGTTGTAACACCAGGCAACTGGGCTTCTCCCTACCATGTTGTGCCCTTTGAAGTGGAAAACTAAGTGGGAAATAGTACTTTCACTATCAACTGGATTTACTGAATGACTCGCTTGTCTTTCTTGAAACGTTTTTCAAAATTATTGTTTTAAAATTGCAAAACGGTCACCTGATTGCCAAAATCAAGACTCTCTGCGCACCATCACTCTTTCATTCCTCTTTCCTCCCACCTCTGGAACAAACTCCCTCACTCTCTTCAATCCCACTCCTCCCTCCAGATCTTTAAAACAGCTGTTCACCACCATCTCTTATCTTCCCCCATCCAAAACCTTGATATTTTCTACTTCCGTTAATTCACCCCAGATCCACTTTTTTGAAATTCCGACTTCTTTCCTGGAAGTCCTAGCTGTGTCCATGTGTTTTATACCTCTCCCATCCCCACCCCCTTCCCATGCCTCCTCCCCCCAAGCCTCCTCCCCCCAAGCCCTCTCCCTCCCACAGATCTCCCAATGTCCCTGTTCTCTACTGTTGTACTTGTGTGCTTCCCTCTCTCTCCCCATATTGTCTCCCACTCCCTTTATCGTATGTTTTATGTGTAGGTTTTTTATTTTTGTGATTAATGCTAGCTCTTTCACGAGCCTCGATCTTGTATACAAAAAAAACCCAAAAGAAAAACCTGAACACATTGTTCATGTAACTAAATCGGTGGGCACATCGGCACCACTCACCACATGCGTGCTTCCTTTTTGCTTGGGTTAACTCCTTGATTTATTTATACGATTGAAAATCTCAAACAAACTGCAAAATATCTCTACAAGTCAGCATAATAAACATCGGTAATGTCAATGTGAATAATCCAACATATAAATGATGTGTACATGTACCCTGATGGCTCCATAATAATGAGATCCATGATGCTAATAGGCCAGAATTACCATATAGCGTGTTGGATAACCATCCAACTATGCCCAATGGGTACAGTGGAGGCCTCATGATGAAAACACTATGTACTTTCATGGAATAATGAGGAGGATACGATACTGCCATACGCATTGGATTTCAAGCTTGAAGAAAATGAGCGAGTTGGGAGAATTACCATGTCAACCGTGTATTGTCACCAAAGCTCCAGCTGGCTCATTAATGAACGTCAGGGGCAGTGATGTAGTGCCAAATTTTGAGGTACCGGAGCCTTGCAAAAATGTTGGCCGTGACGTCATCGCCAGATCTACCGTCACATAATTTTAACATGACACTAACCATTTGAGTCCCTCAAAATGAGTGATAAAAGAAATACGCACATTTTACCATGGTAAGCCAGAACGGCACTCTATGGAGCACATACCTCTGCCAGGCTGAACAGTTTGTTTTGTAGCCCACTGATAGGCCGGATCGACATCTGTACGTCAACCAAAATCGAATCATTTTGTTCTTGTCACTTCCCGAACTCGTCCACCAAGTTTTGTCTGAATCCGCCATGACCTTTTGAGGTTTTTTTTGTTTTTTTTTTAATATAGTCGAAGCTCGTGTAAGAGTGAACACATTAAACATGAAAACATGCACGGACACCTAAAACATACAATAAAGGGAGGGGGGGGGGGGAAGCACATATGCACAACAATAGTGGAGAACAGGGACGTCGGTAGATCTGTGGAAGGGGGGGGGGGCTAGGGAGGAGGGAGGGGTACACGGTATAAACCAAGTGAACACAACTAGGAATTTCAGGAATGAAGTCGGAGATTGAAAAAGGTGGGTTCGGGGTTTATTAATGGGTGTAGAAAAGATCAAGGTTTTGGATGGGGGAAGATAAGAGATGGTGGTGAACAGCTGATTTGAGAACCTGGAAGGAGGAGAGGGATTGAAGAGAGTGTGGGAGTTTGTTCCAGAGGCGGGAGTAAAGAGGAATGAAGGAGTGAAGGTGAGCAGAGAGTCTTGATTTTGGTAGTTTCACAAGAAGAGGGTTGCAGGCAGATCTTGTCCTGAAGGAATATTTGGGGGAGATATCCTGCAATATATATATTTTTGCCTGATCTCTCGATGGTGAAGAATTATTTCAACAAATTATAATATCTGGATCTTCACCAAAATCTAATCACTTGGTCCTTGTCAAACGCACAACGTGTCCACCAAGTTTCATCCGAATCTGTCCATAACTTTGAGATATCCTGCTTAAAGACAAATAGACGAGTGAAAACATTATTCCTCGATGGCAGAGGTAGCAAACGCTTAACAAGAACAACGACTTGATCTCACAATTCTTTTTTAAATTCCCTTTAAGAAAGATCCTATCCCATGAGTCTCATCAATTTTTAATCAATCAATTTACATCAACTTAACATCAATTTTTCGATAAATGTATAAAAAAAGATTTATTTTTATTTTTATTTTTTTTGTACCATGTGTTGAGGGCTGATAGCTCGTTACACATATTCACCGCGAAGCTGTCTAGCCTGGGTTAGAATCTTGACAGCTATAAACTGTCATCCTGGTAGTGTACTGGTTAAGTGATTCATCAATGTTTGTGCTGTCCCTCGGATGGAGGCTAAACCGACGTCCCATCTGCCGACATTAGTTGTTTAGTTGGTGTCTTTCACATTAGTTGCTGTCTTTCACATTAGTTGGTGTATTTCTTTGAGTTGACCAAATAAGTAGCCAGACATAGACTTTCCTTTATTTTTATGTTTTTGTACTTCAATATATCAGTTGCACACAAATTGCTGACGTCACTAAACAACCACCATTAGTGAATTTGGCATTTGTGAACTATTGTTTCAAAGGAAAATAAAGGGTTTCATGCAGACCCCCTATTGTCCACATATGTATAGGATGTTCCAAAATGCCCCGGACAAATATGGTTGTTAATATATTTTGAACCACAAATGATGCAATGATACCCTTTGGTTTATATGATACATAATCTCATACAGTTCTGTACAGATCATCTATATACTTCAATGTGAGCTCCATTTATATGCGCCGAGGACATCAAGGTGGTACACAAGTTCTTACCATGTTCGGCTCAGCATGTTTGTGTCCACTAGTGTACATGCAGCTGTGATCCGAGAAGAAAGATCCTGCAGGTTTTCCACCTTGGTGTTGTAGACATATTTGACACACCCCCAAAGAAAAACAATCAAGGGGGGTTATGTCTGGTGATCGTGGGGGCCAGGGGGTTGGTCTGTCTCGGCCAAACCAGCAACGTTGAAATTTTTCATTCAAGACTGCTTGAACGACAAAGGCCCAAAGAGGCGGAGCACCGTACTGTTGAAAAATTAAAACGGGTTGCTGGTCTTCAATCTTTGGGAAGGCAAGTCCTTCAAACATGTTCATGTAAATTGTTGAGGTCACTGTATCCTCCACAAAGAAAATGGATGCACCAAGCGGTGATGGAGAACATCACACATTGACCTGTGGACTGTCGCGTATGTGTTCAATGACCACGTGGGGGTTTTCAGAGGACCAGATCCTCACATTGTGCTGGTCGACCTTCTCCGATACATGAAAGCAAGCTTCGTCTGTGAACATGATCTTTTTCTTCGTCATTGTCTTTGGGACTGAGCATTTCCAAGGCAAATGCCTTGCTTTTGGTGAGCCCGTCATTTGGGTTTAGTTCCTGCAGAATCTGCACCTTACAGGCATAAGTTTGTGTTTTATGCAAAATCCTGTGTACACTGGTGGTTTTTAGTCCCAGTTCTCTGGATGCACGACGGGTTGATTTTCTGGGACTTTGTTGAAATGATTCACGCGCTCGTTCAACGTCTGTTGCACGAGAATGGTACTCTTCGTGCTTGGTCGAACAGTACTCTTCTGTTTGACAACTTCCAGTATCCTTAAACCTCTTGTATCATTCTCTGATACTCATCCACAATGGTGGATTCCTTCCATACCTTGTGCGAAAAAAAGGTTCTTCTGAACTAAGTGCATCCTGATTTGGATGTGCATTACCAGGTTATCGTACGACGCGAAGCTTCCCCATCTTGCTTCATCCTACTTTTCATCCATCATACTTACCCCACACATGTGAAGTGAAAAGCAGGGTTAAGCAATTGGTTGAGTTTTTGTCTGTCTGTCTTTCTGTCCACAAACGTCAGTTTATGTTCGAGGAACAACTTGATTTCAATTGAATGTTGTGTTTTTGAACACAAATCGGAACATGAATTGGAAAACGAACCTGTAGTTCATCATTACTTTGGCTCTGAATTAATCCTGATCGTGCACGTGGGGATAGAGAGAGACAGAGACGGGGCTTCTTTTTTTTTTCTTTTTTTTTTACACTCCGTTTGCCTGTTTGGCAGTCAAACAAAATTGAAAATCATTCCAAACAGGAAACTTAGTTTTTAAGGATGTCTTAAAGGACACAAACAACATGCACGAATAACTAATTTAACGTGTTTCATAAGGTGGTGTAAAAGACGCTGCATCAACAGCAATTAACTTCTGAAAACGTTTTTATTTTTTCTACAACCTTCAAAATCTTTATTTTATTTCAATTTAATCTTATATTTGAACACTGTACAACACAAATCGCTTCATTGGCACTTTCAAAAACCTTCTGTTTAGCAGTACTTAGACAAAATATTTCGGTATTTGAAGTCATCACGACCAATCAAATTTGCCACCCTGCTCATGCTCTTGTTGTTCCAGACTACGTGGGGTAATGTGTTCTATGAACTCTAGTTTGCTGCAGATTTTGGTTTGAAACAAATTTTGAGTTCCAAAGCAATTAACAGGTTCAGCTTAAAAGGTTTCAGGTAACAGCATCTCGAGGCAAACAGAAAAATTACAGTTCACACTGACTCGAGTGTAAGTTTGCATTTCACAACCACGAACAACTATTGCCTTTCATTCTCATTGACCTCACCATCAGTTACTTAGCTTGTGGTGACGCTATGGAGATGTATCTCCAGATTTTTGATCACCTTGGCTGATGCTTCTCTCGTTTGAAGTCATCCTGCCATGTAATTGGTTAATCCATTCATTATGCTAATGAAATACAATGGCCATGAAATATCACGCACAAAAAAATTAAGCAACAACTTTTAAACTATAAAATCTACATTTCTACTGGCATCGTTTGGAGGGGTGTTATTCCTGATGTCAGACACAGGGCTACGTTTGTTACACCTGTAGTCCTCCCTCTGGCCCAACACCAAGATCCCCACTTCATCTTCATGGTTGACAACACCCTTCACACTGTGCACATGTCAAACCTTCACTTCAGGACCATCGCGTCACTCGAATGGAGTAGTTTGCATGATATGTGGATTTAAATTAAATCCAATTGAACATACTGTGGAGAGCCCAGGGAGGTATGTTTATGGTTTATGGAGTTCATCCACAGTCTTTTGATCAACTGGAAGTCTTGTCGAAGAATGGCATAGTATTCCACAGTGAGAGCTGGATCATCCGATTTGATTATGACAAGGCCTGTACGAGCTAGTATTGGCTCTTTGAGGATGATCTCCACAGCATCTGTTCATTCCCAATTTATAGGTCTCACTGGCAGTTACTTCAATGTCTTCTTCTTTTTTTTAAACACTCCCAATGAGGCCATATTAGTCACGTATGTTCATATATAATTTGGATGAAATCACTGATTTTGTACCCTATTGGATGAGCTTCCACATAATATCTGAACCCCATGGAAAGCCAACGGAATTCCTTTATGGTCTTGAACCCTCTGCCCTCTCCTGGTTCTGTGGTACCTTCCAGGTTTCTGCAGGGTCAACAAGGTCTGCCAGTAACCATGTTCTTGTTAAAACTCTCACATTCCAGGCTCATTCCTCACCTCCACTCGTTTGTTGCTCTTTTCTCTCACCTGTGGAACCAACCTCCCAAGTCAGTTCAGTCCCATTCTTCACTCCAGGTTTCAAGACAGCTGTTCACCTTCACCACTATCTCAGGTTATCCCACATCCATACCTCTTCTACCACAAATTACCCCTATTCCCAAGCACTCTTTTCAGGTTATTATGATTTTTTTCCCCCCTTTCCCTCACACTTTTTTATTTGTTAGTTGTCAGTTGCTTTGTTATCCCCAACGCTTTTGTTTTTTAAAAGGGGATAATGTAATCTGCTTCTGTCTGTCTGTCCATCATGCTTTCTCCTCCGAAAGGGTTGGGCAGACATTCATCCAACTTGGTGAGTTATGATCACATGGCAGGAAGGTACAATAGCAGGCACAGGAAATATTTAACAATTTTTTGGGATTTGACCCTTGATTCATGTCCAAGGAATTGTGGACTGAGGGTTCCATTATCAAAGCGGGGAAAACATTTTTCACTGAAAATTTGATATATGGTCAATCCTGGTGGAGCTGTTTGCCAATTTTTGACTTTGCTTTAGGTGGGAAGCGTGGCGATTTGTGATGGCGCGCCATCCTCTTCACTCGAGTTTGTGATTTTTATATTACTGTATACCAGGCTTCTCAATACACGGGTAATACAATACCCTTCTCAATACAATACTTCTCAATATCTTCTCAAAAGCAAAAAAAAAAATTTTTTTTATTTTTATACCGGGCTTCTCAATACCGTACACTTTCCAGAGCATTGGTGCTGTGTTAATGCAGTCTCATGGTAAGACATGCACTGGGTGGTTTGCCCTTACCTTTCCCAAAGGGTAGGGCAGGAATTTGATCATGGTAAAAACCACCTTTAGAGGCCATTTTTTCCCCCGCAAGCGGGGGTTGGCCTTTTTCGGGGACCGTGGTTGTTGTTGTTTTTCGGTCCCCTTTTTGAAGCAATGTTTTACGGCCGGATGCCCTTCCTGCCGCCAACCCTTTTTGTCGCCTTTTACGACAAACAGGGAATTACCAGTGAACTGGTACTCAATTAGCCGACCTCGGAAGGATGACAGGCTGAGTCAACCCCCCTGGCGTTAATTCAGCGATCGACCGGGATTCGAACCCAGGATCCTAGGATCCTAAGCCGGCACCCTAGCCGCTAGCCCAACACCAGGGATCATGGTAACAGAACACAATTGACCTTCCCCTTGTGAAAGACGCAGTGGGATTTTCAACGTCCATCAGCAAATCAGACACGCGGCCTAATTTCCCTCCGAAGAATGGTGTACTCATTGTTACAATGACCTGTGTGCGAAGTAGCCTAGGTGACGGTTGTTAGGTCGGGAATCGAAGCCAAACTAGACTTCTCAAAAGCAGATTTGCCACTTTGGAGCTCTTCTTGAAGATACATTTATGGTGATGTAAAGTTATTTTCCTTTCTAAATAACATCTACTCGTGTGATGTTCTGTCACATCAACCTGCTGGATCTGCAAGATTTTGACTTTTGTGATCTTCCCCTCGCACATTGTGAATGTAGCATTTGGAACAATCATTTAAACCCTTGTCAAAAGACCTCATTAGTGTCACTATTTAAACCCGTGCACATATCAGGAATCTTTGCAAAGGGAATCCATCGAAAGACCTTTGTGGCCACCATTTTGTTTGAAAGTTTGGTTTACGTGGGATGGGATTTGTATGAAATGTACGATTTGTAATTCCCTGACTTCATCACAAATGTGAAAATTATTTGCTGGGATCATGTCGTGTTTTACTGTTTTGATCATTCTTGCACTTTACTGCCCGTCAAACTGATAGTTTGCAGAAATGCTCTGACACTTTATTTTTATTTGTTTATTTCTTTTTGTACACCAATCCTTTCTTATTCCATCTCCAGGAGCTGCATGACGTCATCGCCGGGCACCGAACGGGGCCTGGCACCGAACAGGGCCCGGCGATGACGTGCACTGAAAGGGAGTACTCAGTTTTCACTCCAGTTGTGCTTGTTTGTTTGTTTTCTTGCTTGTTTGTTTGTTTTCTTGTTTGTCCAGGCGACATCTCAGCCATCCTTTGAGATAAGAACCTGAAATGTCGGCACAATAGTGAGCAAATGCTTTGGCAAAAAACAGAATCTTTTGTTTTTTGATTAATCAATTGATTGATTAATTACTTAATCATTATCGATTTATTAAGTACTTATTTATTTTCTTTCTCATCTGGGCAATATCTCAGGCACCTTTTGAGTTAGGAAGCTGATATTCAGACATGACAAATTACCAGGTGATATGCTATGAAGGATATTTTTGATTTATTGATTGATCAATGAATCGATTTGTTATTTATTGATCAATTAAAAAGGTGTTGGGCTAGCGGCTAGGGTGCCAGCTTAGGATCCCAGGATCCTGGGTTCGAATCCCGGTCGATTGCTGAATTAACGCCAGGGGTGGTTGACTCAGCCTGTCATCCTTCCGAGGTCGGCAAATTGAGTACCAGTTCACTGGTAATTCCCTGTGTGTCGCAAGAGGTGACGAACAGGGTTGGCGACAGGAAGGGCATCCGGCTGTAAAACATTGCTTCAAAAGGGGACCAACAAAAAAAAAAAAAACAACAACCACGGTCCCCGAAAAAGGCCAACCCCCGCTTTGCGGGGAAAAATGGCCTCTAAATGTGGTTATTTTTAAAATATAATTAAAAAAAAAATTAATTATTGAATTATTTAATTCATTTTCAAAACAGCATTTCAAAACAAAAAACATTTTTAAAAAAATTTACAGCTTCGGATGAAACACTTGTGGTTGAGGTATGCTATTAGGCAATTAATTAATAAATTATTTTACAATTATTGTTCATTGGTTTTAATTTACGCAACTAATCAATCAATTATTGTACACCTCTCCCTCTCCCTTGAGCTCTGTCTTTTTTTTTTTTCTTTTTTTTTTCTCCCTCTCCCTTGAGCCTGGTGTTGGCTTAGCGGTTCAGGTGCAGGCTTGGGATCCTAGGATCCTGGGTTCGAATCCCGGTTGATCGCTAAATTAACACCAGGGGGGTTGACTCAGCCTGTCATCCTTCCGAGATCGGCAAATTGAGTACCAGCTTGCTGGGATGAATGATCCCGGTGTGTATCCAGATTTAGAATAGGTACACCGTATCCCTGCGCATCGTAAGAGCGTGACCAAGGGTTGGCGTCAGGAAGGGCGTCCGGCCATAAAAAAATATTGCCTCAAACAGGGAACCATGATCGTCATGGGGCCCGCAAGGCTAACCTCCGCTCTAGCGGGGAAAATGGCCTTGAAACGATCATTCATTCATTCATTCATTCTCCCTCCCAATACCGTCGCTGTGTGCTGCACGGCAGTATCGCCGGATGCCAAAGGCTCCCCGGCAATGCCGCGCTAGGGGATGTTATTTATTTGGCATAGGGCCGGTGTACTTTGAATGTATCTGTACTTGTTTGTGTTTTTATAATCATTGGGATTATCCGAGATGGGATAACTGGTCGCTTGGCACTTGCTTTGAATACAAGTCAACTCGTGCATTTGGGAATACCTTTGCTCATTATCTCATTATTTCTCATTCTTTTTTTATGATGACTCGATCGCATTTACGTCCAAGAGATCCGCATGGACTGTGCAGCTGACTTGTAAAATAAACATCCATGCAAGGCCTCGGCACACGATGGATTGTTAGTTAATGTTTGACGACACGGGCCACACAGCATCAGGTCTACACTCATCCTGCACTCCACTAAGCTATCACAGCTTGTTGTCCAAATGATCCAGGATATCTACTTAATGCGATGTGAAAATGAGCCACTGAGTGTCGATGTTTTTATAAGGCCCATGGTTCCATATGTCTAATTTATATAAAATATTGTCATTATATATTTGCTGATTTCACTTGATCAGTATAAGAGAATATCCTCAAAGTTCTTCATTGACATTGTCCTAAATGACCTTAAAGATCTCCAGTGAGACTTCCCTTTTCTTTTTTTTACTGAAGTTAGCTTTTATTCCAAAGTGTTTGCGGCTTGCTCCCTCCGATTGTATGGTTGTTCCCGGTGGTGTGATCGTGCAGAAGCGCAATTCTCTCTCCCCAAACCACACCCCCACCCCAATAATCTTCCTTATCACGAGGGACCGCAAATGCTGCACAGACTCAATTTCTCACCGTCCTTGGAGGACACTGATGTGTCTACGACGCAGTCTGTTGTGGCAAGTAAGACCATCTCAGCGGAGGGGAAAGTGCTTTCATCTCTAGCTGGAGGTGGGGTGAGTGGGGGCAGCCTTCATCTCTCTAAATCGGACCTCGTTCTCTGACGAGATACCACAGGGGGGGGAATGCTTTGAAATGTCGTTGATGGCTGTGCACCACATTGCCGAATGAACTCGGAAGCATCACTGTCTCTATTCAGGAGGGAAGAAAGAACGATGTCAATGTTGATAACGTCCTCTGCAGTAATGAAACAAAACTGATTTGTGATCTTTGCGAACTCGAGGTATTCTTTTCTAGAAAAATGTCCTTTATTTGATGGTTCAATGACGGAGTATTTTATCAAGAAGAAGAAAAATGGCAAAAAATGAAAAGCTTTTCAAGTCCAATTCCAAAAGCAACAATATGTTGTCATGTCATTTAGAAAAGAATGGAAATTCAGGACACTTAATCGTTCCCCCCCCCCCCCCCCCCCCCCCAGGAAGTTCACTTTGGCCTTCCAAAACAGCACAACATGCATCCCATAGCTTTATTTGCGATGTATTACAAATAATGATTGTTGGTTCACATGACTCCAAAGATGACTGATAACTCCATCCTAAAGTTCTCATTAGCAGCTAGCCTACAAAATGTTACGTAATCATTCGTCTATGACAAAGATGGATGGTCCTTGCTACCAATGGAGATAAGGACTGCAGAGACAGTGGTGGAGCATGGCTGTCTTGCTCACATCACCTTATCTGGAGTAGTGGGACATTTTCCTGGCTGCCATGTGACTAATCCAAATTGAGCCTTGAAAAGCCACTAATTTGCTCACCTTTGTTGGTGGTAGCAATTCGATCTTTCTTTTGTTTTCTGTGCAGGTGCGAAGCTCATGGAAGACCAAGAAGTGGGGCAAACGTTGAGGAAATGAACAAACCGGAAAACAGGGAGGAGAGCAGGCAACGCTGAAACCAGCAAGTGGGGTTAATGGTGCCGATAAAGATCATGGGTCGGAATTGGGGATGGCAAGAGATAGTGGTGCACTGCTTCCTTGAAGTCCGACAGGAAAAAGTGAGACAGAACAGCCTCTGGAGGTGGTTCCATAAGATGGGAGAATTGAGACATCAGAGTTGAGGTGTGCATTTATCCTGAATTTTGGAGGTTTAATCAGGAGGGAGTTACTGGAAAAACACGTGTATCCTCGGGTGGGATGGCTGACAGGGAAGCAATGTTGGAGAATGGATGGTCGAAAACGGAGAGAGCTTGCGAGCTACCTGTGATGTAAGCAAAACAGACCTTGTGGTTTGACTTTGTCATGAGAGATTCCAATAATGTTGAGAGCTTGATGAGTTTCTGGAAGGCTCACTTGGCTGCGCCTGGATGAGTTTGAGGGTAGAGGAGTGGCAGCCGAAATCTGAATCCTATCCAGGTTCCTCCTGATGACTCAATCTTTGTGTATTTTGGTTCCTCCTGATAATCCAATGCTGTATTTGGTCAGTTATTTGATTCAATTCCATTCTTGCACCACTCGTCATGTCTGGTGGTTATGATCTTATTCTTCGTTCAAATGCAGCACGAGGCTGTGGGGTAGCATCATTGGCTGAGGGTGCATCTGTGCCACTGATGACTCATGATTACCTATGCTAGTTAGGGCAGGAATTTGTAAATTGTTCATGTTGCCGGCGACAGCTCGCCTACTCTTCCCGAAGGTCACCATGTGATCTTCAACATCCACGAACAAATGCCGGCAGATGAGGCACCCGTTTAACGTCCATCTGAGGGACAACACACATATTGATCAATCGCCAATCCTGTGGAAGGGGTTAAATGATGCATGTCCATGTGGAACCCTTTTTTTCTTTTCTTTTTTTGTACACAGAATCGAGGCTCATGTAAGAGCTAACACATTGAACATGAAAACATGCACAGACACATAACACATGCAATGAAGGGAGCTTGCCACATGGAGGGGGAGATTAATTGGTGTTTGTGAAGCTGTGATGGCTTGGCTAACACAGATGGTTCAGGGTGAGAACGAGGTAGGTGTGTAGAAGGGGTTGGGTAAGTGGTTTGTGCTTGTGCTGTTTTTGTTTCCACGGCAATTTTGAGTTTTGCGTCAGAAATGGTAGGCAGTTATTTTGATGGGGATTTTGTATGAAGTAAATGTGTGGTGGAACTGTGATGATGAAGGAAATATTAATACTCTTGATCAAATATTTGAAGAGGTCAACACACTAATTAGATGTGCAAATAAATGACTGTAATATAACCTGAGATAATTGATATTTATTTAAATCACATTTTAATTTAAATAATGCAATTTTTGTCAGACACAGTGTAATTTAATGTAATTTTTTTGAGGTCGGACATTGGTTTTTTTTTCATTTTGCACAAAAGATAGGTGCAGTGGAGTTTTTCAGCAGAGTGAACAGTGCTAGGACCACGGCCACAGCTTGAAGGTAATGGGGGCGTTGCATCAGCGGCACACCTTTGCCCCCAGAAACTGATGCAGCCAAGCAGCCACAGGCTGTATACGAGTCACCACCAGGTCAGATAAAATGTGTGTCTTGCTACAGGTACCGTGTAAACCCGTACTGTATGGATATATGGTGTATGGATATATGGACACCCAGCAGGTTTAAAAACAAAAACTGTCAAAGGGCAGAGGAGCTCCCTCTGACCCAATGGCCATCCATATCTGGTGCCCAACTGTGTCTACGGACATCCTCCTGCCGTAAAATCTGGCCATCGTAAAACACTTCATTCCGCAACACACACAAAAACACACAAATAAAACAAAGAAAACCCAATCCGGTGGAGTACCTCCTGTGCAGCTGCCCTTTACAGGGCAGCTCACCAGTTGGTGGGATTGGGGCAAATCCTTTGCAACCCCCATTCTCTGATTATAGGAGGAAACCCATGGGGAAAACTTTCTGGGTCAGATTGTGGTGGTGTGTGTTGGGGTGGTGCTGAGGTGTCATCCACCAGATGGCCATCTCCTTAGGTTAACTTGAGGCGGCCCCTTTGGGTGGGTGCCTGGAATGTCCTTGCGCTGAGAGGATAATCACCTGTCTCTGCTGTCATCTGAGCTTCAGCGTTTGTACATCAGTATTGCAGCACTCTGAGGACCAAAGACTGGATAGTGGTGAGGTCATGGTAGGTAGTTGCACCTCCTACTGGTCTGGTCACTGATGGTTACCATGGTCAAGGAGTTGCTGTGGCTGTGTCCAATAAACTGTCTCCGATGATAAATAATTGAGGTAACACCGGTCAACGAGCATATTTTGAGTGAAGATTCGTCGCTCTGGATGTCATTTCCCTGGTCTGTGCGGAGGCAAGTGATCTCATTGTGAAGGAGATGTTCTATGCCACACCCAAGTCTGTGGTTGATCAGTGCCCCAGGCGAGATACTCTTCTCGTCTTGGGGGATTTTAGGGCATCAACTGGCACTGATAGGGATGGTTATGAGACATGTGTTGTTCCCCATGGGTCTGGAACCAGGAACCAGAATAGCACTAAGTTCCTTAAATTTGCAAGATGTGGACTGAGGGTGGCTGGTTCATCGTTTCAGCGCCGACAGCCACATCGCTGGATTTGGTATTCCAACGCTGGCGGTGTGGTAAAGGAGATGGACCATGTACTCGTGGATGGTGGATGAAAGATACTCCAGAACTGCTCGGTTTACCGGAGTGCTCGGTTCCTCAAAACTGACCACAGGCTTGTTATAGCAATTCTGAAGTTGCAGTTCAAATCCAGGAGAATGGTACCATCGCAGCCCAGGCTGGTTGTTGGCAGAGTTCAAGGATGAAGGGGTAGCTGAGGAGTTTGCAAACGGGTTGAGTGTGGGTCTGTGTGTTTTGGGGTATACTGAAGTTGTGGAGTGCTTTCAAGACTACCATCCTTGATGCTGCCGGTAGTTAGTTGTATTGGAAACGATCAAGCGAAGAGGAACTTTGTCTCCCAAGGGACACTGCCATTGACCAGAGTCACAGGTCCAGGCCAAATGGCAGAACAGAGCTGTTCAGGGAGCTATGGCATAAAACTATACATTCATTGAGGGTGGACAAGGAGGCCTATGTGCGAGGAAGCTATGAAGGGGTGGAATATCACATGTGGTCAATTGATTCTCGTCCTGCTTACAAAGAAATCCATGCATTGCGTTCCTCCAAGCCTGTTCCTCGGTGTACTGCAGTTAGAGTGGAGGTTGGTCAGCTCTTGACAGAGGAGTCTGAAGTGAAGGCCCGCTGGGCCAGGCTGACCCACCAGCTATTGAGTTGGATATCAGGGGTGTTACTATCACTATAGCTGACTCTCAAAAAATTTTGTATACTATGTTGAGGCTCGTGTAAGAGCTAACACATGGAACTTATAATAACGGGAGTTGTTAGTCAGAGGGCTGGTGTGGGGTACACAAGATAAACAAGATGGCCACTACAAGGACTTTCAGGAACGAAAACGGAATTTGAATGAGGTAGATTTGGGGTGCATTAATGAGGGTAGAAAAGATCAAGGTTTTCGAATACGAACTGCCTTTATTTGTGGAAACAAGTTGAAAGTGGGCAAAGCTCCTGGGATCTTTAGAAACCATGCTGATTGCTGTACTTCTCAAGGCTGGTGGGAATGCTGTACTCGTGTCGTTGCTTGCAGTTCTGTGCTCTGTTTGGAGCACAAGCATCATCACAACTGATTGGGAGAGGGGCCTTGTTGTCCCTCTCTAGAAAGGGAAGGTTGATCGCCAGGATTTCAACAACTACCGAGGGGTGACGCTTCTTTCAGTGCTGGGCAATGTCTTTGCTCGGATAGTTATTGATGGGGTTCACCGCCATCTGCTTGACCACCAGCTCCCCGAGCAGTCTGGATTGTATACTATGTTGTCTTTGATTCAATGATTGAATCTTTGAATCTTTGAATTCAATTCAATTCAATGATTCAATGGATCATTGCCCTCTGGTGTAAACCAGAGGGCAATGATTGACCATATCCTTGCTCTTCGGGTCCTCACCGAACGCAGGCTAGAGTTTTAGCACGGGATGCTTGCTGCATCGTATGTTGATATCCGCAAAGCATTTGAATTAGTGAATTGGGATTCCCTCTGGAGGATTCTGGGTCTTTGTGTGGTGCCACCAAAACGAATGAATCTGATTTCTGAACTACACTCTGGTACTGAGTGTGCTGTCAGGTGTGATAATTCCATTTCTGACTTTTTTCCAGTTGTTACTGGAGTTCATCAGGGGTGTTTACTGGCTCCCACACTTTTCAGCGCTTGTATGGACTGGATTCTGGGGAGGATGTCAGAGAGAATGAGCTGTGGTGCATCGTTTGGGAATGTCAAGATCTCTTACCTTGATTTCGCAGATGATGCAGTCATCTTTATGGAGACTCTAGATATCTTTGTGGGGGCATCCAGGTGCTAAATGAGGAGTCAGAGCCACTGGGATTATGGGTCTCCTGGGTCAAAACTAAGATCCAGGCTTTCAATGACATATTGGATGCTACTATATTGTCTGTACCTGTTTGTGGTGAGGATGTTGAGGTCATGGAGAGATTCACTTACCTTGGCAGTGATATTCATGTCTCCGCATGTTGTGAGCCCGAGCCCGAGGTCGATTAGACATCTGGGTTGGGCTTCGGGAGTCATGGATTCAATGGATCATGGGGTGTGGTGCTGTCGGTATCTATGCAGGAATACGAAAGTCCGAGTCTTTACGTCGTTGGTGCTTCCAGTCTTGCTGTACGGATGTGAGACTTGGACTCTGACTAACGATCTGAGACAAAGACTTAACTCCTTCGGTACCATGTCTCTTTGGAGAATGCTTGGCTATTGCTGGTCAGACCTTTTGTCCAATTAGCATTTGCTGAGACTCAGGTGAGATTTGTTACATGTACAATCCGTGAGCATCAGCTGCGGTTTTATGGACATTTTGCTCGTTTTCCTGATTCTGATCCTGCGAATCAGAATCTCTCAGCGAATGAGCCTTGTGAGTGGGGTAGGCCAATTGGCCAATTACGTGCCTCGTGGTTGCAGCAGGTTTAATCGGCATTTCAAGGAGATGCAGATGTGCCAGGCATCGGCTTGGGGGATGGACAGATGGAAGTCCCTGGAGTGGACGAAAGGTGGAAAGTGGATGCAGCAACGTGCTGCTTTGGTGCATGCTCCCATGGCTGATCTGACCTGACCTGGATGCATTGGAGATAGAAGGGTGTGGGGATATTGGCAGGACTTGTAAGTAGCTTGTGCGTGGATTAGGCAATGGATACTGGAGTTGGTGTAGCACAAGCATGATGGGCCGAATTGTCTCCTTCTGGGCCAACATTCCTTGTGTATATGATTTTCAACACTCCCACGTCACCACCAGGAAACATGTGAGGTAAAGGTGCAGAGTAAAGTTTTAAAAAAAATCAATGGAATGGAAGAGAAAAGGGGCATATGGTGAAATATCAATGGAGAAATGAATCTAACAGTAAAATCCTGGTGCATTATATCAAGCTCGTAAAAATATCCATAAAAAAATGATGGGTTGGAACAGTTTATTCAACAGGGCAGCCTCGTGAGCATGCCAAGCCTGAAACCTCCACCTAGTGTCAGGTGTGCTCATATCTTCTTTATTTATTGGACATCATACGGGTATAAATGAACACTCGTTTTATTCTGCGTGCGTTGCACATCACGTGCAGTGAATTTCACCTCCCTGTGCCTTATATTTATTGTTATTTTAAAAAACGCTTCTGTACATGGCCCTTGATGCTCGGTTTGCAAGCCACCGTCTATAATTCCAATAGAAGAGACATAATTACTCTTTTATGGGAAATGTTTTTCGAGTTTGTTTCATCCTCAAAAATAGACCGTAGTGAACACACATTAGTGTTGAAAGATTGGCCTTTAGAACCTACCCATATGTAGGGGGACAGACATCTGTACAAACACACAAACTGACATTGTGTTTTATATGGTAGATATTACGTGATGTTATAACGATTTTATAATGATATTTGGTAAGCAATGTGGATGAAAATCATGTGGAGAAAAACACAATACAAGATGAACAGGGTTCATTTGGTGAAATGTTATACGAAGCTTCAACTTTTCCTCTTCTCCTGATCCCTTTGCTCGAATGCAGCTCGCAGAAGTCAGCCGAGATGAAAATATGATTGTCAAAAGTACGAGCAGATGTTAAGCCAGCTCCTCTGCACCCATGGATGAAGAATGAAGCCTGAGCTCTTCATTACTCTTTTCAGGCAAATACGAATGCATAGTTTTATCTCCGTAGAGGCGTCAAACAGAGATAACTCGCCATTTTTCATCATCCAGCAAATGCATATCGGAGCGGGATTCAAATTGAAATATTGCGCATTACCGAGGAGCGACTGTGCAGATGATCTGAGGCCCTTGCACGTTAGGGCTGAGAATTGTAAACAATGACCTGGTCTTAGCGAAATGCTTTGTGTTATATTTGATCGTCCACCGGCGAATACTAGCAGATGGGACACCCGGCTTAACATCCATCCGACAGACGGAGATCAACTTGATGCCTCGCCCTGCTTACAAAGCACCAGCGTGAGGGTAGACGGATCCAGAATCGTACCCAGACGGATACGGCCTCAAAGTGAATGCACTACCTCTGAACTGTCCTGTCATCCACCAATTAAACACCTATTTTTCATCACACGGGCTGCCCCCATCTAAGACCGACAGTTTGTTATAGCTCTTGGCCGTACTTTTTCATCCGAAGATGTGCAGTAATCAACACAACTGTTAAACTAGAACAGCACTCAGTAGAGTGCATACCTCCACCAGGCTGAACTGTGGGTTTTTTAGCTCGAATCTGCATCCGGATCTTCACCAAAATCGAATCAATTGGTCCATGTCACACACCAAACCTGTCCACCAAGTTTTGTCTGAATTCTTCCATAGCTTTTTGAGATTTCCTGCTCACAGACTGACGGGGGTGAAAACACGACCTCCATCCACCATCGATGGCGGAGTGAAGAAGCTACCTTTGACAAGATAATGGGGTGAAAAATGATACCCAACTTATCGAGTTTAAATACATCGAGTTTAAAATAGCAATAACAGACCTGAATTCAGCAAAAACAAGTGAATCCTCTTGGATTGCGCTGAGGTTCGGGCATGGAATTTCTAGGAGGAAGTATAATTTGTATGCAATGACAGTACATGTAATATGGGATCGAGTAAGATCGAGTAAGCTTCACCAGTGCGCGTGCGCGAATTTACGTCACGTCGGCAGCGAGAAGGGGTTCCTCAACACGAACCAATCAGGAACTGCCACGTCACACTTATATGATCTCAGAATTCCTGTGACAGGAATTCGCGTTACACTGGCTGGAAGTCATTCGCTAGAGGCGCTTCCTCAGCGCTAATAAATGCAAACTAGACGCGCCACTTACCACTGCGAGCAGTTATGCCGAGTACTGAATGCTGCCCATGTCAATGACTATGCCATCCCATGCTGCCCATTCCGATGACTATTTCTTCCAATGAGAATGCCGTCTCACGCCGCCCATTGCAATGACAGTTATCCTATTTTGTCATTTTTATCAAACTATATTTCTCATGGGTAGTCCATCCTAAGAAATGCTACTTGTAACTGCGAGCAGTAATTTATACGTGGGCGCTTACAAAATGGAGCCATGAAGAATAACGTTTTATCAGTATGACGTTTTAGTTCACACAGGTTGGCAGCCATATTGTTTTGAAGGAAAACGTTTTAAAATGTTTTTCTCTGCAACCACTTTACTGATTGAAGAGAATCTTGAAATATATCATCCACTACCCATGTGGAAAAAGGTGCGATCACAATGACATCACTGGTCACATTGACGGAAGCGATATTTTAAATGTTTTATCCTCAATACAATATAGCTGCCCAACCACGCAACCAAGGACATTTTAGTTATCAAACTTATTTTATCATGGTTAGTCAATCATATATTTGAAGTTTTGCATCATTCTGTTAAGTGGTTTTGGAGAAGATGTTTTAAAGGTTTTGTTTCTTCAATCCAATATGGTTGTCAGACCACATAACTGATGATGGCATCATTTTCACACTGTACAGCAATGGTATTGGATCATATTTGTAAATATTCCCATCGATGGGTTAAACGTTTTCAGAGAAATAATTGTATACATAGGATCAATTTTCATTGATGACCAATGATTCGTGATGACGTTTTGTTTAATATCATTGCTTGATCTTGTAAAGACTTCAACTGGTATCGAGAGACGAATTCTTTCCTGGTTCTTCTTCAGTCAAACTTTAATATGTTTGAAATTTGAGAATGAGGCTTCTGTGAATGAATGAATGAATGAATGATCGTTTTACGGCCATTTTCCCCGCTAGAGCGGGCGGGGGTTAGCCTTGCGGGCCCCATGACAATCATGGTTCCCTGTTTGAGGCAATGTTTTTATGGCCGGATGCCCTTCCTGACGCCAACCCTTAGTCGCCTCTTACGATGCGCAGGAATACGGTGTACCTATTCTAAATCGGGGTACACACCGTGATCATTCATCCCAGCAAGCTGGTACTGAATTTGCCGACCTCGGAAGGATGACAGGCTGAGTCAACCCCACTGGCGTTAATTCAGCGATCGACCGGGATTCGAACCGAGGATCCTAGGATCCCAAGCTGGCACCCTAACCACTAAGCCAACACCAGGCTCCCAATCAGCTCTCGGCTTCTGTGATGAGGTTATTTATTATTTGCTGTTACTCAAGACATCGTCGATCAGATTGAGTTTCTAAACACATTTCAAAGGTCAAGGAATTCTGCAAGGCTATGTTTTATGAAACGTCATTAGCCATTTCTAAGAAGTTGAGGTTAAATACCCAGTGGAGGGACCATCGTGTCTACCCTAAAGTAGTCACTGCTGATTCCCGATCAGTGACATTTAATTGTGCAGATGCCATTTTTATTGCATAAACTCTGTATGCACTGGAGCATGACATGTGGGATCTTGGGAATACACATTGAAACCCCATCGAATTGAAAACCCCACGTGGCACCGGCGAACAGTCTGTTGTATTAATCGTTAAGCACAACAAAGTTCTTTGGGAGGGTTGGTAGTGACCTGCAGCTCATCAACACCTCAATCGCTTTGTAACGATTTGTGGAAACATCTGTTGATCTCAAAACCCAAAGCTCTAGAGCAGCTGGGAGCACCGGAGCAATGCAGGTGATTAAATGCGACCATGGTGCGTATGTGGTGCATCGTATTTTTTGTTTATTATTTTTGATTTAATGGACACACGAAGATGTCGTTGAATTTGGGGTTAATGTCCAAGATGCTGCTGTGGACTCGTAGAGAGTTACTCACAAATTTTTATTGGTAATAACAATGCTAGACCTAAGAGCTGTGTTTTTACAACCTGTGGTGCTGCTCCAAATATTGTTTGAAAATATGATGTATGAGTAATGCATTCTATAATATGACTCTAAAGCGCGGCGTTACGCGCGCTGCTTGTGAGCAAGGAGGAAGCGGACAAGCGGTAACATATAAACGTCTTTATTGTAAGACTACACTGTAACACTGAACTCCTCCGGGCTGGTCGCCCGGTGTATATCATGAGGCCACGCCTACCCCTCGGGCGTGGCCACCGCCCACTTGGTGCGTGGAATGATGTCACCACGCCAGTGGGCTTTTGTGTCCGCCAGCTTTTGTGTCCGCCACACGTGCCCCCCCAGAATTCCCGCGCACCTGGAGGGCCAGTTTGTGGGGCAGTCGAATGACCCGGCCGAAGCGCCCCCTGGCGATCGGCGGCGTCCGGGGTGCAGGGATACCAGGTGGGATGCCCCTGGCTGCCCCTGGGATGGGTGCAGGACCGGGGGGCGCCGTGGCGGCGGGGCTGGGCGGTGCCGGGGGTCTGCCCGCAGGAGGGCGGCCCCGACGTGGGGGTCGGGCCACTGGCGGTGGATGGTCCACATCGAGGTGGGCCGGCTTGAGGCGGTCTACCGAAACGCGGTCAGGAGTACCGCCGATGTCCAGGGTGAAGTGCTTCGCCCCGGTCTCCAGCACGCGGAAAGGCCCGTCGTACGGGGGCCGCAGTGGTGTCCGATGGGCATCGTGGCGGACGAAGACGTACTCCGCCGTGCGAAGCTCCGGGGCGACGTGCGTCGGTGGGTGCCCGTGGCATGCCGTTGGCACCGGGGCGAACCTCTGGGCGGTCTCTTGCAGAGCGGAGCGCTGCTGTGCCGCGGACCATGGTGCCGTGGAGTCGGGGAGGAACTCGCCCGGCACCCGCAGCGGTTGCCCGAAGACCAACTCCGCCGCGGATGCGCGCAGGTCCTCCTTGGGCGCCGTCCGGAGGCCCAGCAGGACCCAGGGGAGCCTGTCGACCCAGCCGCCGTCGCGGAGGGTGGCCCGGAGCGCGGCCTTCAATGAGCGGTGAAATCGCTCACACAGGCCGTTAGCCTGGGGGTGGTAGGCCGTGGTTCGGTGCAGCCGGACCCCGAGCCCCTGCGCAACCGCCCCCCAGAGCTCCGAGGTGAACTGGGGGCCGCGGTCGGATGAGATGTCTGAGGGGGCGCCGAACCGGGCGACCCAGGTGGCGATGAAAGCCTGCGCGACATCGGCCGCCGTTGTCGACGCCAAGGGCACGGCCTCCGGCCACCGGGTGGTGCGGTCCACCATGGTGAGGACGTAGGTGAAACCCCGCGAGGGGGGCAGAGGTCCCACCAGGTCCACGTGGACGTGGTCAAACCGGCGTTCCGGCACCGTGAACGGGGCCAACGGGGCCTGGGTGTGCCGGTGCACCTTGGCGCGCTGGCACGCGAGGCATGTCCTGGCCCAGCCGCGGACGGCCTTCCGGAGGCCATGCCAGACGAACTTGTCGGCGATCAGCCTTTGGGAGGCCCTCGCGCCCGGGTGGGACAGGCCGTGGATGGCGTCAAACACCTGGCGCTGCCAGCCCGCGGGCACAATGGGGCGAGGACGCCCGAGGGAGACGTCGCACAAGATGGCCGCGCCCGCGCCGTCGAACGGCACCTCGGTGACGCGGAGGCCCGTGACGGCGGTCCGCAAGGCCTGGACGTCGGGGTCAGCGGCCTGGTCCGCTGCCATCCGGGCATAGTCGATGCCGAGGTGGACTGCGTGGGCGACGGCCCGGGAAAGGCAATCCGCAACCGGGTTGTCCTTCCCCGCGACGTGCTGGATGTCCGTCGTGTACTCGGACACGGCCGAGAGGTGACGCTGCTGCCGGGCCGACCACGGCTCGGTGACCTTGCCCATCGCGAAGATCAGCGGCTTGTGGTCGACGAAGGCAGTGAACGCCCGGCCCTCGAGCAGATGGCGGAAGTGCCTGACCGCCAAGTGAAGTCCGAGCAACTCGCGGTCGAAGGTACTGTAACGGCGTTCGGGCGGGCGAAGCTGCCGGCTAAAGAACGCCAGCGGTTGCCAAGCTCCACGCACCCATTGCTCGTGCACCGCGCCCACCGCGTAGTCCGAGGCATCGGTGGTGAGGGCGATCGGTGCATCGGGCGCCGGGTGCGCGAGCATGGTGACGTTAGCCAAAGCGAGCTTCGCGCCCGTGAACGCCGTGTCCATCTGCTCGGTCCAGGTAACGTCGCCTTTGCCCGGCTTACCTCGGAGAGCTTCGTGCAGGGGGCGCAGGAGCTGGGCGATACGGGGCAGGAACCGATGGTAAAAGTTCACCATGCCCAGGAACTCCTGCAGCCCTCTGATCGTGCGGGGGCGCGGAAACCCCTTCACCGCCTCCACCTTGGCCGGCAGGGGGACGGCTCCGTGCCTGGTGACACGGTGCCCCAGAAAATCGATTGTGGCGGCGCCGAACCGGCACTTTGCGGGGTTCACAATCAGGCCATGCTGGCCCAGGCGTTCGAAGAGCGTGCGGAGGTGGCGTAGGTGCTCTTCGCGGGACGCGCTGGCGACGAGGATATCGTCCAGGTAGACGTAGACAAAATCCAAGTCGCGCAGGACGCTGTCCATCAGTCGCTGGAACGCCTGAGCCGCATTCTTCAGACCGAAGGGCATGCGCAGGAACTCGAAGAGTCCGAATGGCGTGATGACCGCCGTCTTCGGGACGTCCTCCGGCCTGACGGGGACCTGATGGTAGCCGCGTATGAGGTCCACCTTCGAGAAGAAGGACCTGCCCGCCAAACGGGCGGAAAAGTCCTGAATGTGGGGGACGGGGTAGCGGTCGGGAGTCGTGGCGTCATTGAGACGGCGATAGTCCCCGCACGGTCGCCATCCCCCGCCGGGCTTCGGCACGATGTGCAGCGGCGACGCCCAAGTGCTCTCTGAGTGCCGAACGATGCCGAGTCGCTCCAGGGTAGCGAACTCCGCTTTTGCCACCGCCAGCTTCGTCGGCTCGAGGCGGCGTGCCCGGGCGTAGACCGGTGGCCCGACGGTGGGGATGTGATGGGCCACCCCGTGCTTGACGGCCCCCGCCGAGAAGGTGGGCCGCGTGAGGGCCGGGAAGCCGGCGAGGAGGCGGGTGAATGCGTCCGCTGCCGGAAGCGTACAGACCAACGTGGCCGGAACCGAATCGTTCGGCAAGCCGCTTGGCAAGCCGCTCGTTGAGCTGGGCAACGCACATGCGAGCGAGCTGAACGTCTCGGCCTGGACAAGCCGTCTGCGCTTGACGTCGACCAGGAGCCCATTAGCGCACAGGAAGTCCGCGCCAAGCAGTGCCATGGGCACGTCGGCGGTGACGAACGTCCATCGGAAAACCTGCCCTCCAAACCGCAGAGAGAGGCAGCGTTTTCCGTACGTACGGATGGGCGTCCCGTTCGCGGCAAGCAGCGCGGGGCCCCCACCCGCGGCGTGCTTGTCTGACGTGCCGGCGGGAATGACACTCACCTGTGCTCCCGTGTCGCACAGGTAACGGCGCCCGGAGAAGGTGTCCGTTATGAACAGCAGGCTGCTCGAACGGCCGGCGCTCATCGCCACAATTGAGCGCCGGCCCGGGCGTTTCCCGACCCGTTGAAGGAGCACGGCGGATGACACCGCCGAGCTTCGTGGCCGAACTTGGCGTGGAACCAGCACCAGGTGGTGGAGCTGGAGGAGCGCGGCTGGCTCCGCCAGGCCGGTGGAGTCGACGGGTTTCCCCGCGGTGGCGGTTTTCGCCGCAGCGGTGGGCGGGGCGTGGCGGCGTTCACGAGGTGCGTATCAGCATGCTGCTGAACCACAGCGTGCTGTAGAAGATGATGCTGTGGAACATCAGCGTGCTGTAGAAGATGATGCTGTGGAACATCAGCGTGCTGTAGAAGATGATGCTGTGGAACATCGGCGTGCTGTAGAAGATGATGCTGTGGAACATCAGCGTCGAAGGCCGTGACGGCCACGCCAACGCTCGCCCGCGTGTCCGAAGCGGCGAAGTACTTGTCCGCCTCGGCCGCCAATGCTCGGGGTTCCGTTAGCCCGGTCCCGGCCAACGCGAGGCGAACCTGCGCTGGAAGTTGGCGATGGAAAAGCGCCCGGAATAGCGAACCGGGGGCTTCGTCGCCCAACAGTGACAGCATATGGTCCATTCGGACCGACGGGCGCGTCTCACCGAGCTCGGGGAGATCCAGGAGGCGATCGGCCCGTGCGTCGTCCGTGAGGCCGAACGTGGCTAGGAGTAGCCGCTTGAGTGCCTCGTACTTGTGGCCGTCCGGTGGGTGGCGAAGGACGGACACAACTCGAGCGGCCGTGCCGGGCCCGAGGGAGGCGACGACATGGCAGTAGCGCAGGTCGTCGTTGGTGAGGCGCCGAAGCTGAAATTGGGCTTCGGCTTGAACGAACCAGACTTCGGCCTGGGCCTCCCAAAATTCGGGAAGTTTAATCGCCATTGCCTTGTCGTTGGCCATTGCAATGGCGTCGTGTTCGGAAGGATCGCTACGGCAGATCCAACGTCGGGGTCACCAGTAAAGCGCGGCGTTACGCGCGCTGCTTGTGAGCAAGGAGGAAGCGGACAAGCGGTAACATATAAACGTCTTTATTGTAAGACTACACTGTAACACTGAACTCCTCCGGGCTGGTCGCCCGGTGTATATCATGAGGCCACGCCTACCCCTCGGGCGTGGCCACCGCCCACTTGGTGCGTGGAATGATGTCACCACGCCAGTGGGCTTTTGTGTCCGCCACAACTCCTTGATAATAATAATAATAATAATAACTACAACAGTACTTAGTAGAGCACATACCTCTGCTGGGCTGGACAATTTACGTTTTATATCCCATTCATAGGCAGGATCTGTATCCGAAACTTAACCAAAAATCAAATTTGCTTGTTGTTGTCAATCTTGTCAATTTATACCAGCTTCTTACCTGGAAGTCCTTTGTGTCCTTGTGTTTATACTTCTCCCACTCCCCCCCCCCCCCGCCCCCTTCCCACACCGCCTCCCCCCAAGCCCTCTCCCTCCCACACATTCCCGATGATCCTGCTCTCAAATGTTGTGTTTATGTGCTTCCCCTTCTCTCCCCATCTTGTCTACCGCTCCCCTTTTTATATACTTTGTTTGTTTGCCTGTTTGATTTGTTTGTGTGATAAATGTTAGCTCTTTCACGAGCCTCGATTATGTATACAAAAAAATAATAAAAACTTCCCAATTCCTCCACCAAGTTTAGTCATAACTCTTCGAAAACATTTGGTACAAGAATGACAATCGGTGGTGCACATACCTTCATCAGGCAGAACAGATTACATTTTGTATCCCACCGATAGGCTGGATCTAGATCCGGATCCGATTCAAAATCGAATCGCTTGTTCTTGTTGCCTAACCAAATCATCCATCTAGTTTTGTCATAATCCGTCCACAACTTTGAAATACCGTGCTCTATATTGTTTTTTTTGGCCCTATCACTCAATGGTGAAGAATCGCTTAAAAATTCTACCAGCCGGATCTGGATCTTCACCAAAATTGAATCGATTCTTCCTTGTCACACACACAAATTGTCCACCAAGTTTCGTCTGAATCTGAATGTACAGTACTGTACCATTACAATGTGAGTACATCTATAAAGTTTGGACTACATAATTTATAAACTAGACAGCATACCTCCCTCCGCCAGGCTGAACAGTTTACGTTTTGTATTCCACTGATCAGTCATATCCAGATCCGTATCTTCACCAAAATCGAATCATTTCGTCCTTGTCACACACCCAACCTCCCCACCAAATTTCGTCTGAATCCCAATCCGTACACAACTTTTTGAGATATCTGATTCACACTGACAGGGTGAAAACACAACCTTTGGCCAACTTCTGTGGTGGAGGTAAATACCGTGCTCTATCTACATCGTTCTTGGCTCTCTCAATTGTGAATAATCACTTGAAAATTTAAAAAAACTATCGAATCTGGATCTTCACTGAAATCTAATCAATTCTTGTCACACACCCAACCTGTCCAACAACTTTCATCCGAATCCGTCCATAACCTTTTGAGCCGTCCCCCTTCCACAGATCTACCGACGTCCTTGTTCTCTACTGTTGTGCTTGTTTGCTTCCCTCTCTCTCCCCCTCTTGTCTCCTGCTCCCTTCATTGTATGTTTTATGTGTCCGTGCATGTTTTCATGTTTAATGTGTTAGTTGTTCCATGAGCCTCGATTCTGTATGAAAAAGAATTTTTTTTAAAGCAGCAATTTGGTTTTGTACTGGTCCTTTCCCAGGGTCATCCAAGACCTGCGGTCATCTTTGATCCAGTCTCTGTCATATTTAAACTCCTTCACCTATGGTGCCATTGTGGTATAATGAGGCCATTGTTCCCTAACATGGCAACTGTACGTCCATATATTTGCTTTTCTGTGCATCATTCTTTGTACAAAAAGGTGATGACTGCATGTTGCTCAAGGTTTGAAAGAGTCCATCATTGAATGATTCTGAAAATAACAGAAGAGCATTATTCATCTACAGATGGCAATATTGACATGGAATTAGCCATTATTTATATATCAATAATGCACACAAGCCATGTTAATACAGACTTGGCATTTAATATGGAATTTTTTTTTTTTCCCTTGCCTTGGGTTTACTTTCTTAACTCAGTATATCAATCTGGTGAGTTTCTTTTACACTTTGGTGATTTATTTGTTAAAAGAACCATGTCACTGATTGTCTGTCGCAGCAAGAAGTCAACAACAGGATTATATCACAGGTGGCGTGGCAAAATGTACTGACAGGTGCATTTGATGATTGGCTTCACAGTCGGGTATACAAGGGTTGTTGCGTTCTGTATTAGTGGAAAACAACTGCTGCACGTCTCCAAAAGTTCTTGCCGCTTCCTCTGGAGATGGTCCGTCAACTCGACAATGCTGTTTGTCATGGAGTGGTGGCTTTACGAAATTACGGCATGAAACAGCGTGCTATTGCTCGGCTGTATGGCATCACTCAAGGTCAGGTGTCAAAGATCCTGAAACGAAATGCTCAGAGGGGTGTCCCCACTCCAATACCGAGGCCAGGACGTCCCCGCAGAACCACAAGGAGGGATGATCGCCAGCTGCACCGGTTACTCCGCAATGGCCGTACCAAGTCAGCTAATCGGCTTAGGGCTGAGTGGCAGCAACTGACAAATGTGCCTGTATCCAGAAGGCTAGTCAACCAACGACTGGTTCAAGCAGGCAATCGTGCCAGGCGTCCCCTGAGAAAGCCACGCCTGACCAGACAACACCGCCAGCGCCGATTGCAGTGGGCCAGAGAGCACCGTCAATGGCAGCCAGGACACTGGAATCACGTGATCTTCAGTGACGAGTCTAGATTTCTGGTCTATCGTCAAGATGGCCGCGTCCAAGTGCGCAGACAAGTGCATGAAGCCTACAACAAAGATTGTATAGTGCCAAGAGTCCAAGCTGGAGGTGGTGGGGTGACCGTTTGGGCTGCTTTTCATGCAGGGGGCAAAACTGACCTGGTTGTTCTGAATGGAAACCTGAACCAGTTCAAGTACAGGGCCATTCTGGAAGAAACATTGCTTCCATTTGCTCGTGCAGCCTTTGGAGGAAACTTTGTCTTCCAAGATGACAATGCACGGCCTAATCGTGCTCGCATGATCCAACACTTTCTTGCTGACCGTGGTGTAGAGCATATGGAGTGGCCTGCCATGTCCCCGGATATGAATCCGATAGAGAACTTGTGGGCAGAATTAACACGTCAAATCGACAACTTGGACCAGCAGCCGACCTCTGTGCATGAATTGCAACAGGCTATTGTCACTGCATGGCAAGCGATTCCTGTCCAAACCTTGGCAAATCTCGTGAACAGCATGCCTCCACGTGTACGTGCTCTCCTGAATGCTCGTGGGGGTTACACGAAGTACTGAACTGTAATTTTACTGTCCGTAATCCCAGTCGTAATTTAACTTTTGTTTTTGTTAAAAAAAAATTTGGCTAATGTGCAAAATAAAGAGATACTTCTGGAAAACGTACAGAAGTTTAACACAGTACTGTCCATAAATTGAGTTCGATATCAGTTTACATCACTTTCAAGGATCAATTTATTTGTTTCGAAATGTCAAATGTGGTTTTTGTTTCTTTTAAAGGTCACATTAACAAAATCTAGAATAATTTCAACATAATTCCAAAGAACTTTTGGTTCTAAGACATCTTGAAAAGTAAGTTCACCCCCACAAAAAAAATATTCCATATTAAATGCCAAGTCTGTATATACATTCACTCTTAGTATGCCAATTGCAAAAATATTTTGATCCCCCTCTCTTCCTCTCTCTTCCTCCTCGTCGATCACCGATTATTGAAAGCATTGCTCCTTATCATGTTATAAACCAATACGTTGAAGACATCGAGATGATGCCAAGCGAGGTAACAGGATGGAACAGCTAATGGTTATCAAATGTCTGATTAATGAAAACATTAATCCTGTCAAAATGTATGGTGTGTACGCATGAATGTGGTGGTGATTGCCAAACAAAGTAATAGTTCTACAATGACTACCATCAACTACATTTTTGATGGCCCAAGTTATTTCCACCTTCTAGTCGGGTCTGTCCGGAAATGTTGGCCAAAGTTATTTCATGATCCGACTGGCCACAGCTGAGGTTCGATTGAAGGTGACATGAATTTGTAATTTGTTCAGGGTGCCGGTGATGACTCGCATACTCTTCCTCGGCAGACACTATGGGATATTTAAAATCCACCAACCAGAGCCGGCAGACAAAAGGCCCACTTTAAGGATCCTTCAAGGGACCTTAAACTGGGCACACGCATCGATGAACCAAGTCTGCCCGTAATGATTCATAGCCGGATCGGGATTTAAACTCAGATTTGCCAGCCCAAGGTACAACTATCCAGGTCATATTTGAACTACCGATGCATATTAATGTTGTTAAAAATCCATGGTGAATGTTCCTATTACATGAGTCGGTTCAAACTGATTTGAGGACGACAGGTTGTTTTTTTGTTTTTTTTTTGTAAACTGAATCGAACATTTACTAACATTTAACAATCGAAAGAGCTAACATTTACTTCACAAACAAATCAACCAGACAAACGAAACACAAAAAGCGGGAGTGGAAAACAAGATGGGGAGAGAAGGTGAAGCACACAAACACAACATTTGAGAGCAGGGAGATGTGTGGAAGGGAGAGGGCTTGGGGGGAGGAGTCATGGGAAGGGGGGGGGGGGTGGAGGGAGAAGTATAAAACACAAGGACACCAATGACTTCCAGGGCAGAAGTTGGTATTTCAAAAAAGTGGAATTGGGGTGAAATTAGCGGGGGTAGAAAAGATCAAGGTTTTGGATGGGGGAAGATAAGAGATGGTGGTGAACAGCTGTTTTAAAGACCTGGAGGGTGGAGTGGGATTGAAGAGAGTGAGGGAGTTTGTTCCAGAGGCGGGAGAAAAGAGGAATGAAGGAGTGAAGGTGAGCAGAGAGTCTTGATTTTGGCAGTTTGACCATAAGAGGGTTGCAGGCAGATCTTGTGCGACCTGTAGGAATATTTGCGGGACAGAGCCCAGAGAGAGCTGGGGGGGCAAGGCCAGAGAGGAGTCGGTAGAAGATGGAAAGACCACCAAACCTGCCTGCGGTGAGTGAGTGAGAGGCCCTTGGAGTTAGCTTCATCGCGGGAGATTCCAATGATTCTGAATGCTTTGGTTTCAACAGCGTGAAGACGAGCTAGGTGTGAGGCAGGAGCACCAGCCCAGAGGGGAGAGCAGTATTCCATTGAGCTGCGGATGAAAGCCTTGTATGTGGTGAGGAGCTCAGGTGTGCCAAGGAAGGACTTCGCACGACGGAGGATGCCCAGTCGGCGACTGGCTTTGGAGGGCAGATTTGAAATGTGGTGTTCCCAGGAAAGATCATGGCAGATAGAGAGACCCAAAAGCTTGAGTGACAGAACTTCTTGGAGAGGATTATTCAGAAAGTGGATGGGAGGGTTGTCCAGTCGGTCTTTTCGGAGAGACATCGTAAGAGTGTGAGATTTGTCAGGATTGAAAGACATGTTCCACTTGTTTGCCCAGTCTGTGATTTTGTCCAGGTCTGCAGAGAGTGAGGAGGCAGGAGACTGCCGATCTGAGGGATGAGGAATGGAGCGACAGAGAGTAGAGTCATCAGCAAAGAGATACAGAGGATTTTCAAGAGAGTCAGAGAGATCATTGATGAAGACCAGAAAAAGCACAGGGCCTAGAACACTGCCTTGTGGAACTCCAGCCTGAACAGGAAGAGGAGATGAGAGAAACCCATTCAGGGCCACACGTTGACTACGACTAGAGAGGAAGTCCGCCAGCCATGCGTGGAGATTTCCATGGATACCAAAAGAGGAGAGTTTGGTGAGCAGAGCGGGGTGCCAGACCGTATCGAAGGCACGTGATATGTCAAGGGAGACAGCTCTAATTTCCTGTTTGGCATTGAGGACCTCCATCCATTGTTGAGAAAGCAGAAGCAGCATGTCCAGAGTAGAGTGTCCAGGTCTGAAACCAAATTGATGATCAGAGATCAAGCCATTGGAGAAGAGGAAAGATTTCATATCTGAAGCAATGATGGATTCCATGACTTTGCTGATAATTGGGAGAAGGCTGATTGGTCTGTAGTTGCTGGGATCTGTTTTTGCACCTTTTTTGTGCAAAGCGGTGATGTTGGCAGATTTCCAAGCAGATGGAAGATGACCTTGAGCAAAAGAGAGGGTGAAGAGAACAGAGAGAGGGAGTGAAAGAGCGGAAGAACAGGATTTTAGGACCCGTGGGCTGATGCCGTCAGGTCCAGTTGCTGAATCCGAGTCGAGGGTTGACAGAAACTTTTCCACCTTGTCAGGAGGAAAGGACACAGAGTCCAGGAGCAGCTGGGTACGACTGGGTACGGTGGGTACAGGTTTGTTTGGGTTTGTTAATGGGTTTGGGACACAAGATTTAGAGGCAAACACAGAGTTGAGGCATTCAGCTTTTTCACGTGCGGAGTCAGCCGTGTGGCCATTTGAGGTGAGGGAGGGGATGGAGGGGGAACAAACACCAGAAACAGATTTGACCAGACGCCACCAGGATTTGGAAGAGGGAGACAGATAAGAGAGTTCGGTCCTGAGAATGGAGAGATATTGTTTCCTGGCTCTCCTGAGGGTGGACACACACTTGTTTCGGGCTTTGTGAAAGGAAATGAGATTTCCTTCCGTTGGATTTGCTTTCCAGGAGACGAAAGCAAGTTGTTTCTGGGCAATAGCCTCACCACAAGATTCCGTGTACCATGGACGGGAGGAAGGGTATGACAACAGAAGACGAGATGGGATAAATCTGTGCATGAGAGAGAGCAGTTTGCTTTGGAAGAATTCCCAGGAAGAATTTATGTCAGAGGCAGTAGAGATGGGAGACCAGTCCAGATGATTGATGGCTGCTTGAAGACCGTGCCAATTGGCCTGAGTGAAATGCCAGACTCGTCGACGCTGAGGAGGCTCTCTGAGAATGGTCAGAGAGATGTCCACTTTAACAAGCACATGATCAGAAGAGCCGATTGGAGCAGAAGAAGAGCAGCAGACATTTTCAGGGAAGTTGGTCATAACCAAGTCCAGAAGAGAAGATGCTCCGTTGACTGAAATCCGGGTCGGGAAATTGACAGATTGTGTCAGTCCCAGTGAGTCACAGAAGTCCTTTGCTGAAGAGCCATGGCTGGTGAGAGAGGTACCCACACCCAGCCAACTGGCATGGTGACAGTTGAAATCACCACATATGAGGAAGAGAGAGTTGGGATGGGTAGATAGAAGTTGGTCCATATTCTCAGACAGCGAGATGTAGATGGAGTCATCACTGTTTGGTGGACGGTACAACACACATATGAACAAAAGGTGGGAGCGAAGGGGAAGCCGTAGCCAAAGGTATTCTTGGGGGTGAGGTGGAGAGAGGGCAGTGCAGGGCGAGTGAGGAAGAGAGTTTTTTATAAAGATAGCAACCCCACCTCCAGGACGAGGCTCAGGTCTATCATACCAGAGTAGGGAGTAACCTGGGAGAGATACCAAGGAATCAGAGACATCATGAAGGAGGAAAGTTTCTGTTAAGCAGATCACGTCTGGTTTGTCAGAAGCAACCTGTATGGAGAGATCAGACATGTTTGAGCGAAGGCCCCGGATGTTTGAGGTCCATACTGTTAAGGAAGAGGAAGGGGGAGCATCGGATACAGAACAGGGGGGGGGGGAGCGGTAGGGTAGGATGTGGAAGAGGAGGAAGAGGTAGGGAGAGCTGTTGAAGGTGTGTCAGAGATTACAGAATATCTCGGAGAAAGGGAAGGATGGGGCAGACAAAAGGTTTGATGGTGATTGGGAGAGGCGCAGTGAGGTGTTATTTGACGAGGGGGAAGAGCGAGGCAGAAGGTTGAGGGAGATGAAGGTGAAAGTTGGAAGGGGGAAGAAGCGGGGAGGACGCTTTGAGGGGGAGAGGTGAGAGGGGAGTCTAGGAGGGGAGGGGTGTGGGGGGAGATTTGAAAGGAATGGGTGATTGGGAAGATTTGGAGGGGAGGGGCAAGGGGGAAGATTTGAAAGAGATGGGTGATGGGGATGATTTGGAGGGGATGGGCAAGGGGGTAGATTTAGAGGGGAGGGGTGATGGGAAATGGGATTTTGGGGTGATAGGATTTTGAAAAATGTACGATTAATGGGAAACGAACATTTATTGCAAAATGAGTTTCTTGAGACATTCGAGTCAAAAATACGTTTGAGGACGCTGGAGGGAGGATGGAGTGCTGGAGAGTTTAGGGAATGAATGAAAGATGCACTATAAGAGATGGAATTTTTTTTTGGAATGAATGGATTTGGTGAGCAAGTCGAAAGCATCCTTTTATAGAAGAAGAAGAAAAAGGTGTTATAGAATATGACAGAATACAGGTCTTCAGGGTTCAGATGAGACATTTTTTAACAACGTGAGCACAAACAGCGTGGTCGAAGAATGAACGAACAAACAACTAAGAACGAATAAACGAATAAAAACGGAAGGAAATGTTTTTGGGTTTTTTTTTTTTTTTTGAGATTTTAAAACAAGGAAGTATGCGATGAAAAGACCGTGAAAAACAGAGACCGGAAAAAAATTGCAGCGCGATCGGAGAACCGCTGAGACAAAAACAAAGCCTAAAGCCAAGGTTGGACACAGTAGCCTAGTACTACACTTAGGCCTCAGAATGCACGATGAGAAAGACCGACGATTCTGTACGCAGGTATGAAAAACCAACGCCAAGAATACTATTAAAGACACCCCAATAGGTACATACAAGACCAGTTTCGACAAAAACACAATTGTGAAAAGTTACTTAACTTCGAAAGCGAGCGTGCGTGGACAGCTTTGAAGAGACGAGACCTCCAATCTTGCGCATGCCAATTGCGCATCAATGGCTTTGGCTTGTTGATTGAGGAAGAGGAGGAGGGATGGTGGTGTTCAGTACATAAGATTGAAGAACTTTGTGGATATTAATCTTGGGATTTGTCAGCATTGAGCATATCATCACTGATGGTACATTTTGAATACAGCCCCTAATTGTCGGGAATTGTTTCCAAACAAAATAGACATTGGTAAATTTGGGTTTATAGAATCTGGAATTTCCTTTTGTTTGATCGTTTGATACAGCAGGACAGCTCCATTGGTGACTTGTTTATCATTGAGCTTACCTGGGTTCGATACGCAACACTGTTCAACTCAACAATGAACTGTTTTATTCACGCAGTGCCAACACACCATCCTTCTGATGAAGATATAAGGTTGGCTGTCTCTTCTATAATTTAGGTTGTGGGTATTGCAAATAAGATAAGCAAATTGATGAGTTAATTAAACGGTGTATGGTCAGGCATGATGACATGATGGACCTCGTGTGTCTAAATTCCATAGTATATCTTTGTATAATCTCCTCCGATGTCACACGAGGGAGGTTCTCGATTGACTCGGTAATATGACTGAGTGCAGCTTGGAGAAGTGAAAGGTTGCATCGTGTCTGGCAGAGACTCGAGGAAATAGAGCTGCAACGATCCCAACTACGAGACGAGCTGAAGGAGTGGAAGGCTAGAGAAACACGACTGGCACAGGACGTGTCTGAACTGGAAGAGGAGAACATCTCGCTGCAGAAGCAAGTGTCCATGCTTCGGCAGAACCAGGTGAACTTAACATTCTAATTTAATTTAAGAAGAAGACGTTCCATTCAACTTCCTTAAGTGGTTGATGTGGAACTTATTCTGTAGCGAGTGATGCTTGAATGTATTTGTCCGTTTGAGTGATCGGTGCATCGTTACCTCCACCCACCTAAGGTGGACGGAGATGATATTTTCACCCCATCTGTCTGTTTGTGTGCAGGATATCTGAAAGATTTGTGGATTGATTTGGGTGAAATTTGGTGGACAGGTTGGGAGCGTGACTAGAACAAATTGATTAGAATTTGCTGAAGATCTGGATCCGGTTACTCAAAATTTTAAAGTAATTCTTCACCATTGAGAGATAGACACCACGTGCTCCCAAAAAGTTATGGATGGATTCGGAAGAAACTTGGTGGACAGGATGGCTTTGTGACGGACAATTTGATTCAATTTTGGTGACTATACAAATCTGGATCCGGATATGAGAATTTTTCGATTTTTGAAGTGATTCTTCACTATTGAGAGATGGGGCCAAAACGATATATCGTAGGATATTGCAAAAACTTTATTAGGCCCGATATTTTCAACTGGATCAGGCATTGCATGGCGGATGTTTGCGCTCCACCGAGGACCTTTCTTGTTTGTGTTGTAATAGTCCCATTATGCACTAAAGCCTAGAGGGTTTGAAATACCAGGTAAATTGTAAGCTTTGCAAAGAACGGAAAATCAATCGCACGAAGAGTATAGATTCGGAAAAAATATCACGAAGAAACCATTTCAAGAAGGATAGTTGGGGAGCGTGTATTTAGTTTTGAAAATCAACAAAGAACCTGTCAGTCATGAATTATATATTGTTACGTTTGTAGGGGTTGGGAGGGAGGATATCAATTACCTGAGTACAGATTGAAGTGTATAGAGTAGCATGGTCCGTGTACAAGTAGTTAGCTGATCTCAATGTAATAAGCAGAGACAAGTCAGCTTGAGTATTGTCTTGTTCGAAGGTGCACCATACGGAAGGTGGTGCATTGTAATAAATAGTGAGGGCTTAAGGTTAAATCAAACGTGTAAAACCTCTTGTAATCCACCGAGTGGCAATAAAAGAGCAAAGAGGAGAGCGAGGCAGATCATGATGGCTTTGCCAGGCAAGGAAGAGAGAGGGGGCCGAGCGATGAACGCCTCCGAGTGTGGGGAAAGTCCAGAGAGCAAGAGGATGAGCCTGTGTCACATGAGTTTGGTGCGCCTGTGATCGAGCAGTTCTGAGGATAATTGGTAATGTGCTCAAGGAGAAGGAGGACCTTGCAAGAGAGGACACGTGTACCTTGCTCGTCTGCCTTCCTGCCTTCCCCCTGTGTCTGATCTTCGCTTGTCTGCTGCCTGTTCATCATTGTCCCTAATCACCTCTTCATTGTCTGCTAGTCCCGCCTGCTCGGGTCTGCTCAGCGCCTTCGACATCCTCCAACACCAGAGAGAGATAAGCCACCCAGTGTTCCTTTCCTTTCCCCGTCTGTGATCGAGTCTGGACCGAGGCGCCTTAGATTTCTTTAGATTTCTTTTACCTCATTGTACATAGTTATTTGTTGTTCCTTGTCATTTTTCCCTTGCATCATGCTATCCTACTCCCCACCGTCAGATTAAATCTTCCCCTGGTTTTTTTTGGGTGGGGGATAAACCCATTGGTTTTACCAGAGCTAAGGTCGTCGTTTGTTTCCTCACAACCATGCATGCATAGTACGCCATAATTCAGAACGTCTTCACAGGAGTTAAAACCGTTTTGGTACATCACAGGATTTTAACCTCCCGCCACAACATGCTCGATGTTAGTTGAGCCGTTAACGCTATAATGTATACCATGATTCAACACAAAAGCAGGTTGTTGGTGCGATAAAGGGTTTTTTGAGACTCTACGAAAACGTACGAGGCCATCGGTGAAGGAGAGAGGATTTTAGGTTAAGGACAAAGAGAGATCATTCAAGCTACTTTCTCATCATTTTATCATTACACAAAAAGTAATTTAGTAAATTACCACCTTTTGATAGAGGGTGGAATCACAGTTGCCTACTGGGCCCATGGTGACCTACATTTTACTTTTTAGTTTCAAGCTATTTGTTTTTGGCAGTTGGGTTATTTCGGGTTAGCTGAGTATGGTTGATGAGTAGGGTTGGTTGATGATGAGTATGGTTGATGGTTGATAGAGTATGGTTGATGATGATGATGACGATTATTATTATTTTGAGTTGCAGAATAAAAGTTTGGCGTCTCTCTACTATTATAACCAAATTTTTGTACGAAATGGTCAAAGTATCTCGGAGAAAGAAATCACAATCCTGACTTGCCAGGTCCTTTTGATGTTACCTGTGAATGTGAACAGTGAATCCAATAACCTCAAATTGGGGTTACTGCCCTGAAGTTTTCCTGTTATGCAGCTTTGCAAACTTTGTCAGTAAATATTCCCACCAGAAGCGTAACCTAATTGGCCATATATGATATGTTGCACAAACCATCTTGCCCCTGGTTTATTTCCTTATTTTTGTGAAACTTCACTCCTTTGCCTCCAAGACATGACACCCGATTGCATCTTCTTCGGACTTGCATTTCATCCTCCATTCACCCCCTGTCTGTTTGTTTGTTTGTGAACAAAATATCTCAAAACGTTGTCTACGGATTCGGACGAAATTTGGCAGAGATGTAGCGTATATCACAAGGACGAAATGATTAGATTTTGGTGAAGATCCGGATTCGGCTATTAGAAATTTTGAAGCGATTCTTCACCATTGTGAGATGGGGTCAAAAACGATACATAGCAGGATATCTTAAAAAGTTGTGGATGGATTTGGACGAAACTTGGTGGACCGGTTAGGTGTCTGACAAGGAAGGGCAAATAGATTCGATTTTGGTGAAGATCTGAATATGGATTCAGATATGAGAATTATCTAATTTCTTTCGTGATTCTTCACTATTGGGAGATAGGGCGAAAAACGATACATTGCGGGATATCTCAAAGTTACGGATGGATTTGGACGAAACTTGGTGGACATATTGTGTATGTGACAAAGAAGAATCGATTCGATTTTGGTGAAGATCTGAATATGGATTCCGACATGAGAATTATTTAATTTTTGACGAAATTTTGATTCTGCACCATTGAGTGATACGGCCAACCAGGCGGAGGTATGCTCTCTACTGAGTGCTGTTCTAGTTACCCTCACCTGAGTGGAGGGTATTGCATTTGAGTCCATTTGTCCGTTTGTCTGTTTGTTTGTTCGCACAGAATAAATATGATTTTCTCTGCAACCGTTGGTCCAACTGACAGGAAATTT
>NC_136272.1:86256625-86361625 GCF_964187855.1 Myxine glutinosa | reverse complement strand
CTCCCCACTCCCCTCCCCTCCCCCCTCCCTCTCTCCTCCCATCCCCCCTCCACTCTCCTTCCCCCCACCCCTCCCCTCCCTGTCCCCCCTTTCCCCCATCCCCCCATCTCCCCCCTCTCTCCTCCTCCCCTCCCCTTCCCCCTCTCCCCCCCCTCTCTCCTCCTCCCCTCCCCTTCCCCCTCCATCTCCCCCTTCCCCCCCCTCCGCCACCCCCCACTCCCCCCCCTCCCATCCCTTCCCCGCCTCCCCCCCCTCCCATCCCTCCCCCTCCCTCCCATCCCTTCCCCTCCTCCCCCCCCCTCCCATCCCTTCCCCTCCTCCCCCCCCCTCCCATCCCTTCCCCTCCTCCCCCCCCCCCTCCCATCTCCTCCCCGCCCCTTCCATCTCCTCCCCCCCCCCCTTCCATCTCCTCCCCCACCCGGCAACACCGGGTACTTCTGCTATCGACTATATAAGAGAGATGTCTGTCTGTGTGTCACCGTTTTTCTCGGAGTTGGCTAAACCGATCCTCGTCAAACTTTCAGATGTTCATCAGTGAGTGCCTGGGAGTGTTTTGGGCAAAAAAAAAAAAATTATGACAAAAAAAAGTTCGTTTTTTTGGAGTTAAAAAAATTAATTGCTCGGTAGTGCCGAAGCCTTTTTAAATTAATGACAGTTATATACAAGTGCACATTCGCATAAATAAATACAAAACAATCACCAGACATTTGCTTACAAATAAATCGATCAATTCCAGAAGTGTACGAATTTGGTAGTATGGCTTCTTCTTCTTCCTGATCGGCATCACACTTTTTTCTTTTTTTCCCCCCACCCCTTCCCCCACCCCACCTCCTCTTCCCCCACCACTTAACTCAGAAACGTGATGAACGGCACATTCACCCACCAGCATATACAGGGTGACCCAAAAAAACCTCCCACATTTCGAAAGGCTGTAGCACTGGCAGTAGTGAGGTGGGAGGGGAGGGGCGGGGCTAGGGTCTGTTGGTAGCCCAACCCCAACCAACCTCAGTCGCCAACATGGCGTGGTCGGGAGCACACCGTGCGTTCGCTATCGAAGCGTTCGTCACAAACAACCGTTCCGTGTTCGCCGTGCAGAGGGCCTTTCGAAGACGTTTCAGTATTCCACGGAACCAAAACGTTCCAGATCGGAAAACCATCTTGCAGTGGGTTGAGAATTTCGGGGCAAACAAGCTCAGCTTTAAAAAGAAAATCATCTGGTCGACCTAGGAGCGCTCGTACGCCTGATAATATTGAAGCATTGAGGCGATCTGTTGTGCAGTCTCCGAGACGTTCTGTGCGGAAGCATGCTTTAGCTGAAGGGATATCCCGGGAAACTGCAAGGAGAATCTTACACAAAGACCTCCACTTCCATCCATACAAAATGACGGTTGTGCAAGAACTCAATGCGAGAGATTGGATAAGCCGCAGGGAGTTATGCGAGAACATTCTGCAACGTGTTCCAGAAGATGCTGTTCTCTTGTGCAGTGACGAAGCTCATTTTCATTTGAGTGGCTCTGTAAACAAACCAAATTTTCGCTATTGGTCTGAAGACAACTCTCACATGCTACACGAAAGACCGTTGCACTCTGATCGAGTGACTGTGTGGTGCGCTGTTGCCGATGTTGGCATCGTGGGTCCTTATTTCTTTGAAGAGGGTGGTGTAACTGTTACCGTAACTTCTGACCGTTACATTGATATGCTCGAAAACTTTCTCAAGCCACAACTCGAACACCTTGAGCTTGAAGAACTCGATGTGTGGTTTCAGCACGATGGAGCTACGGCACACACAGCTCGAAGATCATTGCAAGTGCTGAGGGAAATGTTTCCGGATCGGGTGATCTCGTTGCGTGGCGATGTTGGGTGGCCGGCCCGTTCCCCTGACCTCGCCCCTCGTGATTTTTTTCTGTGGGGCTACCTTAAATCACGAGTGTATACTCATCGACCCCAAACTCTTGAAGTCCTTCAGGTTGCTATTCAGCAGGAGATAGCCGCTGTTCCACCCGACATGACCCGTCGAGCCATGGCAGCCTTCAGAAATCGCCTCCAAGCGTGTATAGACAATGACGGCCACCATTTGGAGGATGTCATCTTTAAAACATGATGAATAAAAACTGTATTGAAAGAAGTTTCATGTGTGCAAATAAAACCTTGACTATCTTCAACCATTTTTTTTTCATTTACCTTTGAAATGTGGGAGGTTTTTTTGGGTCACCCTGTATATGAACCCCCTTCCTCTCCTGCCAGTTGGAACAATGTTGTGGAGAAAATTGCATGCTTGGTCAGGGTCACCCAGATAGCTCAGATGACAGAGCACTGGTACGTTTTCCAGAAGACCTGGGTACGATTCCCGGTCTGCGTGTGTAATTTTCCCACATATATCAATTTAATTATTTATAATCCTGTATATTAATGTGATATATATACAGTCACGTGAAAAAGTAAGTACACCCCATGTAAAGTTTTGACTTTTTCAACATATTTCAACATACAACTATTTGATCTTCATTTCAACAATATTGATAGATAAAGGTGGTATAATATAACAAATATCATGAAACATTTACATTTTTGTAGTCCATTGTATAATTTAAATATACATAAATGCAAATTTCGCGTGTGGAAAAAGTAAGTACACCCTTGGCTCTAATAGGTGGTATTGCTCCCTTTGGCAGAAACAACCTCAAGTAGGGGTTTCTTATAACTGTCTATCAGTCTCTGACATCGACTGGGAGAAATTTTTGCCCACTCCTCCATGCAGAATTCTTTCAGCTGTGCGATGCTTGAGGGGTTTCTTGCATGCACAGCTCGTTTCAAATCCCCCCACAAAATCTCGATGGGATTTAGATCCCGGCTTTGACTTGGCCATTCCAGAACCCTCCATTCCTTTCTTTTCAGCCATTCCTTGGTGGATTTACTGGTATGTTTAGGGGTCATTGTCATGTTGCAAGGTCCACCTTCGGTTGAGCTTCAACTTTCTGACAGATGGCCTCACATTATCCTCAAGCACCCTCTGGTACAATGAAGAATTCATCGTGGATTCTATGATGGTGAGCTGCCCAGGCCCTGATGCAGCAAAGCTGCCCCAAACCATAATATTTCCACCACCATGCTTTACAGTTGGTATCAGGTTCTTGTGGTCAAATGCTGTCTTTGGTTTTCGCCAAACATATCTTCTGGTACTGTGGCCAAATAGCTCTGCCTTTGACTCATCTGTCCAGAGCACATTGTTCCAGAAGTGCTGGTCTTTGCCGAGGTGTTCATTGGCAAACTTTAGTCTTGCCCTGATGTTCTTTTTGGACAGCAAAGGTTTCCTCCTGGCATACCTCCCATGCAGATCAAATTTGTGCAGCCTCTTTCTAATGGTAGACTCGTGCACTTTGACATCAACAGTGGCAAGAGCTACCTGTAGGTCCCATGATGACATTCTGGGGTTCTTAGAGACTTCTTTCCGCATCTTGCGGTCTGCTCTCGGGCTGAACTTGCTGGGGCGGCCTGGCCTGAACAAGTTGGCAGTTGTTTGGAATCTTCTCCACTTGTAGATGATCTTCCGGACAGTCGAATGATTTATTTCAAATTGTTTGGAAATCTTTTTAAATCCCTTCCCAGACTCGTAGGCATCTATAACCTTCTTTCTGAAGGCCTCAGAGAGCTCTTTTGATCTCGGCATTGTGACGCCGCACACTTCAACAACAAAGAGCAAACCAAACGAAATGTCTGAGGTTTAAATAAGACAGGTTCCTCCAAGATCCTCCAACGATGTTCTAATCATTTGCACCTGAGCTGGTGCACCTGATTCTAATTTTAGGTATTTGAAGTAGTGATAAATGTAGGGGTGTACTTACTTTTTCCACATGCGAAATTTGCATTTATGTTTATTTAAATTATACAATGGACTACAAAATGTAAATGTTTCCTGATATTTGTTATATTATATCACCTTTATTTATCAATATTGTTGAAATGAAGATCAAATAGCTGTATGTTGAAATATGTTGAAAAAGTCAAAACTTTACACGGGGTGTACTTACTTTTTCACGTGACTGTATATATATATATATATATATATATATATATATATATATATATATATATTCATTCATTCATTCATTCATTCATATATATTTATATATATATATATATATATACAGTGGAACCTTGACTTACGAGTTTAATTCGTTCTGTGACCGAGCTCGTAACTCAATTTGCTCGTTTCTCAAATTAAATTTCCCCATTAAAATGCATTGAAATGCTATTAATCCGTTCCAGCCCGCCAAAAACCACACCAATTTTTTTTTAAATATACAGTATATATAAAAATATCTCGCGCTTTATATTTCACCTGTATGCAGCATACAAGTTGGCAGGATGGCCTGGACTGGAGGTACGCACACTTGATTCTAAACTGTCCAGCCTGGGTTTGAATCCCGACCCAGCTATAACCTGTCATGTCGGTGTTTCACAGGCAGGGTGATTCATCAATGTGTGTACCGCTAAACTGGGCGCCCCGTTTGTGTCCCATTAGTTGTTGGATGTTAAGGATCTCACCGTGTTTTCCACAAAGAGAAGGCGAGCTATCGCCGGCACTCTGAACAAGTTGTGGCCTGGCATGCTCTTCTCCTCTGCCGTTATATACGTCGTCCTCGGCATCTTTTTCCAGAAGAGCCCTGTCTCGTCACAGTTGAAGATTTGCTGGGGGATGTATCGTTCGGCTTCTATCAGTTCGGCAAAAGTTATAATAAAATCTTCAGCTGCCTTCACATCCGCCTCACCAAGTCGACAACACGCACACCTCGCTCATGTTTTTCGACGATTGCGTGTTTTATATCCAAGCACATCATCCTCTTCTTCTTCTCAGTACCGTGTTTTCCACAAAGAGAAGGCGAGCTATCGCCGGCACTCTGAACAAGTTGTGGCCTGGCATGCTCTTCTCCTCTGCCGTTATATACGTCCTCCTCAGCATCTTTTTCCAGAAGAGCCCTGTCTCGTCACAGTTAAAGATTTGCTGGGGGATGTATCGTTCGGCTTCTATCAGTTCGGCAAAAGTTATAATAAAATCTTCAGCTGCCTTCACATCCGCCTCACCAAGTCGACAACACGCACACCTCGCTCATGTTTTTCGACGATTGCGTGTTTTATATCCAAGCACATCATCCTCTCTTCCCTTGGCACTCAATTTCTTAGGACCCATGGTTAAAACTAAGAAATTTTCCAAAATAACCAAAATGCGAAAACAAAGCAGCAGCGATATACGGCAGAGATACTTGCACGGCAAGATAACCACGTGACCGGAACCCACCTGGTGGCGGGTGGCGAAAGCTCGTAACTCAAATCTCGGCTCGCATCTCAAAGCAATAAACCGCCCGAGCGACGGCTCGTATCTCGGAAAACTCGTAAGTTGGTGCACTCGTAAGTCAAGGTTCCACTGTATATATATATATATATATATATATATATATATATATATATATATATATATATATATATATATATGTAAAAGTATACTGTATATACTGTATATAAAAGCGAATAACACGGGCAGATGGTGAACCCTTGTTGAGGTGAAGCCTCGGGCAACCCATGTGAGTATATCTATTAATTATGTACTGTTTTAATGTGAGGTGGAGCACGACTGTATCTATTCATTATGTATTATTGGATTGTGACTATGTCTATTGAATGCAACGAATGGGTATAGAGCAGACACATTCAGACAAACACTTGCTCCATTATATATAGATTTGATACAAAATGCTTGAACCTGTGAAAGCGTCAAGTGATTGATTTTATTTATGACACCCTGATCATCTACATTATGTCAGGTGTTGAGTATATGTTGTTGCAGCTCTTGCATATTGTTTGGTAAGGGAATTATTTTAGTGTGAGTTGACCTGAACTGTTAGAGCCTATTAAATTAGAAAGCAATTTTGGAAGTAAAGGACAGAGTTTTTTGATTTTACGGATCAGGATAAAAAGAAACTCAGTGTTTGTGTTGTTGGCAGGTGGAATTTGAGACGCTAAAGCTGGATACAAGACGGTTGGCTGAGGAGACTGAAGTGCTGCAGGCCCAGCTTGAAGAGGCCGAACGGTTGGAGAAAATCAGTACACGGCAACTGGCAGAAGCACTGGAGGCAGTTGCAGCTGAGCGTGAGCAGAAAAACAGCTTGCGTGCCGATTTGTCTCGGTATGTTGCAATGCATGAAGCCTCACTCGGCAGTCAGCACACTGCTCTAATGCTCACAGAATTGTCTCCACTTGGGGTGCATGCAACTACTGTGGAACGTTCTGGGTGTGAGGAGGTGAAGCCCATTAATGGTTGCCTTGACGGATCCATGGAAGTGGAAGATGAGAATCTCAATGGTGATATTATTGGCAACGATATCGGTCTTCCTTCGAGTTTGACTCGGAATCGCTATCGTACGGACAACGGTTCCGAGGCAAATGGCAAATTTGTGGAGGCACAAAGCGATGACCTTGGCTTTGAAGCTCATCTCTGTAAGGTTGTCAATGGGAATGCTGCTGTAAATGGTCATAGCAAAGTGTCTGACATGGCTAACCTGAGAAATTGCTACGATCATGGAGATGCCCCCATGGAAGTTGCTGATGCTGGAGCAGAAATGCAGAATCATGAGATAGCTGATACTTCTGATGGAGGCTTAAAGAACGGACTCGGTGTTTCTGAATTCCTCTACGGCCAAGGGTCTCAACCAGTTCCTGACATGGTGGCTGACCTGCTAAGCGAATTGAACGGAGGTGCAATCCAAAAGATGAAGCAGGACCTTTCTCAGGTAATATTTTTGAAATCTTGCATTCTTGCAAACAGAATACCAAGGAAGTAACTGACTACTATTTGTGTTTGTGCTTTTACCAGCACAGGGGTGTACAAAGTCTAACCCACGTTCACAACCGTCACGCTATCCCTACCTCTCCATTCACCCTCTCCCGAGGTTTTTTCATCCTCCTCCATTCCTCATTTTTTTCACTTTCTTCCCCCTTATTTTATACAACTCCCCCTACTCTGACACTTGTTGTTTACAATCACATTTCTATGCTAAACCAAACAATAAAACTAATGCGTTGCGTGAGTACGGCTATCCACTCAAACTTAAACGACACTTGTACTTTTACATTCGGATTCTGTACCTTTGTGGAAAAGGCTGATTTGACCAGGTGGGCACTCTTCATGCTTATTTGTAGTCCAGAGTTTTCAATGCCACCCTCCCCCCACTGCCTGGCATTGACCTCTTCCCCATCAGCTTGATGGCACTCTTCGGCCTGAAGGGTCCACATACTTACACTGGGCCCACATAGCCGCTCAATACGAGGTGAGTCATTCAGCTCTTGTGCCCCACTTCATTGATCAAACAAGGCCCACTGCCCGCAGCACATTGGTGGGACCACGTGGGAGACCTCTTGGCTCACGTGGCCCACTTCAAGAAACAAACAGCAAGGTCATCTCTCAGAAAAGGTGAGTTTTTCGGCCTAGCACTGGCCTTTTAATTGCATAAGGCCCTCAAACTGAACAACTCTTGGCCCTCAATGGCCTGTTGACAAAAACACACAACAGGTGAATGGCATGGGCAATGGCAACACATGGCATGACACACAGGCAACTAGGCAAACAGGCAAGTGGCAAGGCAACCTGCAAACCAGGCAAACTGGCAAGGCAACTGGGCCAGGCAAGGGATTGCTGGCCGGCATCTCTGGTGTGGTATGCGTACTGTCTTGGGAGGCAGGTGGCTGGCTCAGTCAGCTCAGACAGCAAAGCAGGTGGATGGCTTTGACCCTATCCTAACCTATCTACCCCCGCTAATTCCTCTATTCTAACTCTAACCATGTCCCTTTACTTCCTCAATCCTAAATACTGTCCCTCTAAGCTCTGCTAGACTTGTCTGTTCCTCCTGGGCCCACTAATCCCTCAAACTATACTATCTCCTGGGAGGAAAAGTTGAGGCACATGCAGTGACAAACATGATGAGGTGGCGTGGCACCACAAGGCTCGCCGGCGGATTAGTCCGATGGGGAGGTGTACATATTCCTATACTAAAAGTTTGGGCCACAATGGGTCCGCGCAAAATCCAATTACCTTACACCAACGGCCGCAGACATCCAAAAATGGTACAAAGGCGGTGGAGGGGGATCCCTATTCTATCATAAGTTTTCTCAACAGTCGTTTCTCTTTATCATTAAACCCCCTATATAGTGGTTCTACTCAGCCAATTTACTCATAACCGCATGTGTTGGTGCTCTATCACATTTGGGCCCAGCCCTCAAATTTTCGTTCTGTGCCTTGCACAATATAGGTGCTGAGCAGTGTGACTCCTCGCAGGCACTCCCTGCTAACTCAAGATTTGGCATCCTGTGCCGATGAGGTCATGCCCATCCCCATAGCTGCCCTCCTTAATTGCCGAGTCATGGGAGGGCCCTTCCTATATGTTTATATAATTTATTCGTGAAAGACATTGATCAAGTATTTTCTGTGTAACCATGGTGACATGTTTTATTGCAACTATGTGGTATTGTACTTTGGTGTACATTCGATATTTACTCTGATGAATCAATGAAGGTGTACCAGAAAAATGTCCATATTCATATGGAGAAGATTTGTTGACATCCTCATTGACTAACACATGATGTCAACTGCTGTTCCAAGATTGCATCAATTTGCATGAAAACTGTGGTGGAAATTTAAACTAACACATTAAATGGTTTTGATTTCTCCAGATGCAGGAGGAAAGAGATGCTCTGCTGTCCAAGCTGGAAGGAGCAGAAGATGAGCTCACATCCACCAGAGCTGCTCTTAGTGACAAGCAGCAGATATTGAACAAGCTCGTTGAGCAGCTGAAACCTCTTGGCTTTTTGTTGGCCAGCAAGTGGTGTTCTGCGGTGGGGCGTGCCATTGGAAGTGATGGTGATGGATTGGCACTCAGTGTTGATGGAAAGGAGGTGCCTCATGCACATGTCAAGGCATTAGTTGCAGCTGTATTTGAGCTGCGAGCATTAGGGAAGGGTGAAGGAAAGGAGTGTTCAGTGCAAGCTGGAGACACTTGGGAGCAGGAGAAGGAAGAAGAGCCCAGTGAGGACTCTGAGGAGCAGTTGGCTCAACTTAAGGATGAGAATGAGAAGCAGCGCAAGGTTATCGAGAGGCTTGAGGATGATCTCAAGAAGACTCAGGAAGCCACATCAGGGAGTCAAGAGGCACTGGCCACAGCACGTGAGCAACTAGTTGGTTTCACAGAGGAGCTTGCTGCTCTCTCAAGACACATCTGTATGAATGACGTTGATGCCCCAAACCTTGAAAACCACAGTGATGCAATACCTCAGTCAGTGCTGGCATGCATGGATGCTTCGCTACCGGTGAGCGTGGTGGACCTTCGTGCAGAACCACTCGGTGTTTCCGCTTTGATGACCATTGTCAGAGAACAGATGCGACACCTCAAAGAGGCTACAGAACGAGCGGCAGCGGTAGCGGCAGCAGCAAAACGGCATAGTGAGGTGACTGACAGGGATGATGAAATTGCAGAGCGTGAGCGTGAAGGACTCACTGAAGAGGTGCTGAAGCTACGATCACTGTTGAGCACAAAACGTGAGCAGATCGCCACACTGCGCACAGTCCTCAAGGCAAACAAGCAGGTATTGATTTCCAATATTGCCTTTTCGTGAATAACATTTTGTATTTTCCACTCTTAATCCCAACTCTCTGCCTCGCACATGATGGTGCATAGAGTCATTATCTTTATTGAATAATTTGATGAAGACCCCAACTCTATTAAAATAATATATAAAAACACAGGAGGCCATTGTGTAACAGCATCATTGCCAGATTCTCTGATTTATGGTTAAGATTGGACAATTATCACTAACTGCTTCATGTGATGGTGCTGCTCAGCATGAAGGGCCAAGTATTTAGTCTTCTTGTGTGTTTTGTTTCCTTGCATTTCATTGTACTGCATAGATTCACACCAGAGATTTATTTGGTTCTTCCTGTTGTTGTTTTTTGCACTTTATTAGCCCCCGTTGGACTTGATCCAAAACGGGGGTTTATGGATTGGGTCTCGTCCGTCCGTCCGCCTGTCCGTCCATGCGTGCATGTGTCCGCAACAATATCTCGGAGATGTATGGACAAATTTGATTTGTACTTGGCACAAATACAACATATGATGGCATATAAATGCACATCACATTATTTCATGATGCGATCAAATATGGCCGACTGGTAGACTGGCAGCCATTTAATTGTAAAAAAAAACTTGATATTGACCACGTCCTCAACCATTTCTCGAACATGCATTTACCGATCTTGTTCAAACCTGGCACACAGAAAATGAATGATGGGTTACATATGCACGTCATTTTCTTTTGAGATCAGATCGAATATGGCTGACTGGTGGACATTTTGTTACTTAAACATGTCCCCAACCATTTCTCGACATGCAAAGATCGATTTTGTTTTGTAATCCGACCAAAGATGGCCGACTGACGGCCTTGAACTCTGTACAGCAAAATTACTAAAACCACGGGGGCTATGACATTTTGTCTTTTTTCTTCTTGTTGACAATTGGGTGTGAGCATGAGGGATCATGAAGATGAGCTAAAAATGAGGAGTTGTGTTGCTTCAAATCCAAAACCATGTTCGGTTCTACAGTTCATTTCATCTTTATTTTGCAGTCTTCCTGCCCTGCTCATCATTACCCCTTGTGAAGCAAAACGCAGGGTTAAGAAATTAGTTCATTCTGTCCGTACGTCTGTCCGTCTGATCAGTTTATGATCGTCATTTTATGATTAAGGAACACCTTATTAAAATGCAATGTTATATTTTGCCAGAAAGACAACTTTGCCGTTTAACCATAGGCTACCTTGGCTCTGAATTTGTCACGACTGCACATGCGCAGAGAGGAGTGAGATAATTATTTTACTCTCTGCCTGCCTGGCAATCAAACATAATTGAAAATCATTCCAAACAGGTAACTTACTGTTTTAATGACATCATAAAGGACACAAACAACAGGTACGAATAACTAATGTAACGTGTTAGATCGGGTGATGTGATGGACACTGGGTTAAACAACGTTAAAATTTGGAATTTATTTATTTATTCGCCTTTAAACCTTTTAAAACCTTTATTTAAATTGTATTATACACTTGAACACTATATCACACAAATCGCCTTCATAATACTTCCAAGCTATCTATCCATATATGGCATGAGAGGGTGTGGCATGTGAGAGGGCACATATCAGGGTGAAGAAGACTCTGTCAATATGGCTAAGTGAGTATGAGGCCGATTAACACTTTTATATGGTACACACAGGGATGCACACGGAAACTAGGAGCACAGAACAAACGTTGGTACATCACGGGTGGTGAAGGTTGTGGTCAAGTTTCATCGAAATTTTGTGTGTAGTTTCTGAGAAAAAAAGCAAATACCTGTTTTGGGGGGCAACCCCCCCCCCCCCCCTCTCTATAATCCCCCAAAGCGGCAGTTTTTTATTTATGCCATGAACAAACTTTGTTACAGCATGGGTGGTGAATGTTGTGGTCAAGTTTAATCAACATTGTGTGTGTAGTTTCAGAAAAGAAAGCAAATAACTATTTTGGGGGGGTCAAACCTGGACCCACTTTGACCCCTCCGTTAGACCCCCTTAGACTTTGATTTTCTTTGCCGTGAACAAACTTTGGTATAACATGGGTGATTAAGGTTGTGGTCAAGTTGCATCAGAATTGTGTGTGTAGTTTCTGAGAAGAAAGCAAATAGCTATTTTGGGGGGCAACCAACCCCCCATACTCCTCCTGACGGCCCGACTTTTTAGTGCCTTGAACAAACTTTGGTACATCATGGGTGATGAAGGTTGTGGTCAAATTTCATCGAAATATTGTGTGTGTAGTTTCAGAGGAGAAAGCAAATTCCTATTTTGCGGGTCAAACCTGGATCCACTTTGACCCCTGGAAGACCCCCTTAAACCACAATTTATTTTATGCAATGAACAAACTTTAGTCACACCATAACAAATATCATTTGTACCAAGTTTCACCACAATCCCATCAACGGTTTCGGAGAAGAGGTTGAAACTGTTTACAGACTGATGGACGGACGATGCGCCATCACATAAGCTCCCCAGAACTGCGTTCAAGATGAGCTAATAAACAAGTTTGTTTTAAATCCCTTCAGCTGTTCTCAAGTACAGTCGTGGCCAAAAATATTGGCACCCTTGCACTATTTTCAAATAATGCACCATTTCTTCCAGAAAATTGTTGAAGTTAAAGAATCTTTTGGTATCCACATATGTATTTCTTTGGTTTTCAGTGGAACAAAACAAAAAAAGCTGAAAAAATTACGAAATCTTACCTTATTCGACACAGAAAAACCTAAAATGGGCCGGACAATATTATTGGCACCTTTTAGAAGTTGTTAGAAATAATTAGATTTCAAGCAGGTGATTCTCCTTTACTTTGGAATTGAACTCACCTGTGTTGAGTTTCAAGTCTTTCTTTCAAGTTCAAGTCAAGTCTGTCTTTCCCTCGTGGTCCCCCTGTACTGTCTTTCCCTCGTGGTCCCCCTGTGCTGTCCTTCCCTCGTGGTCCCCCTGTACTGTCTTTCCCTCGTGGTCCCCCTGTACTGTCTTTCCCTCGTGGTCCCCCTGTACTGTCTTTCCCTCGTGGTCCCCCTGTGCTGTCTTTCCCTCGCGGTTGTCAGCTCTTTCACGAGCCTCGATTCAGTATACAAAAAAAAGTGTCTGCAATATAAAAAATAACTCATTCAACCTGTTTGAAGAAGAAAAAAAAAAGGAGTCATTCTGCTGTTTTGTGTCACTGTGTGTATCGCAATGAGAGCATGGAGAAAAGAAAGAAAACCAGAGAATTGTCTGAGGAGGTCAGAAACAAGATTGTAGCCAAGCATGGACAATCTCAAGGCTACAAGTCCATCTCCAGAGACCTTGATGTTCCTGTGTCCACCGTACGCAATGTTATCAGGAAGTTTAAGGCCCATGACGCTGTAGCCAACTTCCCTGGACATGGCTGCAAGAGAAAACTTGGTTGAAGATTGCAGTGAAGGATTTTTTGAATGTTGGAGAAAGCACCTCGATCAACTGCCAAACAGATTCAAGCTGACCTTCAGACACAAGGCACGACAGTTTAACTCCCACCATCCGTCGCCAACTCTATGAAAGGGGGTTCTTTGGTTGGAGACCCAGGAGGACCCCACTGCTGAGAGAGAGAGACAGAAGAAAGCGCGACTAGAGTTTGCCAAAACACACGAACAAGCCAAACTCCTTCTGGAAGAATGTCCTGTGAACAGATGAGACCAAATTAGAGCTTTTTGATAAAGCACATCATCTCTATGTTTACAGAAAACAAAATGAAGCCTTCAAAGAAAAGAACACCTTCCATACAGTTAAACATGGAGGAGGCTCAGTGATGTTTTGGGGTTGCTGTGCTGCCTCTGGCACTGGGTGCCTTGAATGTGTGCATGGCATCATTAAATCAGGGGATAACCAAGGCATTTTGGAGCGCAATGTTGAACGCAGTGTCAGAAAGCTGGGTCTCCATCGAAGGTCATGGGTCTTGCGGCAGGACAATGACCCCAAACACACTTCAACAAGCGTTATGCCTAGGTCCCCCGTCGGTGAAGTGATGTGAGTTGACAAAGTGGAAGACGCAAGGTGGCCATCTTGGATTTTTACGTGGCGACCCAATTTTCAATAGCGTTCTTCCTTATGCGTAGATACACCCACACACCAGATTAGAAGTTAGTAGTTCGTTTATTTTTCCAAGATATTTCGCTCACAAGGTTCAGACATATACTGTGTATGGTGGTGGCCATCTTGGATTTTGAGGTGGCGACCCAATTTTCAATAGCGTTCTTCCTTATGCCTAGATACACCCACACACCAGATTAGAAGTTGGTACTTCGCTTATTTTTCAAGATATTCCGCTCACAAGGTTCAGACATACATGGCGGCGGCCATCTTGGATTTTGACGTGGCGACCCAATTTTCAATAGCGTTCTTCCTTATGCCTAGATACACCCACACACCAGATTAGAAGTTAGTAGTTCATTTATTTTTCAAGATATTCCGCTCACAATGTTCAGACATTTACTTTTCAAGATATCGCGCTTACAAGGTTTAGATATGGTGACAGCCATCTTGGATTTTGACGTGGCGAACTAATTTTCAATAGGGTTCTTCCATATGCCTAGTTGCACCCACACACCAAATTAGAATTCAGTCTTTCGCTTATGCACGCACAGACGGACGGACGGGCGCACACACGGACGGAGGGGAAAACCATCGTACCCCTTTCGCTCCGCGGTGCGACGGGGGACAAAAAACACTCAGGAATGGTTCAAGACAAAACGCTGGACTGTTCTGAAGTGGCCAGCAATGAGTCCAGATCTAAATCCCATTGAACACCTGTGGGGAGATCTGAAAACTGCAGTTGGATGAATGCACCCTTCAAATCTGGGAGAACTGGAGCAGTTTGCACAAAAGATTGGGCCAAACTGCCAGTAGAGAGGTGCAGGAAGCTCATTCATGGCTGGAGGAAGTGCTTGACTGCAGTTATTTTGTCCAAAGTCTGTGCTACCAAATATTAAGTCGAGGGTGTCGATAATTTCTTCAATGCTATTTATTTTTATTTTCTGATTTAAAAGGATATATTAAGTTTTGAATAAAAAACAAAGGTTCTGTAATATTAACAGTGAAATTCAGAATTGTGGAGACCAAATACTTTTATCAATTTCAACTTATTTTTTGAGAAAATTGTCAGTTATTTGAAAAATGTGCGAGTGTGCCAATATTTTTGGCCACGAGTATCACATTTTACCAAACATGACAGGTTTCACATCGATCGGTGAAGCGGTTTCAGAGAAGGGTTAAAAAAAAAACTTCTAAGTTAATATGGCGACCAAACCACGAGACATGACATAAACATAGGGGCAATACCCCTGGCGCTCACCTGGTAGAATAATCGATATACTACATGACTAAAGGTATTTTTAACACTAGAACTACCAGCCTCACCCACCTACCTAATAGCTCAAAAATCTCTTTGTCCGTGAGCCCCGGCCGCCGTGACATGTTTACTGTATAGCGTGAATACAGTACACCGTCTGAAATCGAATAAATGAACGAACGAATGAAATTTTTGGAAATTTTACATGCACTTCCTGTTTAGCAGATTCGGCACACAGAGATGAAATCTCATCGAAACATGTATTGATAATAACTTATCTCAAATTACAATTCATCAATGCTGAACCCATGTGTTTTATGCAATACATTTCCTTAGCGGTCAAATTGACCGCAGTGGCGGTTTTAGGTATAATAACCTGTAACTCAAATGTGGTTGAGGTCAGGAGGTCAATATTTTGTGTGAATATTCAACACCCTGAATCAAGAAAAGTCAAGGAAAATCAAAACTGTGAACAAAAAATGTATGTTTTTTGTGAACAAAAAATATATATATTCTGAGTAATTACACTCTTAGTCAGCTACCAAACATGTGCTTGCGGTCAAATTTAATTGACCGCTCCGGGGGTTCTAGTGTTAAACCAATTGAAATGGTTGCTGGAAGACAGGGCAGCATGCAGAATCATACGAACAAAATCATAAGACTTGAAACAAACAAACCAAAAAATACCTATTTGGGGGGGCAACCCCTACCGCAGCATAGTACCCGGGTCGGTTATGATTAATAATTATCTACCAGCTAAAACATAACAATCCCGAGAATAGGAGTATTAAGGTACTTGGATATTAACCTTACTATCAAGAACTCCTTGTGGGTTCATATGGGGATGTATATAAGAGTATAAGAATCGAGGCTACCTGTATACCTCCTACCTGTATATTTCAGACCTACACCCCCCCCCCCCCCCCCCACTCCCATCCTGTATACCTCCTCAAACCCCAATTTTTCCTATACATTGAACAAACATTGGTACATCACGGGTGATGAAGGTTGTAGTGAAGTTTCACTGAAATTGTGTATGTAGTTTCAGAGAAAAGAGCAAATACCTATTTTGGGGGGCAACCCCCCAGTAGAACCCTCATGGGCCGATTTTTAATGCTGTGAAAAAAACTTTGGTACAACATGGGTGATTAAGGTTGTGGTCAAGTTTCATCAGAATTGTGTGTGTATATTCTGAGAAAGAAGCAAATACCTATTTTGGGGGACAACCCCCCCCCCCTCCCCAATACACCTCCTCAGGGCTCGATTTTTAGCTCACCTGGAACTAAGTTCAAGAGAGCTTATGCGATGGCGCATTGTCCGTCCGTCCATCAGTCCGTCCGTTAACACTTGAAACTTCTCCGAAACCGCTGATGGGATTGCGACCAAATTTGGCACAAATGATATTTGTTGTGTTGTGACTAAAGTTGGTTCACGGTATTAAAAAGAATCGGGGTCTGAGGGGGTTTACCAGGGTCAAAGTGGATCCAGGTTTGACCCCCCAAAATAGGAATTTGCTTTTTCCTCTGAAACTACACACACTATTTTGATGAAACGTATGTGTGTATGTTCATACATACATGCTGTACATACATGTTTTGAACCTGAGTAGATATTCTGACTTTGATTTTGACCTTTATCGAATTTTATTAATCCTGAATACATATTCTCAATTTTTAAAATCTGTTTCCAAAAAACATTTCCTTTCAAGCCTTTAGTTAAATTATACAGATTGCTATCCCACAAGATGCACTTTAACGTTTTGAGGCAGAGTTTTCCCATCACTGCCGATCTTGAAATGTCGAACATGAGCGACTGCTCACAAAGAGGAGAATTTTCAATTTGTAATCTCCAGGTTTGTGGTTCCAGAAATTCTACCTCGAGTAGCTGTAGTTTTTCCAGCAACTAGTTTTGAGTATTGTGAAAATATTAAATGATTGTTTAACTGTAATCTTGGTGATTTGTCGTGCCAATGACTTGTACAGAATTTTCGGGTGTTCACATTGGTTATGACTAGTTGTATAGGAAGTTGTGAATACTCTGAATTGAGTCTGGTTTTCCGCACTTTTGCAGACTGCTGAGGTTGCCTTGGGGAATTTAAAGAGCAAGTATGAGAGTGAAAAGGCTCAGGGAACAGGGACCATGCTGAAGCTGAGGCATGAATTAAAGGCTCTCAAGGAAGACTCGGCAACGTTTGCTTCCCTGCGAGCCATGTTCACTTCACGGTGAGTCCATATTCGTCTGTCATCTTCATCTCTTTGTTTTTGTTTTGTTTTTTGGCGTTTAATCTACTGCTCTCCATTCCTGCCCTCTTCAATGCAGCTGTGATGAGTACATGGCTCAGCTGGAGGCCATGCAGAGTCAGCTCTCTGCGGCCGAGGAGGAAAAGCGCACCCTCAACGCATTGCTCCGTGCCGCCCTCCAGCAGAAGCTCGCTCTCTCTCAGCGCCTCGAGGACCTCGAGCTCTCTCAGCTTTATAAGCTTAGGCCACCACCTCAAACCCTCAACCTTTCCGCACCTCGCCCGATATTTTTACCTCCCGGTCCCCCGTCACTTCGTTTCCCGATGCCTCGCTTGCCAGCCATCAATACGAGCCGGAAGATCCAGGGTTATGGCTAGGCTAGAGCTTGTACTGCTCGGCACGGTAAGGAGTAAGGCTGTGACCACCACCTTTCGTAGCATCCTTCACGATGTGGCCCACATTCCCCAAGCGTCTGTGGATATAAGTTTTTCTCCTGGCAGTGCCGCGACCTCTATGCCATCCAATGCTCTTGCCTGCATGCTGATTAAAGGCAGGTCGTAGGAAATCTAAGCTGATTTGCATGTGGACAAAAGCAATTGACCTCAGTCTTTGGCCGACGTGCTTTTTCTCATTGTGCTGATTACACCATTGTCACTGCAATGAAAGGGCCAGCAGTATTCTTCGTCCTGTAATTTCCTCCCATATGCACCCAAGTGGCTCTCGATAGGTAGTTATTTCACTGTTCGCTAGAATAGAATCGTACAGCTATTCTTACCGGTCAACCTGTCGTTAACTGCTTATGCTGGTGGACGGAAGTTGAGACTGCTGTAGTAAGCTGTTTGGAGGCCAGTATTGAGGAGTTAGTACGAGAAAGGTTGTGGTTCCAAAAAGTTCTCTTCTAATTGAACTGTGTTTTGGTGTAAGAAAGAAAATCTGTCTTCGGTGGTGATTAACAAAAACCTATTGGTTAAATTGTTAGCAGCTAGACGTGTAACTCTGTGCATATGCACTTTGATGCAGAGGTATAACCAGCAGTGGGTTAGCAAACTAGTATCTAGTATTGATTTGTGCACTTAGAACATGGAGCGTTCGAGTTTACCTTTTGAAAAGTGTTGGCCGTGAGCTATGTAGCCATTTTGTGTTTCCGTGCTGTCCGCACTCATGCCGTTCGTGAGGACTATAGAACTTGTAGAAGGGTTGTGCTCACAGTAGCTGTAAACACACGCGGTTCGTCTTGGAAAGACCTCCGTGGCTTGAAAGCACGGAGTTGGCTTCACTTAGACAGCACGTGTGCGGTTTGCATGATGGCGTTGCCTTTTAGAGTGGGTAGAATAGCAAGTAGGCTTGGATCCAGAAGGTCCCTCGTGTCAACAGAGCTTCTCATCCCAGCACGAGTCCAAAGAACAAGCAAAGATCTGACGCATCCATTAGCAATCGTGCTTTGTGAATTGTGGCCTGTTCAGGTCCATTGAAATAATAACAAGGGAATAACTTGACACGACCGAATCAAAAGGTTTCAAGTTGAATTGTTCGATCCGACACTTATTAGTCTGCAAATTCGAGTCGAACGTTCAGGTAGTCCACTCGGCCTCCCTTCACAATGTACCGTATGAAACTGCAAGCCGGCCGATCGTTTTGTGATGGTCGTTTCAGAGATGTGTGTGTGTGTGTGTGGACCGTCGTGAATTGTATTTTTCGGTTGCCTCTTTGTGGGTTGCGTCGTCCACGTGTAGGTGGTACGGCGACGGCTAAATCTGTAACCCACATGCTTTTGCTACGTTGGTACACTGTTGGTTACACAGTGCAAATAACGGGGTTTTCTACCTAATTGCTCAGAATGAACCGGATTTTTAAAAATATATTTTTTGAGTAAATTCGCCGTCGCGCTATTCCCAGGCGTTGCGATTTTTTGAACCTTCAACAACGTTTCCCAAGCCTTTTTCAGAAGATGAAGTAAAAAGAAGAGGTTTTTTAAAATGAACACGAATATGCAAATTTCCTTCTCTGTGAATCCGCTGCCGACCGGACAAACAAAACGCCGATACTTGAAGACTTTGCAAAGTCATGTTTAATCGCGACGATCCTTGGGTGTTTTTGCAGCTTTATTCGTCGTCGTCCTTGGCGCAAAACATTGAAAGGATCAATTTGCAACAAAGCAGCACAGGCCATTGTTGTTTGCTTCTCAAATGATGTAACGTGGCTTTGAGAGAAACGTGAATAATTATGAGGTGTAATTTCTCACAACAGTGCTGCCGTCGTTTAATAATGGCGGCCAGGGGTCCCTGCATGTGTGTAATTGCGAATTTCAATCGTTTCCTTGTCTATAAATTACTTTAATTTACCACACCGGCATTCCATCAACATCGCTGCACCAGCTTCTCGTCTACTGTGATTAGCGACCCGTTGCTGTTGTTTGTATTGTGTTTGTATTTGAGGCGCTTTCAAGCAAAATGTTTTGTCCACACATCATGGATGAGCTTCTTGTTTGTCTGGTTTGTTTTTTGCCTTTTCTGTTACACATCCTATTCCTCTGCATTTCCTGTGCGAGAGTGCATGGTAGATATTGTTCCCAAGACGAGGCGACGAAGCATCACATTGCGGTTTAATTCCCTCCGTCACCGTTTTTTTTATTGTCGTCTTTTTGTCTCACCTTTTTTTTTTTTTTTTTTTAATGAGACCCACGATGGTTGTCTGAGCTGTCGGCAGTGTTGAATGATGGCCAGAGACGAGCTGTCGGAGGCAGCTCAAAAGTGTCTTCTTTGTCGGAGCGGTATTGTGAGACGGCCCTCTCAACTGGCCGACATTTTTAGGTGCTTCACTTGTTGAGTTCAAAAGCCATAGGAGCTCCATCAGTATTTGAAGAACCCACAGGATGTGCTCGCACCATGACCGCTCGTTTACAATCTGGGAATGGATTTTTGCGATTATTATTATTTCTATTAAATCGATAGAATATTCTCGAATTGCACTTTGCGTTCAGTTAGCTTCTTATTTTCGACATGTGGTCGTTTTATGCAGTTTTGTAAGGGTTTTCTCCGAACCATTTTTCTACGTCTACGATTGCGGCGTGATTTTGAAACGTTTTGATTAATCCCCAAGGTCAGTCACTGCTTCATAATCTGGAGCGGATGAGAATTCTCAAACCATATATTTCTGTCCGTTGCAAGATGCCTGCAGGCAGGCCAAGACAATTACCAGTACAGACGGCTTAGTTGTAGCAATTCCGACATTTTCTTTTTAAATTTGTGGGGTATGGCAGCTGGCTTAACTCGATTCCATTGCGTTTGATTGATCCCACATCAGGTGCAAGATACATCGGTGATGCAATATTTGTTGGCGTGTTTAATTCTGCGCTTTAATCCGGGTTTGACTCGGATACGCATGGAAGACTGCACCCTTCTTCAAGAATCCTTCCAATATGGCTTTGAGCTGGCTCTCCCATTCACTTGTATCCACTAAAGGATGAAAAATATTTAATTATTATTCGATAAAATTAAATGGAAAAGCGAGAGTAATATCAATTTTGTATCCAAATAATAGACATTCTAATTGTGCACTCAGCAGGAATGAAAAAACAACAACAACGAATCCCATTCCTGAGGGTCTCATTGAATCCCCTTCCTGAGAGTCTCAAGGAATCCCCTTCCAGATGGCCTCAAGGAATCCCCTTCCTGAGGGTCTCGAGGAATCCATTTCCTGAGGATCTCAAGGAATCCCCTTCCTGAGGATCTTTTGAGATCTACTTGATAATATTACAAGTGTTTCGTGATATTTTGCACCACTCGAGAGTCTGGCAATATAAATAAATAAAAAACTGACACAGGGTTTAGTTGGAGTTATTTTATTATGAATGAAACAAAGATTTATTTATTTATATTGGACCTTTATCAAATCAAAGGCGAGAGGTAGTGTTCGGGATAGTGCTGTGCCGTCAGCCCAATATATAGGGAGCGAGTTAATTTGTCATCCACTTTCCAGCATTTCCTGTAATTATTCTACCCGGACTAGACTGAGATGTAAGAGCATTGCGTAATGCGCGCGTAGTAATTGCGTTTGGCGAAATTGTAGAATAGATTAATGGCAGCGTGTCCCGAGCAATTGGAGGGAAAAGTTTGCTGATGTATTGCGTGCAATGTCTGCTCCTGATGAGAATGGGAGGGCGGATAGAACGCGCTTCCACACGACGATTGAACCGCAAGAGGGTCTTTTGTGCGTGTTTAGACAAAGCAAAGTGCTCCAACAACAAATGTCGGAGGATGTGCCATACTCGGGCAGAATGCGACTGCTGTTGTGAAAGTCGTGTCATCTGGGCATGATAATGAAGCACTGTAAATGCATAGATCATGTGTGGGGAAAGCATTATTTATTAACTTATTTTATCCAATCTAGCTGCAATTATAGCAGTGCTGCCCGTTGTTATCATCATTTTGTAGTTGTAATTATCGCAAAGCCCCGAAGTCTGAAAAGGTCATAGATATAACGCTTCGGCACATATATTGTGCCGAGATGATGCATCTGCTCGGCCGGAATTCCTGTACTCCCTCATGGCCGTGCCTCGACTCACAAACACAGCCACTGGGCAGAAACCCTCACAGGCCGCATTCGTTTTCTCTTATATTGGTGGTAGTATTTTGAGCAGATGATACCATGCCTTGGCAGAGGGCACATTGCGCCATTGAGCCCATCCTGCCACATCATAGACATCCTGGCAGAAAGCATGTCTCATAACCCATCTCGTGATTTATTTTTTCTCTGCTTCTAGGGCACGGGCCTTGGCCTCGGTTACTAGCTGCATTGTCCGTGACCCTGTTGCATGTATGCGAGTGCAATCCCTGCTCTAACGCTGGATCACCACTACCCCTGCAAGTTGGAGTTCCATGGAATCGCAATCGTTTGGCTCCTTTAAACGGAATATATTAACAATTGATAATTATACTCACAACATGTGTTGTATTGGCAGATACTGTCCAACTGTCAATTTCTCTTTGTTAACTGTGTCTCCAACTTCTCAAAATTCCAGAATATCTTTCACCAGCATGGGGTTGTGTCCTCCTATTGCGCACGACACGGGTTTTTCATATTTTTGCTACCGAGACGTCTGCATGCTACTGTTTGCGCATTCTTTTGTGTTGTGCACTTTACACATCTCGAGAGCCGTTTGCATCTGTGTGACCCGTGCGGTGACGTTTCTTTCTTTCCTTCCTTTCTTCATTCCTTTTCTACACGCATAAATCATACGACGAGTAACAAAAATGCAAGGCTCTCAGAGTTACCACGGTTATTCAGTTTGGAGCAAAGTGCTTGTTATTGCCCCCTGAAGTCGATGGGTTGCGAATAAAATGCAAGTGCTGCGGTTTAAAATATATATATATATATATATATATATATATATATATATATATATATATAAAGTTGCAAAGGTTACAAATTTGAATTTGTTTTGTTTACCTTGTTCAAAAGGTTCTCGTATAAGCTACGTGGCTGGCGATTCCTTGAGGGTCTATATTTTGTATCCCCTTGACCTCTTGAGCACGAGATTCCAAATTGGAACGGAGGCGACGCCGACGAGTCAAACGATGCACATGATGTGGACATTATTGTTATTTATTTATTGTGTCCCTATGACACGATGGTGCCTTATTCTGTTGGAAAATTTCTTATCCATTTGGTTCATCGTATTTCTGAGGTTTTTCTTTTCTTTTCTTTTTGTACACATTTGTTGCATTGTTTATTTATTTTTCTACATATCAACTCGAGATTTCTGCCCGGAAGAGATATTGCATTACGTTAAAGCGGGCATGTAATGGCCAAAAATTCTGGTTGCAGTACTATGGTTTATGGAAGACTGGGATTGACTTTATAAGTGACATCTGAAGCGCCGTTTCATTTTTACCCGATTGATACCTCGAGAGTAAATCCTACGGTCAGAGATTGGGCCGAGAACATCTGGCTTTTTAAGACCAGTCGCTTTGAGTTTGCACTACAATGTTTGCTGGGACAAGATGGACACCAAGCATATGATGTTAAACCTCCAGGCTGTGAGACCAGCACAGTCACAATGTCTCAAAGCAGAGACATGCATGCAGATTGTAACCCTTTTTCGGTGACTTCTCATGGATTCCATGTGACCTTGATATGTCTGTCCAGCCGGTGGTTGAAGCCTCTGGTGGAACAGATCAAATTCATTTTGAAACTGCTCGCAGTCGTTAGTATTGTGTGGGAAATAACTCGGTGGCAAATTCGATTCCAACGAGGAATAAAAAAAAATTAATGTTCATCCTCTACCACTTGATGTTGGTTGAAAATGTAAGATGCAATTTGGAATTCAAAGTTGTTCCGAAGCCATAGCAAGGTCGCATGTTTTCACAGGGTTTGAGGGCCGGGGACGTTGCCGGAGGTTGTGCTTGAAGTGGCGGTTGTTGCGTTGTGTGGACGTGTCATGGCGAACTCGATGCTTGGGAACAGAGCGATGATAGGAGACGGTGACATCCATCTGTATTTGATGTCTGTGCGGAGCTTTCTGGAATATTTCACTTCGGCTATGTTTATGCATGAGACACCGGTGTTTGCTCTGTTTAGAGGTGTAAACTAATCGATTGATTTATTTGTGATGATAATTGGAAAACATTGCTCAAATAAATGTTACAACATTCCACATGCGCCATTTGTTTGTCTTTAGTTTCCATGCGATTTGGTAGAATTGTTAGGGTGAGGGTTAGGGTCACCTGTGAACCTTGGAAATTCATCCCGTCCATGATGTGTGATTGAACATTCCACGTGTGGCCAATTTCACGAGCACGCTGACTGTACGCACGCATGCACGGGTAGTTCAGAAATACCATCACACTACATTTAACAATGGCAAACTCGAGGTATCACGACTCTCGCTCGATACGTTTCCTTTGTTATCCGGATCCAGTGGCTGGCTTTTTGACATTGAGCAGTGGCATCCAAGATTGGCTCCAGTTTTTAACCCAGTAGCAGTAAATTGAGTTGAAGGGTCAAGTGTTTGTGAAAAACTGTGGAAATTGAGTTTGTGCAGTGATGAGGGCTGATCGCCGATTCAAATCCCAGTGTTTAACCATCATCGCCTCACCGGCATGCCATGCTAACGCACACAGACACACACACACACACACACACAAACACACACTTTCCAATTTACTGATTATTTTGGACACCGCTCAGAACATCAAGGAAAACGTCGGGCAACAAAAGTTTTGCAGAAAAAGCAGAGATTATATTGTTGGCAGCGTTGGCCCATTATGTAATTAACCTGGGATCTAAACTCAGTTTTTCCCACCTCCATGCAAAGCATAATAACCAGAACCACCACTGCATCCACATTGAAGGTGTTACAACTATTGAAGGTGCACTCTCGCCCTCCTGGTGGGAGTACCCTAATCGGCCCACCAACGGTGGGCCATGCGGCATGGTCTGGAAATTTACTTTAGGAATTTCTTATAATTTTTGAAATTTTTTATTGATCACAACATATCATACTCCATCTCGACATTATAAGAGAGCTGTTTGTCTGTGTTGCAAATTTTGTCAGAGATGGCTGAATGGATCTTCGTCAAACTTTCAGAGGTTCATCAGTGGTTGAAGCCCCAGCAAAACAAAAATCAAGTTGGATTTTTGGCCCTATCAGGTTAATCACTCTATCATGGGTGTAGGGACTCTATTCTTTAGTGGGTGTAAATAAGTGTTTTAGGACGCCACAAAAAATAGACCAGGCAACACTGGGTACTCCAGCTAGTCGTAAGAAAAATATTTGCAATACCACCTACCACCACCAGGTTGCGATATTTCCACCACGTCAATTTTGAGTTTTGACTGGGATGAGTTTTAATGGCAATTACATGCTCCAACATTGACCACAAATCAAAGTGGATGGGAGGAAATCCATGGGATGCACTCACTATTCCAGAAGTGGAAGAGAATTCCAACTCCGAGATAACAATTGTCAAATTTGCAAGTAGGGTCCAAAGGTGGCAAGCACTCAATATATTTCAATGATTGATTGATATCATGTTGCAACCTCGAATGACGACATGTTTTGTTTTGTTTTCCTGCTGGGAGGATGCATTTTGGGTACAGAGGCTTTCCATCCATGGTGGACATCACATGGCCTACGGAAAGCTTGTGGCATCGCATCTTCCTGTGGCCTCCCTGGTATTGCAGTTATGGGAACCACATTGTGTAAATGAATCTTTGCAAGATCCTGAATTACCAGTTGATTTGTTTTTATTGAAGTTTATAATCTCCGATTACATTATTAATTTTCATATAACGTAATTGTTAGGTCTTTGAGATTAAAATGTATCGTTTTGGCCTGTAATTGTGATAAAGAAAATCTTGCAGCCCTTGAGGTTGTTTGTGGGATTGACCTGTGGCCTTCTGATTGATTCGCTTAGTTTTCCGAATACAGCTGTTCAAGATATTAAATGGCCACTGACCAATGTTTGTTATTCATTACCAGCAGAGTACCTGCCCTATGGGTGATCTCGTTACAAACATGCAACACGTTTTTCTGACATATACCTTTATTTGGGCGTTGCATCAGAAACTGATGGCTGCCGCAATCACTCCTGAGAAAAAACAAAAACAGGAGGGCGAATTGCTTTGCAATACATGTCCCCTACCAAGTTTCAGTTCAATATGTTGAAGGGTATGGGGGAAGGGTCTGGGAAATTGATTCATGTATAATATTGTCGTGTGTCTGCCCTGTAGTGAACAAATCAAGGCGACACGGATGACCAAACGAGCTTTAACTCCAAGGAGTTCAATCCAATGATGACGGTATTCTTTACACGCGAGGGAAAGGAGGATGACTAACTTGCCTGAACGGCTTCCACCCGACGTCTTCAAAACTGCGATAATCACTGATCTCAAACAGATAAGGAATTAAGATGTACAAATAAACAGGTTTAATGAAAATAAATGCCAGCAAACAAGAAAATGCGCGATAAGACTAATATCCTAAATGGGACGTCCTCACACAGACCCGAATACAGACAAAGGGAAATATAAAAGAATGAAAATAAATGCATGTTATTTTTTTGGGCACTTAGCTCCAAGCTGCTCCTGAAATTCGTCAGGAATTGTCCCGGTTCGTCACAGGCCACGACGTCCTTGCATGGGAAACCGCAGGCTGCACTGCCCGTGGGTGGGAACTAGGCCTTGCCGCACGGTCTGCTCACAGACACACATCGCGAAGCGAACAGGCCGTGCCCGCTCGGTCGCTCCAGCCGCGCTTGTCCTCATGATCTCGTTCACCAACACTGACGTGCCCAGGAAAAGAAAATGCGGCCGTGCCTTCGATCTGAACCCCGCACAAACAGAGCACGATGAAATGTTCACGTGCTCGTCAATGAATTCCCCTCATGCAGGAGCGCTATGAACTCCGACCGCTCGCCATGAAATCCCGAAGCAGAGCAAGATATGAAATCGTGACCATTCACCACCAAAGCCAGAAGATGCGAGGAAGTCTAGAGGAGAAGAGAGAAAATGTCAGGCAGAGCGTTCTTTTAGACTCAAGGCTCTGACGTCATCCGTGCCTGCTCCACCAATCCCATAGTCCCATCTTGGCAGTCCTTGCTCGAACCAAGTCCTGACCAATCGCTGCTCTTCGGGGGCATGGCTTTCCGGGCCTGCCTGCTTGTGTTGCGATGACGGCTGTGGCACCAGCGGTAGTGTTCAATGTCTTGGTTCCGGTCGCTTTATTTAGTGCTATAAATGCACAATGTCCTGGCTTGGTGTGTGTGCTGCTTGCGTCATAAGGAACAGAGGAAAAATAACAGAGGCCATTACAAACAGGGGATTTACCATTAATCCCTAACAAATTAACATAACCCCACCCCTCGTGATGGGAACAAAGATGCACTCTTCCACGACATGCGGTCTACCGGATGCCTACTTATGATACATGGGGTTTCTTCTTCTTCACGACAGTCGGAGCACACTACCTATGCAATTCTACCTGGACTAAGGTAATCACTGCCGACCCCCTACAAACGTAACAATATGTAATAAGTCCAAAAAGGCCATGACACCCAAAACTCGCATCTTTTTCTATAACTTATCATAATAAAACCATGTACCAAGTTTCAGTTGAATATGCTAAAGGGTATGGAGAAAAAGGTATAGAAAACTTCAGGTGCGACAGATGGAGAGCGAACCTATGGTCACCTCCAGGTAGGGGACTAATAAATCCGGGTTATGTGCATTAGCCGGAGGATGCATGACCCGGTTCCAATGGACCCGGCTGCCCATAGAATGCCTTCGGACCATGCATCTTGGGTTAAGCAAAAACATGCCTACTGCTTATAATCCAAAACACCTCACTGCATTTGATTGAAATCGTGTGGGCAGGAATATTGTAGTGTGGGGACTTGTAATACCTGCTCCCACCTGTAGGTGGTGCTGCATGACACATTTACATAGATAATTTGTGTCCCCTGTCCCCTCCAAGACCACCTGCAAAGATAAAAACACACCTATACACTAATCGGGGTCATAATGATCCCATGTAGAAAGTCTGGATGTTATCAGCCCAGAACTGTAGGAGGAGTAGTGTGACAAACACCAGTCCATGAATTAATAATGATGATTGAAATGGCATACCCCATGACTTTTGATCATACCTTTGCCAGTATAAAGTGATGGACAAATGACTTGAATGCATTACTTGGTGGGAAATCAGATCATTTAAATTTGATTAAAAACAAAACGTAAATACCATGCTTTCCTGCCTCCGCAAAACATTGCACAAACGTCTGTTCTTGGTCACACTCATCCTTCGTTACAGCTGCCTAAACAGTTTTGGCATTTAACAAGAAAAACCTAAAATCATTTTATATAATAACATTGCAGCCTTTGACAGTGTTCCCAAAATCATTTTTCTCGAAGCTAACTTCAATTCGTTCCAGGTCACGGTCGGTGGATGTTTTGAAAAGGTTTGGCCAAAGCTGTCACCAAGTCATTAAGCGTGGAACGTTTGAATTATTCATGTTTTGGGTCAAACGAGCAAATGCACAAGTTCCTGAAATTTTCCACTCGTGAGGTGGAGAAGGAAAACGTGATGTTTTTTGTGGGAGAGAAAAAAACTAACAAATTTTGAAAAAACACCATTTCCATCGAGGAAATTGAACGAGATGCAAATACAAGATGTATGTTGTTCTCTATTTCAGAGATTCTTGTTCCGGGTTTCAAACTGATTATACCAATGGTGCCTGGAGCGATACATTATAGAATCAAGGAGTTCATAGAACACCTTATCCCATGCGCATGATGTCTTGAGACAAAAGGATATGGGCGGGGTCTCTGAACGGCAAATTTGATTGGTCTTGATGATGTCATATGCCATAATATTTTGTCCAAGTACTGCTAAATGTAGGGGTTTTGAAAGTGCCAAAAAAGCCAATTGTGTTCTACATTGTTCAAGTTTATTATTCAATTGAAATAAAATAAAGTTTAGAGGTTGGAGGGGAAAAAAATGTTTTCAGAGGATTATCTCTGTTGATGCAGCGTCTTTCACACCACATATTTAATATGTAACATTAGTTATTCGTGCATGTTGTTTTTTTTGTTTGTTTTTTTTGTATACAAGATCAAGTCTTACCTTGATCAAGGTAAGAGCTAACATCAATCACCAAAAAAAAACGGACACACAAAACGTACAATAAAGGGAGCGGGAGACAAGATGGGGAGAGAGAGAGAAGCACACAAGTACAACAGCAGAGAACAGGGACATCGAGAGATCTGTGGGAGGGAGAGGGCTTGGGGGGAGGAGGAAGGGGGTGGGGGGGGGGGGGCTTGTTTGTGTCCTTCATGACTTATTTAAAAAACAATTTTCCTGTTTGTAATGATTTTTAATTTTGCTTGATTGCCATATAGGCAGAAAGTAACTGTGATTATCTGACTACTCTCGATCACTACTCTCGCACATGCTCGATCTGAACAAACTCAGAGGCAACGTACTGAAAATAAAAATCCTACACAGAAATGTAGGGTCAGTTGATACTTAATAGTTCTATCGAGAACACAAAAGGCGATCGATGAGCCATTGTGACGGTGGATGTGGTGTACGCAGGTACAGGTGAAAGCAGTAGTTGATGCGAAGAAGGGTTTAGGACGTCGGCAGAATGTAAGAGTGCAGCAGAAATGCAGATTTGGGGAGATAAATGGAAAGGTCATCGAACCAAAACCACTGTTGCTCTCTTCGAGACCCGTTCAGGACTGAGCTTGGGATGCTCTGTTTTGCAGCTGAGAGATGAAGGTTGAATTAGTCTGTGGGCCGGACAGGGCTACCATGCACCGCCCTCTCCCCCCTGACATCCCTAACCCCTGCCACCCTCCTCCTCCGCCCCCCCCCCCCCCCCCATCCTCTGGTCCTCCTTCCCCATCCTCCGCCCCCCGGTACTTTACCTTTTATTTAAATTAAGAAAAATCATTTTCGAAATGGTTTTCTCTGCATCCGCTTGTCTGATCGATGTGAAAACATTAACCGTGGACTCCCCATGAAGAATATTGTATTGCTAATTCTGACGACACAGGTCACATAGTATGGCAGCCATATTGGATTAAAGGGAAAAAAATTGGACATCATTTTCTCTGAAACAACTCAATTAAAATATTGAAACTTGGCATATGTCATCAAGTCCCCATGGGGCATATGGGGTGATAATGATATCATTGATCAAGTGGTATTCCAACCATAGTTTGTTGAATTGAAATCTTTATCCGAAAAATCAGAAACTTCAAGCACAGGGCCTTCAGAAAGCATTCACAATCCTTGACTTCACATTTTGTTGTGTTCCAGCCTGAATTTAAAATGGTTTAAAGTGATATTTTTTGTCACTGATCTACACATAATAACCCATAATGTCAAAGTGGAAAATGTTTATTTTTTTTATTTTTTTTTTTAACAAAATAATTTAAAATGAAAAGTTTAAATGTCATGAGTCAATAAGTATGTCAACCCCTTTCCTATGACCCTCCAAATTGAGCACAGGTTCGCTGTTATTTGCATCCAATTTCCTTTGATCATCCTTGAGACGTCTCTACAACTTGATTGGAGTCCACCTGTGGTCAATTCAATTGATCGGACATGATTTAGATTTTAGAAAGAAACACCTTTCTTGACAAGCTCCCACAGTTGACGGAGCATGTCAGAGCAGAAACTCTACCATGAGGCTCAAGTAACTGTTTGTAGAACTCCAAGATATAATTGTGAGGGGGCATAGATGTGGGGAAGGGTATAAAACAATTTCTAGAGTGTTGAAAGTTCCAAAGAGCACACAAAGAGCAGTGGAAATGAAAAGAAATGGAAAAAGCAAGACCGAATGCACATTGTCCAAGAAAGCGGCGAATAAACGAGCCAAGGAAGCAGAGAACGTAACCAAGGTGGAACAGGTAACGGAAGAGAATGACTTTGCCAAGGAGAGCTATGGAAGTCTTCCCTTAATTCAATCTCGAGAGAATGCTGATGCGCAAGTCTGAGCTCACCAAAGATAAGGCAAACGAACGGGTGGATTCAGGTGAAATGAAGTTTCCCATGAGGGTTACCTGTGCTTTAAAGGCAAATAGTGAGGGACCTGCGATGGATGGTTAGCTGGAGTTAAATAACAGTTGTTCGATGGATTGATAGACAAAGGAATTTAAAGATGGATCGTTGGACTAAAAGTTGGAAAGTCGGGGGACATTAAACCGGCTAAATTCACGATGCATCCCCTCCAAAATCCCTCCAAACCACAGGTAGGAAATACATCTAAGGACGGACTAAGGAAATATCTGTCTCGGGAAATCCTATGCGTCTCTGAATGCGATGGGACCTGCGATGCAATTTTACTCACGACTTTATTTTATTTTATGCAATTTTATTGCGACGCAATTTTACTCTGACTATGTCTCTCCGAAAAGACCGACTGGACAACCCTCCCATCCACTTTCTCAACAATCCTCTCCAAGAAGTTCTGTCGCTCAAGCTTTTGGGTCTCACTATCTGCCATGATCTTTCTTGGGAAAACCACATTTCCAAGCTGGCCTCCAAAGCCAGTCGCCGACTGGGCATCCTCCGTCGTGCGATGTCCTTCCTTGGCACACCTGAGCTCCTCACCACATACAAGGCTTTCATCCGCAGCTCAATGGAATACTGCTCTCCCCTCTGGTCTGGTGCTCCTGCCTCCAACCTAGCTCGGCTTCACGTTGTTGAAACCAAAGCCTTCAGAATCATTGGAATCTCCCGCGATGAAGCTGACTCCAAGGGCCTTTCACTTACTCACCGCAGGCAGGTTAGTGGTTTTTCTGTCTTCTACCGACTCCTCTCCGGCCTTGCCCCCCCAGCCCTCTCTGGGCTCTGTCCCCCAAATATTTCTACAGGTCGCACAAGATCTGCCTGCAACCCTCTTATGGTTAAACTGCCAAAATCAAGACTCTCTGCTCACCTTCACTCCTTCATTCCTCTTTTCTCCCACCTCTGGAACAAACTCCCTCTCTCTTCAATCCCACTCCTCCCTCCAGGTCTTTAAAACAGCTGTTCACTTCCACCTCTTATCTTTCCCCATCCAAAACCTTGATCTTTTCTACCCCCGTTAATACACCCCAGATCCACTTTTTTTTAAAATTCCGACTTCTTTCCTGGAAGTCCTAGCAGTCAGTGTCCATGTGTTTTATACCTCTCCCACCCCCCCCCCCTCTTTCCCATGCCTCGTCCCCCCAAGCCCTCTCCCTCCCACATATCTCGCGATGTCCCTGTTCTCTGCTGTTGTACTTGCGTGCTTCCCCCTCTCTCCCCATCTTGTCTCCGGCTCCCTTTATTTTGACTTGTGTCCGTTTGTTTGTTTTTTGTCATTGATGTTAGCTTTTACACGAACCTCGATCTTGTATACCAAAGAAAAAAAAAAATGCACGGGGGTCGTTTCCATAACTGCCAAAGTATCAAAGAAAGAGCAGAAATGAAAAAGGGTTCGAGGCTTCTTGTGCGGATCAGACATTGCACCTCTGCTTGCAAAGCACTGGACTTAGTGTTTTATGTGTCGGTTTGACTTTTTGTGTGATTAATGTTCGCTCTTTCACGAGCCTCGATCTTGTATACAAAAAAAACAAAAAAAAACAGAAGGTGTCACCGGAAATATGTTGCACACCCAAGCTGGTGAAGGAGTGAGAATGAGTCAAAAAGTTCAACGAATTCGGCTTGAACAGGCACATCAATCAACAAGCGCTTCATAAACTTTGTGAAGTAATTGACACCAACATATGACATCATAAGTAAGTTATGAAGCTAACTGACCCGTTGGACTTGTTCTTTTCAGGCTCGGATGGCACAATGTTTCCAAACAAAAACTGCAGGGTAGTGAAGCTTATGGAAGCGATTCAATTCAGAGTTTATTTCAAACATTCAACACTTGAAAAAAGTTAACATAGGAATAAGAACAGGGTATGTTTGCCAATAACGATTTCAAACCTACCTGGTGACTCGACATCGGAACCGCAGTGAAGTGACCTTATCAACTTTGAACTGCTGACCCGATCAAATAAGTGGCTTTGACATTGCTCAGAATCATCCCAGGTGCTTTCGAGGAATCCGACACGTTCCCATGGCCACCCAATGCATGCTCGGCGTCTTGCAAACAACCTAGATGCCATGCCAGGTGAACTTGCACGATTTTTGAGCTGGAGGGGGATTCCGTTCTGAACTTTTTTTTTTTCAATTTGGAAATTTGTCATTTTCATGAATTTGATATAATCGCATAAATAGACCAATGTGAAATCTGATATCAAATTTTAAATGGAATTGACGATATATCAGGAAGTCGGAAGACTTCTTAATTGGGGATGACACACAATTCCTCAAAACCAAAATCTACCAACATACGAACTTGTAAGCCTATGAAAGTACCCACCAGTCTGTCGTCTGTGGAGGATTCAAATCAAATTACACTCATTAACCCGTTGTGTGCTGCATCTGTTCTTTCAAAAATTACATTATTTTGGCATTTTCCCAAAAAAAATGCATTTTCATCTTGTCACAAATCTGCGACAGCAGCACACAAAGGGTTAAACGTTTGGACAGCATCGCTGAACTACAAAATTGACAGAACAAAAATATCCCGTTTGTAATTCCATTCATTCAGTAACTCAACATTGGGTTAAGCTCAGTACTTTGTTCAAACCGAATCTACTGTATTTTACAGTGGGAAGGTCCATGGCACCTCAAAGTTTTCATACCTTGACAGGATTCTACGAAAACTAGGTGTAACTGCATATTTACTCATTGGGCAATGAAGTGCCAAGGGTGGGCGGGACAATGGCTGTCAATCAGCCTGATGAGGGCGGGGCCGCAAGAGGCATTGGACAGTATGACAGCATTTGACAGACAATGGCTGTCAATTTAGAATGTTAGATCATCTATAAAGTATCTACAGTACTGTACCATTACAATGCGAGATCATCTATAAAGTATCTACAGTACTGTACCATTGCAATGTGAGATCATCTATAAAGTATGTACAGTACTGTGCCTTTACAATGTGAGCATCTATAAAGTATCTACAGTACTGTACCATTGCAATGTGAGATCATCTATAAAGTATGTACAGCACTGTACCATTACAATGTGAGTACATCTATAAAGTATTGTCGCGTGGACGGCTCTATTAAAACGGAGCACACCACGAATGACCAAGTGAGCGTTAACCGGAGGCGTGATAAACCAAAGTCGTCTGGCGGATAAAACACGAATGAAGAAGAAGATGCCAACTTATCTATTCTGGCTGCAACGAACGTCTTCCCCCTGCAAAATAACTCAAAAGGAAAACTGCATTCAGAAATGTACAACAATAATAAAAGGATTTATTATTGAAAGAAGACCCGATAACAAGAAAAACACGACGGCAAAACGAACCCCTTAAATTGGAGTACTCCGACAGACAGAACACAGATACAAGACGAAGGATAAAGGGACGGGATGAAAGGGATTATTTTTTTATGGGTACTCAGCTCGGTCCGGCTTGATTGTCTGGCCGACGATCCATCGCCTCTCGCCCTGCGCAGAGAAGCGGGTCTTGGCGGGAACTCGCAGACTAGTGGTGTGGCCTTACATGCGCGCGCTCCTCCACTTGTCGCACTGGCCTCCGTCGAGCCCAACGCACAGCAGTCCGGCAGCCTTCCTTCTGTGGTGTGATGGTGGAACGCTTGTTGGAATGTCCCAGACGTGACGATCGCGATCCACTCAGCACTGAGAGACCAATGAGCGAGATAACCAATCTCAGCAGTAGAACACAGAGCGCAGGGAGACCAAGAGGCAGAGAGTCAGAGAGAGTCCAAAGCAACGTGAGGGAGACGAAAAGAAGCAGGGAGAAATCCTCGCCAAAACCCAGGAGCAGAAAGAGAGAAAATGTCAGACTGTAAGGTATCTCGACAAACTACGATCGATTGTAGCAAACGTTTATTCACTCTGCCGATACAGGCCCGATTAACTGCAGCGCCATCCGAGCTGGGGCGTAGGGATACCATGCGGTCCCGGTGTAGGGATACAACGGTGAATATTTGCAGCTTCATACATGACATCCTCCCCTTTAAGTCCAAAATTACGAAGAGCAATACGTGCTAGATTTCCAGAATTGACATTTCAAAAGCAACATTTCCAAAACATGTGAAAATATGTGTGCAAACGGTTATGAGAATCATGAAAATACATGAAAATAGAACATGTGTTAACGTGAAAATAGAACATGTGTCAACGTGAAAAAAAACATCTTCAAAGATTCAACCGGTCGGGTGCTTTTCTCTCACGCATTGAGCGTCGCGGTGTACCAGTGGATACAGAGTCCGAGGTGATCCCTTTGGGTCGCGGTGTACCAGTGGATACAGAGTCCGAGGTGATTGCTTTGGTCTCCACGAAGGGTGTAGCGTTCGCAGAGGTTTTTGGGGCATCCGAGCCGGCTGGAGCGGCCACGACGATCTCCGGCAGTGGCGGGTCGAACTGTTATCCTGACTGTGACGATGCTGCAGGCTCTATCGACTCACAGTGACGGTAGGTTATGTGGTCCTGATGTCGACGAATTTCGCGGCCGTCCTGCAGGCGAATCACGCAGGACAGTGGGCCTGGCTTCTCGATGATGTCGCCCGGTAGCCACATCGCACCTGCACCAAAATTTCGGGCAAACACTGGATCTGCGATGTTGATACAGCGACTGTTGGACGTCTTATCGTGCACCAACTTTTGATTAAGCTGGCTCTGATAAACATTTGATGATATGTCCGGTTTGAGATTGTCAAGTGTCGATCTCAAGTGTCGTTTCATCAATAACTCAGACGGAGCTGCACCGGTTGTTGATTGTGGCGTGATTTGGTATTTGAACAGGAGACAAGAAAGCTTTGTTTCCAGGTTTCCCTCCTGAAGTTTCTGCAATCCGGATTTGATGATTCCCACGGATCGTTCGGCCAAGCCATTTGAAGCCTGGTGATGTGGGCTGACAAACTTATGTTTGATGCCATTTGGACGTGTGAACTCGGCAAACTCGGTACTGGAAAAACACGAACCGTTATCACTCACGATCATCCTGGGCAGACCATGAGTGGCGAAACAGCGTCTGAGTCTTTCGATGACAATGGCTGACGTAGTACCACGCGTCACATCGGCATCGATCCATTTTGTGTGCGCGTCTGTAATTATTAGAATCATGCTGCCGTTAATAGGCCTGGCATAATCGAGATGGAGGCGATGCCATGGTTCGCTGGGCCATTCCCAGGGATGCAGTGGCGCTTTTGCAGGTGTATTCCGGGTGCTCTGGCAGGGGTAACAATGTCGAACATGATGTTCGATATCAGCATCAAGATTCGGCCACCACACATAGTTTCTGGCGAGTGACTTCATCTTCACAATCCCGGGGTGACAGTCATGGATTTCATCCATGACTTTGCAATGCAGATTTTCCGGGATCACGACACGACATCCCCAGAGTAGGCAACCATTTTCCACGCTGAGTTCGTTTTTACGCGCTTAAAAGCCGCAAAATCTGGGTCACCCTCAGGTCGCAAATGCCATCCAAGCTGTACAGCCTGGACAGTTCTGGACAGAACGGGGTCTCGTCGAGTATGAGTGCGGATCTGGCCGGAATCGACAGCACAATCTTCCAGATGATCCATCAGTGCGATAATGGATCCTGGTGTAGGCGAATCATCAACGGATTCTGGAAGGGGTAACCGACTCATGGCATCTGCATTTGTCATCGACGAACCGGGCTTATAACATATGGTGTCGTCATAGGCAGCGAGAAACAGGGACCATCGGATGATCCTGGGCGGTAGTGTGTCAGATGTCGCCTTAGTTGGACCAAACAGTGCGAATCGTGAAATGATGTCCAAGAAGGTACTGGCGAAATTTGCTAACGCCGAAAACGATTCCCAATCCTTCCTTGTCAAGTTGGGAATAGTTCTTCTCTGCCGGGGACAACGTTCTGGATGCAAATGCAACAGGTCTTTCCGTACCATCAGGCATCACTTGTGATAATACACTCCCCACTCCATACCGACAGGCATCGCATGTCAGCACAAGAGCCTTCTCTGGATCAAAATGAACGAGAACATTGGACGATTTGAGCAGATCCTTAGAGGTCTGGAATGCTGATTGTTCAGTAGACCCCAGCTCCAGGAGACTCCTTTCCTCAAAAGCCGATAAAGGGGGCCCAAAACGTCGGTCACATTCGGGATGTAACGACCATAGAACTGAAGCAAACCGAGGTATGACTTCAATTCGGTCACGTCTCGTGGAGCAGGAGCATCCTTGATAGCTCGGACTTTCTCATCTGTCGGGTGCAGACCCTCGGCATCAATCGTTTGACCCAGGTACGTGACTGATGGCACCATCAACTTGCACTTGTCTCGACGCAAACGTAGGCCGGAGTCCGAAATCTTCTTCAGAACTCTATCCAGGTTTTGTAGATGTTCCGTGTCCGTACGACCAGTAACCAGAATATCATCCTGGTAACAAACGACGTTGCGTTCGGCGGCAAACAAACTGTCCATGACACGCTGATAAATTCCAGGTGCAGATTTCACTCCAAAACTGAGTCGGTGGTACCTGTACAACCCACGATGCGTGTTGATGGTAAGATACTGTTTCGAATTCTCGTCCAAGCGGAGCTGTAGATAGGCGGATTTGAGATCGAGTTTCGTAAAAGTCTTGCCTCCCGTGAGAGGCATAGAGGTCTTCGATCCTCGGGATTGGATATTTATCCAATGAAGAACACTTGTTCACGGTCATTTTATAATCTCCACATATGCGGATGGACTGGTCCGATTTTATGACCGGAACGATGGGCGCCGCCCATTCGGCATACTGGATTTGCTCGATGATCCCCAGATTTTCAAGATGATCCAGTTCCTTGTCAATCCGCTCCCGCAGGGCGAAAGGGACTGGGCGAGCTCTGCAAAATATAGGATTGGCATCCCGGTCAACACTGAGTTTAGCCGTATGTCCTTTCAAGGTTCCAAGCTCATCCTTGAAGACATCCGGGTATGTATCCAGCACATTTTTGAGTGTGTATGCTGCGGTAGGAGAAACGTTGGCTGCCCGGAGTTGATGAATGCTTTTCCACTTCAGTCAAATTATGCTCAACCAGTTCCTGCCGAGTAAGGACGGGCCCTTTCCAGGAATGACGATCAGGGGTAGGTGAAACTCATGGTTATCGTAGCCCACCGTGACGTCACATGTACCGCAGGGAACAATCTTCTCACCTGTATAGGTGGAGAGTCCATAGGTAGTAGGTTTCAGATGGGGTCGGTCAGCATCACTCCACAGGTTTGTGAAAACAGCATGGCTGATGAGCGAGACGGCCGCACCAGTGTCGACCTCCATTTGCAATGGTCGATTGTTGATGACAACAGTGGCTTAAAGAGGGTCCCGCTTATGGTGAGAATCAATATGAAGCAGGTCATACGATTCTGAGTTGTCGGAAACAGAGCTCACCTGGTCAAACTCAGGTTCCTCCGAACCGATAAACTGATGAATCCTCTTGTCAGCAGCTTTCTCGTTTCCCGATTTGCGAGTGATGCAAGCTGGAGCAATATGGCCATTTTTCAAACAGAAATGGCAGGTGGCATCTTTGAACCAACACGTCTCCGGAGAGTGCTTTGCGTTGCACCGAAAACATTTGTTGTGTGTTTGAGACTGCACTGGCTTCTGACGAGGAGCCTTGTTCCAACGTTTTGGCTGATCATGATCCAACCGATTCACAGCAGGGCTGGTACCAGACGAGCGAGTGACACCGATGCTTGTGGCGTTGCGTTCAGCACTTTCCATGGAAATGGCGGTGTCTCTGGCATTTTGGAACGTCAGTCTTCTCTCAGCAAGCAGGCGTCTACGAGTGTGGTCATCGGACATGCCAACCACCAGCAAATCACGGAGCATGTCATCAATCGTGTCCCCAAACTCACACAGATGTGACAGTTTTTTGAGGTGTGCAATGAAGTCTGCGATCGACTGACCTTGCTGCTGTCTGCACATGTAAAAATTAAACCGACACCGGATGACTGAAGGAGGTGGATTACAATGTTCCTTCAAAGCGGCCTTGAGCTCTGCATACGTGAGCTTCTGGATTGTCCGAGGACGAATCAGGTTTTTAACGAGTGTGAACGTCTCACCTCCGCAAACGGACAGGAAGACGGCCTTCATCCGGGCTTCGGTCGCGATGCCGTTCACCTCGAAGTAAAAGGACAACCGCTCAGAATACGTGTCAAAATCCCCCTCATGAGGGTCAAATTCATCGATATGGCCGAAAGAAGTCATGGTCTAGAACCCTAGATGTTTATCCTTGTCGCCATGTCAGGTATCTCGACAAACTACGATCGATTGTAGCACACGTTTATTCAATCTGCCGATACAGGTCCGATTAACTGCAGCGCCATCCGAGCTGGGGCGTAGGGATACCATGCGGTCCCGGTTTTGGGATACAACGGTGAATATTTGCAGCTTCATACATGACACAGACGCACTCCCTTTTTAATCATCTCTCCTTGGCCAATCAGCTGGCCCCTTCTTGCCTCTGAGCTTCAGTTGCATGCCGATTGGCCCTCCCTACCATTGGTGTGATCTTCCCATCAAACCCCTCGACCAATCCGTCGCGAGGTGGGCGTGGCCTCAGCCGGCCTGAACAATGTTTTATCGCCATGTTGGCACAATGCGTGGGCGCTTCCTGCCTGCACTTCTGGTGAGTTTTATTGGGGCAGTTATTAATTAGGGTAACTAGTGGGCACTGGTAATGGTAAAAAAAACAGTAGGGATAATTACAGAGGTTACACACATTAGGTAGTTTCTAACCTTAATCCCTAGTCTAGTTACCATCCCTCACTCCTCGTAATGGGGACAAATATACAAGCTTAATCTGAACACACGGTCTAAACAGGTTCCTGATTTACTGCACATCGAAGTGGTTCTTTCTACCCAAGATCATCGGAGCACCTACCTATGCAGATCTACCTGATTCTATATATCACTACCCAAAAATTCATAACAGTATGTACAGTACTGCAACATTACAATGTGAGATCATCTATAAAGTATGTACAGTACTGTACCATTACAATGTGAGTGCGTCTATAAAGTATGTACAGTACTGTACCATTACAATGTGAGATCATCTATAAAGTATGTACAGTACTGTACCATTACAATGTGAGTACATCTATAAAGTATGTACAGTTCTGTACCATTACAATGTGAGATCATCTATAAAGTATGTACAGTACTGTACCATTACAATGTGAGTACATCTATAAAGTATGTACAGTACTGTACCATTACAATGTGAGTACATCTATAAAGTATGTACAGTACTGTACCATTACAATGTGAGTACGTCTATGAAGTATGTACAGTACTGTACCATTACAATGTGAGTACGTCTATAAAGTATGTACAGTACTGTACCATTACAATGTGAGTACATCTATAAAGTATGTACAGTACTGTACCATTACAACGTGAGTACATCTATAAAGTATGTACAGTACTGTACCATTACAATGTGAGATCGTCTATAAAGTATGTACACTACTGTACCATTACAATGTGAGTACGTCTATAAAGTATGTACAGTACTGTACCATTACAATGTGAGTACGTCTATAAAGTATGTAAGTACTGTACCATTACAATGTGAGATCATCTATCAAGTATGTACAGTACTGTACCATTACAATGTGAGTACGTCTATAAAGTATGTACAGTACTGTACCATTACAATGTGAGATCGTCTATAAAGTATGTACAGTACTGTACCATTACAATGTGAGTACATCTATAAAGTATGTACAGTTCTGTACCATTACAATGTGAGATCATCTATAAAGTATGTACAGTACTGTACCATTACAATGTGAGTACATCTATAAAGTATGTACAGTACTGTACCATTACAATGTGAGTACGTCTATAAAGTATGTACAGTACTGTACCATTACAATGTGAGATCATCTATAAAGTATGTACAGTACTGTACCATTACAATGTGAGTACGTCTATAAAGTATGTACAGTACTGTACCATTACAATGTGAGTACGTCTATAAAGTATGTACAGTACTGTACCATTACAATGTGAGTACATCTATAAAGTATGTACAGTACTGTACCATTACAATGTGAGTACGTCTATAAAGTATGTACAGTACTGTACCATTACAATGTGAGATCGTCTATAAAGTATGTACAGTACTGTACCATTACAATGTGAGTACGTCTATAAAGTATGTACAGTACTGTACCATTACAATGTGAGTACATCTATAAAGTATGTACAGTACTGTACCATTACAATGTGAGTACATCTATAAAGTTTGGACTACATCATTTATAAACTAGACAGCATACCTCCCTCCGCCAGGCTGAACAGTTTACGTTTTGTATTCCACAGATCAGTCATATCCAGATCCGGATTTTCACCAAAATCAAATAGATTTGTCCGTGTCACACAACCAACCTCCCCACCAAGTTTCATCCGAATTCGTCCATAACTTTTTGAGATATCGTGCTATATATAGTTTTTTGCCATATCTCTCTTTGGTGAAGAATCACCGACAGCCGTGACCAAAAACATTGGCACCCTTGCACCTTTTTCAAATAATGCACCATTTCTTCCAGAAAATAGTTGAAATTAACAAATCTTTTGGTATCCACATATGTATTTATTTTGTTTGCAGTGGATAAAAACAAAAAAGCTGAAAGAATTACTAAATCTTAGCTTATTCCACACATAAATCCTAAAATGGCCCGGACAATATTATTGGCACCTTTTAGAAGTTGTTATAAATAATTAGATTTCAAGCAGGTGAATCTCCTTTACTTTGGAATTGAACTCACCTGTGGTGAGTTGCAGATGTCTGCAATATAAAAATCGCTGATTCAACCAGTTTGAATAGAGAAAAGGAGCCATTCTGCTGTTTTGTGGCACTGTGTGTGAAAGCCTCCCTCCATCTTTCTTTGAATAATGGTTGTCCCTACAAAAGACGAAGTGGTGGGGCAACTTAGCATAACAATTGTGCATTTTGTGAGGAAAGCACCAAATTTGGCACACTAGTAGACTATCCTATTATGAACAGATTTGGATATTGGGCCATCTCAAATTCAGCAATTTTCAAATTCTCAATTTTTTTTTTCAAAATGGCCGCCACTCATGGCATCGAGTTATTCACATACTAGTGAACATCTGTTTACTGTTTGGTATGATATCGAAATTGTTCTGAATCAGTGACACAGTCTGCTCTGTTAATGTTCTCTCAATTTTGTGAGCACTCTCCCTCACACACACACAAAGCCGTGCATTCAAGTGCGGCCTTTTTGCACTTGCAACGCTTCACACAGCTCTTCTTGCACTTGCACGATACTAGCTCATAGCAGGTGTGGGCTGCTTTGGGTAGCTTCGTCCAGTGTGGCTCGTACACCCCCTCGTCATTCTTGACCCAGCCCCAGCTGGTTGGATGGCAGCCTTTGGCCAAGCCAATAGTGCTCTGTATGTTTATCATTGGTTTTCATTCAGAATCTGTGTCTTAATTAGACTAATTAGTTCACTTTAACTTTTTTTTCTCAACCAAATCAAATTGTCACTTTCTTTGACCATTATTGGACCTTTATTGGTAAATAAACCTTCACTGTCAACCTGCATTCCCCTCCAGTAAAGCAGATATGTATCATAACAGTAACCGCTGGCGGCCATTTTGAAAAATGGCTGCCATAGCCATCAGGGGCTGAATCTGAGATGGCCCAATATCCAAATCTTTTCATAATATGATAGTCTACTAGTGTGCCAAATTTGGTGCTTTCCTCACAAAATGCACAATTGTTATGCTATATTTAGCTTACCTGCCGGACTAAAGGGACAGATGCACGCACGCACACCCACAGGCATGCACATGCGCACACATGTCTTTTCTCGGAACAACCATTATTCAAAGAAAGATGTAGGGATGGTTTCACATGATCATTTCTTGTGATCATCCCGACCCTGTTTTTATAGTTTTTGGAGTAACGTCCCTACATCCCTTTACATTTTTATGCCTCCGCCGACGAAGTCGCCGAACGCATATGTTTTCATATTGTCCGTCCGGCTGTCCACCCATCCGCCCATGATAGGTTTTCGTTAACGCGATAACTCGAGAACGGCTGAAGGGATCTTAGTCAAACTTGGTACAATTATGTAAAATGATGTAAAGACTCTGATTCTGCAACTGGACCCGACGGCATCAGCCCACGGGTCCTAAAATCCTGCTCTGCCGCTCTATCTCACCCTCTCTCTGTTCTCTTCACCCTATCTTTTGCTCAAGGTCAACTGCCATCTGCTTGGAAATCAGCCAACATCACCGCTTTACACAAAAAAGGTGCAAAAACAGATCCTAGCAACTACAGACCAATCAGCCTGCTCCCAATTATCAGCAAAGTCATGGAATCCATCATTGCTTCGGATATGAAATCTTTCCTCTTCTCCAAATGGCTTGATCTCTGAGCATCAATTTGGTTTCAGACCAGGTCACTCTACTCTGGACATGCTGCTTCTGCTGTCTCAACAATGGATGGAGGTCCTCAATGCCAAACAGGAAATTAGAGCTGTCTCCCTCGACATATCACGTGCCTTCGATACGGTCTGGCACCCCGCTCTGCTCACCAAACTCTCCTCCTTTGGTATCCATGGAAATCTCCACGCATGGCTGGCTGACTTCCTCTCTAGTCGTCGTCAACATGTGGCCCTGAATGGGGTTCTCTCATCTCCTCTTCCTGTTCAGGCTGGAGTTCCCCAAGGCAGTGTTCTGGGCCCTGTGCTTTTTCTGGTCTTCATCAATGATCTCTCTGACTCTCTTGAAAATCCTCTCTATCTCTTTGCTGATGACTCCACTCTCTGCCGCTCCATTCCTCTTCCCTCAGATCGGCAGTCTGCAGCCTCCTCACTCTCTGAAGACTTGGACAAAATCACAGACTGGTCAAACAAGTGGAACATGTCTTTCAATCCTGACAAACCTCACACTCTTACGATGTCTCTCCGAAAATATCGACTGGACAACCCTCCCATCTACTTTCTCAACAATCCTCTCCAAGAAGTTCTGTCGCTCAAGCTTTTGGGTCTCACTATCTGCCATGATCTTTCTTGGGAAAACCACATTTCCAAGCTGGCCTCCAAAGCCAGTCGCCGACTGGGCATCCTCCGTCGTGCGAAGTCCTTCCTCGGCACACCTGAGCTCCTCAGCACATACAAGGCTTTCATCCGCAGCTCAATGGAATACTGTTCTCCCCTATGGGCCGGTGCTCCTGCCTCACACCTAGCTCGGCTTCACGCTGTTGAAACCAAAGCTTTCAGAATTATTGGAATCTCCCGCGATGAAGCTATCTCTGAGGGGCTTTCACTCACTCACCGCAGGCAGGTAGGTGGTCTTTCTGTCTTCTACCGACTGCTCTCCGGCCTTGCTCCCCCAGCTCTCTCTGTGCTCTGTCCCCCAAATATTCCTACAGGTCGCACAAGATCTGCCTGCAACCCTCTGATGGTTAAACTGCCGAAATCTCGGCTCTCTGCTCACCTTCACTCTTTCATTCCTCTTTTCTCCCGCCTCTGGAACAAACTCCCTCACTCCCTTCAATCCCACTCCTCCCTCCAGGTCATTAAAACAGCTGTTCACCACCATCTCTTATCTTCCCCCATCCAAAACCTTGATCTTTTCTACCCCCGCGAATTCACCCCAGATCCACCTTGTTTGAAATTCCAACTTCTTTCCTGGAAGTCCTGGCCGTGTCCATATATTTTATACCTCTCCCACCCCCCCCCCCCTTCCCGTACCCCCCCCCCCCCCCCACCCCAAAGCCCTCGCCCTCTCTCAGATCTCTCGATGTCTCCATGTCTCTCGGTCCCTGCTCTCAAATGTTGTGTTTGTGTCCTTCCCCCTCTCTCCCCATCTTGTCTACCGCTCCCGATGTTATATGTTTTTGTGTCGGTTTGTCTTTCTGTGTGATTAATGTTCGCTCTTTCACGAGCCTCGATCTTGTATACAAAAAATAATAATAATTATAATAATAATAATAAAATAAAATAAAGATTAAATGATTCGATTTTGGGGTCCCAAGGTCAAAGGCCAAAGTGTATAACTTGGTCTATAACTACCATCCACAACATATGAGAGGTCTATAACTCTATAGGTCTATAACTTGAGAATGGCTGAAGTGATCTCATTCAAACGTGGTACAGGTATGCATAATGATGTAAAGATTAACTTATTAGATTTTTGGGTCAATAGGTCAAACGTCAAAGCCTGTAATAGGTCTATAACTTGAGAACAGCTGAAGGGATCTAATTCAAACTTGGTATCATTATATATTGTTACGTTTGTGTGGGGTAAACAATGAAATACCTTGGCCGAGATAGAATCGTATAAATTAGCATGCTCCGAGTGTTGCGAAGAAGAAGAACCCACCTAGAAGGATCTAAGTAGTGTCGAATGTCTGGGTAAGAACGTATATGTGTCTCCATATGAGGGGTGGAGCTATGCTAATTATGTAGGGCTTAAGGATAAACCCCAGTGTGTAATTGCCCTGTGATTTTTCCCTTCATTGTTTTTGCATCAAAAAGGGCCACCATGGCAACAACAACTATAACAAATGGACTCATTCACTCACCATGCCTCCAGGGCCGACAGGGGCAGCATTTGCAGATCGGCACATAAATCCCGCCTCACGGCCTTCTACGTCATCCGAGCATTCCCGAAAGAGAATGGACTCCGCCCCCGACGACTCGTAACCAGGAGGCCATGCCTTGGCCTTCGTGATTGATGGAGGCGCGATGGGATGATTGATTGGATAGAGTGTGACGTCATCATGGAACATTCAAGAGTGAACTGAAAAAAGGTCGGTCGTGCCATCTTGCCGTCTCTTCTGGTCCTGGCTTGATCGTGGGCAGTTGATTTTCCTCCTTGTTCTGGTTTGGTCACAGGCGTGTGGTCTTTGGTTTGTGTGCGCTCTTGGGAAAGGGCTGGTGAGAAACAGCGGTTCAGAACAATCTGAACTTCAAGGCACAGGATCGACGTCGGCAGTGGACTGGGTCTGCATCGTGTTTCCTCTGGACATCGAGGAGAGCGATTCCGCGCCATTTTGTGCGTTTCCCGTGCGGTGGTTTGGAGACGAATCGCGACCGGAAAGCCTTACCAGCCATTTGGGGATGCAAAGCTGAGTGCTGGGCGATTACCAAAGTATTATTTATTTTATTTTACTTTCGTTTTCCCCGTGTTTGTATACGAGTCTGAGTGGAGACGTCTCAATTAGGAATTTTAGTTTTTACCTCACCTTTCATTGTTACTTACATTTATTTTCATTATATCATTATTTTTTATGATTATATTACGAATTTTACTTTTCTTGTGTTGTGGATTTTGCTGTCCCGTATTTGTGTCTGTGGGGATCGGAATACCCGTGTGTGTTCCTGATCAGGTAAGACTTCGAACCTTCCCGCGCGTGTCACTACTGCCAAGTTGGGTATACGCCTCGGAGTTAAGCTCGTTTCGGTCATTCGTTCTCCTGGGGGTCTTACCCCCGGGGACACGACAATATTATGATGCAAAGATATACTGATTAGATTTTGGGGTCAAGAGGTGAAAGTTCAGAGGTCACCGGTCGTAATTCTTAAGTAAGAGTTGTGTTGCCGTGCCAACTTGCGAACAAGTGATGAGATTTTGAACAAACTTGGTATAAGTATATACAGTACATTCAGAAAGTATTCAGACCCCTTCACTTTTTTCACATTTTGTTATGTTGCAGCCTTATGCTGAAATCGTTTAAATTCATTTTTCCCTCATCAATCTACACTCGATACCCCATAATGACAAAGAGAAAACAGGATTTTAGAAAGTTTTGCAAATTTATTAAAAAATAAAACGCTGAAATATCACATTTATGTAAGTATTCAGACCCTTTGCGATGACACTTGAAATTTAGCTCAGGTGCCTCCCATTTCTCTTGATCATCTTTGAGATGTTTCAACACCTTGATTGGAGTCCACCTGTGGTAAATTCAATTGATTGGACATGATTTGGAAAGGCACACACCTGTCTATATAAGGTCTCACAGCTGACAATGCAGATCAGAGCAAAAACCAAGCCATGAGGTAGAAGGAACTGCCTGCAGAGCTCAGAGACAGGATTGTGTCGAGGCATAGATTTGGGGAAACATACAAAAACATTTCTGCTGCATTGAAGGTTCCCAAGAGCACAGTGGCCTCCATAATTCTTAAATGGAAGAAGTTTGGAACAACCAGGACTCTTCCAAGAGCTGGCCGCCCGGCCAAACCGAGCAATCGGGGGAGAAGGGCCTTGGTAAGAGAGGTGGCCAACAACCCGATGGTCACTCTGGCTGAGCTCCAGAGATCCTGTGTGGAGATGGGAGAAACTTCCAGAAGGACAACCATCACTGCAACACTCCACCGATCTGGGCTTTATGGCAGAGTGGCCAGACGGAAGCCTCTCCTCAGTGAAAGACACATGAAAGCCCGCTTGGAGTTTGCAAAAAAGCACCTAAAGGACTCTCAGACTGTGAGAAACAAGATTCTGTGGGGAAAAAACAAGAAACATCTCAAAGATGATCAAGAGAAATGGGAGGCACCTGAGCTAAATTTCAAGTGTCATCGCAAAGGGTCTGAATACTTATGTAAATGTGATATTTCACTTTTTTCTTTTTAATAAATTTGCAAAACTTTCTAAAATCCTGTTTTCTCTTTGTCATTATGGGGTATTGAGTGTAGATTAATGAGGGAAAAATGAATTTAAACGATTTCAGCATAAGGCTGCAACATAACAAAATGTGAAAAAAGTGAAGGGGTCCGAATACTTTCTGAATGCACTGTATTATGATGCAAAGATGAACTGATTAGATTTTGGCATCAAAGGTGGGGGGGTTGATGCTGTGTGGGTGTGGAGGGGGGGGGTTGAGTTGAGGGTTTGAGGCGTGCGTTTGGGGTGGGGGCCGGGAGGTGAAGATTTCATGAAGCAATATGTTTCGGGAGCACGCAGCTCGGCAAGATTAAATTACAGTGATGACACATGTAACTGTTCTATGCATGATATTGTTGAAGTTACATGGCAATTACATTTTATGATGCTGGAGGTACGGATGTGGATGCGGGCCGCCATTTGAGGACCCCTGGCTTGATTAATGTAATTACACATTCATCTCCAATGCAACAATAACTAAGTTAACTTTTATTACTTGAAAATTCCACCATGGGCGAGCCAAGAGGCTCCTTCAGAAGAAAACTTCAAGCACTGCAGCGAAAGATGTCTACCTGTATCACGCTCTCACTAACCTTCACCTTCCGCCCCCACCCCAAACGCACGCCTCAAACCCTCAACTAAAGCCCCCTAAACCCGCCACCCCCACAGCATCTCACTAGTTTATAACATCAGATGTAACTCCTAAATTGGATCCTTTACAATTTACATACAAAGCAAGACGAGGTGTTGAAGATACCTGGCTCAGTTTACTTCATCTAATCACAAGTCACCTTGACCACAATGGAACCTATGTCCGTGTGTTATTTATCGATTTCTTGTCGGCCTTTAACACCATGCAGCCATTTACCCTTCTGAAGGTGTTGAGTGACCTGTGCCTGAACCCCCATATCATACTTTGGGTGGAAAGGCTTTTACGAGACCGTCCTCAGCAGGTGAGGGTGAATGGTCGTTTATCAAAGTTATCAATCTTGAATACTGGTGCTCCACAAGGCGGTGTATTGTCACCTCTACTGTTCAGTTTGTACACCAATGGATGCGTGGCTCTTAAAGAAGTTTGTAACTTTATTAAGTATGCAGACGATATCGCCATTGTTGGCTGTCTTTCCGATCAATCATCCTTTGTATCTTTACCTCGATGAGATCGACACATCGAACAAGTGGTGTGGGGACTTTTGTCTTACTCTGAATGTGGACAAATCTAAAGCGATGATTTTGGACTTTCGGAAAGGTCACAATCATGAGCCTGAAACCATAAATACTCCTGGCTCTGGGGGGTTGCTTGTGTACATCTCTCTTCTACGGCCAAACTTTTGATTTTCCTGTTCTATATGTTGAGACCCTTGGAAAAAATCTGGGTAACACTCCCAGATCAAGTACGTTTTTTCTGCACACCCCAATACGTGATTATGACTTGAGGCCAATTAGCGGAAATAGCAAAATTCAGTTTTCATGGAATAATTCAAGAGTAGGCAGCTTTAGATTCAAATGTAACATTTATTTATCATGTTTAGACATAACTAACACATTTTTAGCATGGTTCAATACTATAAACTGTCTTTTTTAGAAAAAAAACCCGTCATTTAGCTTTTTTTTCTCCAAAAATCACTTTCAGTTTGAAAGGCGCTCAAAATCCGATCACCTCTCATACACCCAATTATGTAGATAAAGCAACCAAAATTTGTCAGAAGCTTCCTTATGAAGCCCTTTAATAGGGATAAACATGGGTTTCTTTGTGGCTTATCAGTCTTTCACATTTTATATTTTCAGCACATGGTCCGACCTTGCCGATTTTTACAGCTGTACAAACGTAACTAATATCCATTTTTTGTTTTTCAGGCGTGGCCGCTGACGATGGAGTCTGTTACTCTCTCAGGACCGCCCGAAGACAGTTCGTTTGATGCGACTAACTGCATCATCTGCCAGAAAAGCGCGGGGGATAAAACTGTGAGCACAACTAATGGTTGCAAAAGGATACGAGAAGCAAGTTACATCCACAATGATCAAGTTTCCAAACGGCTTAAGCTGGTTAAAGGAGATGGGTTTGTTTATCATGTGACCAATGACTGTTACACAAAATACACCATGACTTCAGTTCTCAATAGGAAAAGGAAGAGTCTCGCTGTATGCCAAGACCTGTCCCGTTCTGAGCAGGAAGAAGATAGAAGTACTCGTTCTAAGGCCGTCCGACAGCCACCGAATACAGAGACGTCCACAACAGCCTTACGTCAAGTGAAGTGTATTATCTGTGACAGTAAATCACACAAACAACAGTACACGAAATATCGCATTAGTGAATCAGGCCGTGCTTCAGCCTTTCTGGCTGCGACAAACTTCTTTCAAGATGATGTGTTCACCTGAACGTGCGACCTTCAAGATGCGCATTCTGTGTTTGGAGCAGATCTGTACTACCACAGGGACTGCATGACTAAATACTTGTATAAGTATGACTCTCGTGATAAAGCTTCCATACCAAAAGTGTCTGAGAAACAGCTTGCTTGGAATCAGGTTGTTAAAGAGTTAGAGCAAGGCCTAAAAGAAGGGAGGGGTTATGAACTTAGTGCTATCAGAGACTCTTTGAACAATATTGATGACAAATGTAACTTTCGTAATAGAGATGTAAAAGTTTTCTTGTTGAACACTTTTGGTAATGAGATTGATTTTACATATCCCAGTTCGTTCAAAAAATCAATGATGGTATTCAGTGTTCCAAAGAAAGTGTTAGCTGAGCGCATTCGTTCCCTTGATCCTGTTCAGGTATGCGCTGGTGTGATTAGGAAGGCTCTAGATGAGTATGATTTTGGCCTTGACGATAGCTTTTGTGATGCGCATGATCTAAAGCATTCCTTGAGCGAGATGAATATCCCTGAACCTGTACTACGTTTTTTCAGTCATTTGTACAATTTCAATCCTGACACATATGCAAAAGCAGCCGAAGCTGTCATGACAGAAAGTGATGAACCAGTTGATGAGGATGAAGAAGATGATGATGACTACGATACCAGTAGCAAGCCATCAGGTAACAGCCTCTCCACACAGCGTTGCAGAAAGATACAATCTGTCTTCCAAGTCATGTACTATATCCATCACTGCGGTAGAAAGAGAACTCCAATGCATATTATGAATGCGGATTCAGTTCATGGTCTTGGGCGTGGTGGCAAAATTGTAACTACAGTTCTAAACCACGGAGGACTAGCAATCAGCTACCCGGAGCTGCGTAGGTACCAACATGACCTTGCCACGTTTACAGCACAGCACAACAACGATCGCGTTTCACTGCCGTCACACTTTGATCCTGGGCAATTCACCTCCGGTGCAATTGACAACTGGGACCATGAGGGGGCAAATGTATCTGAACATGACACTGTGACTGTTCTCTACCAAGACAAACCCCCGTCGTCGACCAGTAAACCAAAGATTTCTGACACGCAGGTCACACATGGTCCACAGTCATTCAGTTTAATATTAAAATGCCAGGTACTGTCCGACTTTCACAAGCCTGCACGCCGTGCTGACATCCCAGCAACTTACAAAGTGGCCGAACTGCCTTACACTTCCTCCGAAGCCGATGCAGCAAAACTGAAGGATATTTCTTGGTCCCTCGCACGCTTGAACGTCATGCATGATGAAGTGTCCATCTACCCCGAGTCACAAACAATGCCATCTTGGAGTGCTAGCAACTCTGTTTGGACGGAGGAGGCCATCCCATTAAAGAATCTTGCATTTGTGCCTGTTCTGCCGCATCCAGTTACAGAGTACGCGACAGTTTATACGGCTATGAAGAACTTTATGGACATTGGTTCTCAGCTGACTCAAAATGAGATACCAATGTATTGTGATGAAGGTGTTTATTGCATCGTCCGTGATATACAACTGCTGAGACCAGAGGAATTCAGGACCCTGGTTCCATGCCTGGGAACGTTTCACTTCGTGAAAACTGTTTTGAAATGTATTGGCAAACTCCTGGATGGAAGTGGCGCGGACATCACATGGTTGCAGGCTGGTGTTTTTGGTCCAACTGTCATCGAGAATTCTGTTCTACATGGAGGTCACTACAGCCGCTGTCTTGAGGGTATGCAGCTCCTTGCTGAAGCCTTTGAACGCCTCCAGTACAAAGAATTCTTCTCCGAGAAAGGCATCGACCAATAAACACATGAGCTTGCCATCCTGACGAACCTCCAGTCTAGTGTCAAGGAGAAATGCATCACAGATAGTCAGAAGTATATGGTTCAGTTTGCTGATGCATCAAAAACGTTGGTCGAAGATTTGAACAGATTCATCCAAACACGGTCTGATACCAATGAAAACTTCAAGTTCTGGACTCAGTTCTTGCAAATGATGGATATTGTCCGTGATCTGTTGAGAGCTGATCGTGAAGGGATTTGGGAACTGCATCTTGACGCTGTCCAGCGTGCATTGAACCTGTTTGCGGCATTCGATTCGACCAACTACTTGCGATGGTGTTCTCTCTACCTTGAAGACATGCGACGTCTACCTGAGACTGCACCATCAGTTCATGAACAATTTGCCAAAGGCAATTTTTCAATCAGAGAGATACCTGGCCGATTCACCGCTGTTGGAGGAGACCAGAAATTAGAGCAAAGCATTAACCTTTCATCTAAGTGCAGCGATAGAGTCATTGGACATGCAATGCAAAAACAGTATGTCGCCCAGTGGGACCTAATATACCATGAAATGATGGCAGTGAAGAACCTACATCGGCAATACAGTGATGTGATTGACAGGACACATGAGACTTACAGCCACCACGAATCATCTCAAGCCACAACGAACCGCAAAGAAGGACATATTCAGGAGATGATGAGATTCATTGAAGAGAAGGGGTCCCCTCTGTCTCTAGACGCTTCCAAAACACTACAAAACTTTGTGACAAAAGAGGTTATGTCCGATGATATAAAAACTGAGATGCTCAATGCCTTTTCAAAAGGAAAAGAGAAGTACCTGAAATTCAGAAAGGAAAGGTTTGTCACCAAGACTGAACGAATAAGCAGTACCATTCACCGCACAAACTTGAAGACGATGAAAACTCTTCGAAAGAAGCCACAGAAGACTACCAAGACGACAGTGAAGGAGATGAACATCGCTGAGAGAAACATAGAAATAGCTCGGGAGCGTGGCCTCACCACTGATGATCTCTTAAAGTACGATGTTGTTCCCTCCCCAGTGTTGTTTGATGATGCAGGAATGATGACTAAACCAGCAAAGAGCCAGCTACTGAAGGAGTTGGAGACGCACCTAAAACCGGAAGAATTTACATATAGTCATCGGAAAGACGCATCATTTGTAGTTGACATCATGGCCACAATCCGAAAGGTTAATGTTACGAAACTCTCCAAATTCAATGACCTTCTATCAAATTTCATGTCATTTTCGGCCATATATCATTGGTTTGGGCGGACTGACTATGTCTTTGACATGTATTCTGATGATCCATCAATGAAGGACAGCGAGAGGAAAAGGCGAAGTGACACTCTACCCATCGAATATACTTCAATAGAGCCATCAACACCACTACCTAAGGATATGAACACATTTTGGCCTTCCATCAACAACAAACTTCTCCTTGAAAAACTGATCTGCAGCCATGTTCGTTCAAATATTGCAAATACCGGTCAGTACCCAACTGTACTCGGACAGGTGACCAGAGAGAACGAGGATTGGAAATGTATGAAAATGCACAACGGAGATGAGAGCGCACTGGTACACCTTCAATCCACATTTGAAGAGGCGGATCTTCGCATACTCCTTCATGTTTTGGACGCGCTCAAAGAAGGACACAAAATATGTGTTGTCATCTCCAATGATACTGATGTAGTTGTTGCCTTGCTCCACCACATGCCTGTCTTTCTCCAACATGACCTAGAGGAGCTGTGGGTACGAGCTGGAGTTGGAGATAGCACTCGGTATGTGCCCCTTCATACCTTGTTCGAGCGCATCGGATGTCAACTCTGTGCTGTTCTTCCTGCCGTACACAGTCTTACAGGATGTGATATCACTAGCAAAGTTGGGACCAAGAAAGCCACCTTGAATGCCGAGCCAGAAAGGTTATTGAAGCACTTTGGAGGGTTCCCGACCCTTTCTCAGCCTTTGATCAAGAATGCAGAATCCTACTTGGTCAAAGTACTGAAACCAAAAAGCGATGCGAATAAATTTTCGAACTTGCGTGCGGAGATCTTCCATCATGTCAAAGGGAGTTCTCATCACAACCTGCCACCAACCAGCCAAGGTCTCCTGCCACATATGAAGCGTAGCTTTTTCAATGCCTACAATATCATGCATGCTTTGGAGCTTCATCAAGATTCTGAAAATGTGATCGCACTTAAGCCAGAGGATTGTGGTTATACGCATGACAAGGAACAGCTGATACCTGAGACAACGTGGAAAACTCTAGAATCACATTGGACAGTTGTCTGTTCATGCACTAAGTGTGCCAGGTCAACATGCCCCTGTAGGACCGCCATAATCAAATGTGTAAATTTTTGTCATTGCAAAAAGGCTTCCCCTGATGCCTGCAAGAATCCTGTCGCTTGATAAAGAGTACATGTATTGAAGTTGCACGGGTGGTAAATGGTGGTAATTGACAGCACGCGCTTCCTTGTTATGACAGTTATATTGGGTTTGTGGACATGTTATGATTTTAATTCATGAATCCTTAAGCTATGTAAGTGTAATAGTTTTGCTTAAGCTGAATTTTGAGCGAAATTTAGTCAACATCATTGCCAGGAGGTGTTTGGCGGCCATTTTGAAATTATGCAAATTAGGTGTATTCAAAAGGGGTTGATTATGGTTCCAATGAATAGCTTGCTATCAAAAACCCATACATAGACACCAAAATCAGCCGAATATCACACTTACTTCTAAAGTTAGACCAATTTAACCAATTTTGGTTTATACCGCTTTTTGGGGTAGGGGTAACCTTTGTTAACATTTGACCCCACTGTCACTATACAATATAATGAATCATAAATATGATGCATGGAATTATTAAAGGGCTTCATAAGGAAGCTTCTGACAAATTTTGGTTGCTTTATCTACATAATTGGGTGTATGAGAGGTGATCAGATTTTGAGCGCCTTTCAAACTGAAAGTGATTTTTGGAGAAAAAGAAGCTAAATGACGTGTTTTTTTTCCTAAAAAAGACAGTTTATAGTATTGAACCATGCTAAAAATGTGTTAGTTATGTCTAAACATGATAAATAAATGTTACATTTGAATCTAAAGCTGCCTACTCTTGAATTGTTCCATGAAAACTGAATTTTGCTATTTCGGCTAATTGGCCTCAAGTCATAATCACGTATTGGGGTGTGCAGAAAAAACGTACTTGATCTGGGAGTGTTACCCAGATTTTTTCCAAGGGTCTCAACATATAGAACAGGAAAATCAAAAGTTTGGCCGTAGAAGAGAGATGTACACAAGCAACCCCCCAGAGCCTATACAAAAATGGTGATAGGTGGAAATTGTTAGCAAATTTAAATACCTGGGCACCTTTATTGATAACAAGCTAACTTTTGATGGAAATACTGATGCTGTGTACAATAAATAAATGCAAAGATTGTATCTTCTCAGGAAGTTGAATTCATTTGGTGTTAGCTCACGTGTGATGCGGATGTTGACCAATTCCTTACTGATCAGTGTTTTGTCATTTAATTTGATTTCCTGGTACGGTTATCTTGATGTGCGGAATAAGTCACGATTGATAAAGGTCATTACACTGGCATTTAAAGCTGTAGGTTGGCCTTCAACCAGTCTGGAGTCTCTATACTTGCGAGCATTGAAAAGGAAGGCGGTGCAGGTGTGTACTGATGAGTCATTTCTTGAACGGACTTTTTGAAAAACTGCCATCAGGGAGACGCTTTCGTGTAAGGAGGATGAAGAAGAACATTTTCAAAAGGTCTATAAGGATATGCCCCTCCGTCCCCCACCCATGGACGTCCATTACTAGTACCGCCATTAACAACCTTTCGCTGTTTATCCGTCCTCTGTCGTTATAAATTCTGGTTTATCAAGCAAAGGGGCAGTGAGTACCATTTTAAAAGTCTTTCGTATGATTCAACCGGGGTTCGAACCTCCGACCACCCGGATGCAAAAGGGACGCTGTAACCCGAGACCACCAAGGCCGAGGCTGAAGAAGCTGAGTTCATGAAATGTGGAGAGAAGGAAGTGGACCCCGTGTGGACCCCGTGTGGACCCTGTGTGGACCCCGTGTGGACCCCAATGGGTTCATGAAATGATGTGCAGAAAACAAAGTGGACCCCATGTGGACCTCGTGTGGACCTCAATGGGTTCATGAAATGATGTAGAGAAAACAAAGTGGACCCCATGTGGACCTTGTGTGGACCCCATGTGGACCCCGTGTGGACCCCAATGTGTTCATGAAATGATGTGGAGAAAACAAAGTGGACCCCGTGTGGACCCCATGTGGACCTCGTGTGCACCCCATGTGGATCCCGTGTGGACCTTGTGTGGACCCCATGTGTACCCCGTGTGGACCCCAATGGGTTCATGAAATGATGTGGAGAAAACAAAGTGGACCCCATGTGGACATCTTGTGGACCCCATGTGTACCCCGTGTGGACCCCGTGTGGACCCCGTGTGGACCCCATTGGGTTCATGAAACGATGTGGAGAAAACAAAGTGGACCCCGTGTGGACCCCGATAGGCTCATGAAACGATGTGGAGAAAACAAAGTGGACCCTGTGTGGACCACAATGGGTTCATGAAATGATGTGGAGAAAACAAAGTGGACCCTGTGTGGACCACAATGGGTTCATGAAATGATGTGGAGAAAACAAAGTGGACCCCGCGTGGACCCCGATGGGCTTATGAAATGATGTGGAGAGAAGAAAGCGGACCCCGCGTGGACCTTGACAAGCCCATGAAATGATGTGGAGAGAACAAAGCGGACCCCGTGTGGACCCCATTGGGTTCATGAAGCGATGTGGAGAAATCAAAGCAGACTCCGTGTAGACCCCATGTGGAACCCATGTGGACCCCGATGGGTTCATAAACGATGTGGAGAAAACAAAGTGGACCCCGTGTGGACCCCAATGGGTTCATGAAATGATGTGGAGAAAACCAAGTGGACCCCGTGTGGACCCCAATGGGTTCATGAAATGATGTGGAGAAAACCAAGTGGACCCCATGTGGACCACAATGAGTTCATGAAATATGATGTGGAGAGAAGAAAGTGGACCCCGCGTGGACCCCGACGTGTTCATGAAATATGACATAGAAGAAAGTGGACCCCATGTGGACCCCGTTGGGTTCATGAAACGATGTGGAGAAAACAAAGTGGATCCCGTGTTGACCCCAATGGGTTCATGAAATATGACGTGGAGAGAATAAAGTGGACCCCGTGTGGACCCCGTTGGGTTCATGAAACGATGTGGACCCCGTGTGGACCCTGTTGGGTTCATGAAACGATGTGGAGAGAATAAAGTGGACCCCACGTGGACTGCAATGGGTTCATTAAACGATGTGGAGAGAATAAAGTGGACCCCATGTGGACCCCGTTGGGTTCATGAAACGATGTGGAGAAAACAAAGTGGACCCCGTGTGGACCCCGATAGGCTCATGAAACGATGTGGAGAAAACAAAGTGGACCCTGTGTGGAGCACAATGGGTTCATGAAATGATGTGGAGAAAACAAAGTGGACCCCGTGTGGACCCCAGAGGGTTTATGAAAAATGACATGGAGAGAAGAAAGTGGACCCCGTGTGGACCCCGATGGGTTCATGAAATATGACGTGGAGAGAAGAAAGTGGACCCTTTGTGGACCCCGAAGGGTTTATGAAAAATGACGTGTAGAGAAGAGAGTGGACCCCGAGTTGGAATCGAGGACTTCCGCGGAGAGTGCACGCGGATCGAGGCGTGGACTGGACACACCGAGGGGGCGGGACCTTCGGCCCGCAACGAGCACGTGAACTGATCAAATCGATCGCTGATCAACGATAGCCCAATCCGATCGATGGACATTGCACAGATTTAATAAGAACGACCCTGGGGCCTGGAATGATGATCCTGCGCCAGTAGATGTGTCCGTGGGAGTTTAAGATAAACAAGTTTTTAAGAGGGGGCGAACGGGGGGCGGATACCTCGAGGTTCCGGGTTTTGCCTGGAAGTGGCTGCACTCGTCGCTCCATTGGAGGTTTGTTTAGCTCCGGTTAGTTTTCATACTTTACTTGAATTACACTCTCTCGGTAAATGGTGGTGCTACGTTTTGCTACTTTGCTTTGCTTTACTTTACTTTACCTTTACAACAAATCTGCTCGTTATTCATGACGAACTCTCTTTTTATCCTCACTGCTTTACCTCTTCACCTTTCAAATCCTTGTATAACTATAAGCAACCTTTCACTACACGGACTCTACTTCCCTCAACCTTCTGCGATGAATACTCGCCTCCCCCTCCCCCTCCTCCTCACCTGAAACCCCTGCCCAAAAAAATCCTTCGGTGCATACTCTTTATCCCTCTGCTATTTCAAGTTTTTTTGGTCCTTTTTCTCACCCCCCTCCACCCCCCAATCATCCTATACGTGATTGTCTACCTCTCATTTCACCTTGGTGCATGCTCGTCTAACCCCCCCCTCCTCCCCCAATCATCCTATACGTGATTGTCTACCTCTCATTTCACCTTGGTGCATGCTCGTCTAACACCCACTCCCTCCCCCCACCCCCCCCCAAATCATCCCATTCCACCTTGGTGCATGCTCGTCTAACCCCCACTCCCTCCCCCCCACCCCCCCAAATCATCCCATTCCACCTTGGTGCATGCTCGTCTAACCCCCCAATCATCCTATATGTGATTGTCTACCTCTCATTTCACCTTGGTGCATGCTCGTCTAACCCCCCCCCCTCCACCCCCCAATCATCCTATACGTGATTGTCTACCTCTCATTCCACCTTGGTGCATGCTCGTCTAACCCCCCCCCCCTCCACCCCCCAATCATCCTATACGTGATTGTCTACCTCTCATTTCACCTTGGTGCATGCTCGTCTAACCCCCCCTCCTCCCCCAATCATCCTATACGTGATTGTCTACCTCTCATTTCACCTTGGTGCATGCTCGTCTAACACCCACTCCCTCCCCCCCACCCCCCCAAATCATCCCATTCCACCTTGGTGCATGCTCGTCTAACCCCCCAATCATCCTATATGTGATTGTCTACCTCTCATTTCACCTTGGTGCATACTCGTCTAACCCCCCCCCCCCCTCCACCCCCCAATCATCCTATACGTGATTGTCTACCTCTCATTCCACTTTGGTGCATGCTCGTCTAACCCACCCTCCACCCCCCAATCATCCTATACGTGATTGTCTACCTCTCATTCCACCTTGGTGCATGCTCGTCTAACCCCCCTCTACCCCCCAATCATCCTATACGTGATTGTCTACCTCCCATCCCACCTTGGTGCATGCTCGTCTAACCCCCCCCCCCTCCCTCCTTTCTACAAGTGTGCCCCCTTCTAATCATACCATGTCCTTGTCTCCCCTTCCCCATTCTGCCATTCCGTATGCTTGATCTGATCACCCACTCCTTTCCCTGCCCTCCCCCATCCCTTCCCCCATCCCTCCCTCCTCATTTCCACCACCCTATGTTCTTGTACCTCATCCCCTCTGTGCTTGTATTTATTTTCTCACATTCCGTTCTCCGTTTTGTTTCATATTGCCTTTTTTCTTTTTGTTTCCTTCAACATTTCTGTTCCTTTGAGTGAGGATACCACATCAACTTAATCCATGTTTCCAGGAACCTCCATGATTTTCATTCGACCTAGCTCATGAGACATATAACCAGAGAGGATGGCAGACATTTCAAGCTTTCTGCATGTTGGAGATATTGTGTCTCTGTACACTGAGGGGAACGTCAAGGGATTCATCAGCACGCTCGGGTAGGCTGTGTCCTCACCTTTCTTGTGGGCTATCCCCCCACCGACTAGTCCCTCCAACCCCTCCACCCCCACGCTTCACCTACCAGGCCCTCCACCTATACGCTCCACCTACCAGGCCCTCCACCTATACGCTTCACCTACCAGGCCCTCCACCTATACGCTTCACCTACCAGGCCTTGCACCCCCATGCCCCACCTACCAGGCCCTCCACTCTCACGCCCCACCTACCAGGCCCTCCACTCTCACGCCCCACCTACCAGGCCCTCCACTCTCACGCCCCACCTACCAGGCCCTCCACCCATACGCTCCACCTACCAGGCCCTCCACCGATACGCCCCACCTACCAGGCCCTCCACCCCGACGCCCCACCGACCAGGCCCTCCACCCCCATGCCCCACCTACCAGGCCCTCCACCCATACGCTCCACCTACCAGGCCCTCCACCGATACGCCCCACCTACCAGGCCCTCCACCCCGACGCCCCACCGACCAGGCCCTCCACCCCCATGCCCCACCTACCAGGCCCTCCACCCATACGCTCCACCTACCAGGCCCTCCACCGATACGCCCCACCTACCAGGCCCTCCACCCATACGCTCCACCTACCAGGCCCTCCACCGATACGCCCCACCTACCAGGCCCTCCACCCCCACGCCCATTATTTGTCCATGTCTCCCTCCATTTTTTTTGCTTGTGTTGCCAAATGTGATACCATGGAGTGTTCTCTACCCTTGTTTTTTGTAGACCGGAGTGTTTATATTACTTGTAGTTCTGTTCAGAACACATCTCTTAACATATGAAGACCTCAATTAAAACAATTACTCTAAACATCCTTTTTTAATTATCAAAACCTCTGAATGATTTCTGTGTTGTTCAGCTCATGGTGTCATCCGATAATCCAAATGACTCATTTCTGCCATTGAGGGCATCGAGCTCGGGGACATTGGCGTTGCTTGGGTCGGTCTCCCCATTATGAGCTGTTTTGTCATCTAAACCCGACAAGCAGCGGTCGGACTCTTAAACCTTAACCCTCTAAGACCCGAACGGCACAAACTTTCACCCGATTTGACAGCAGATCCAAAACGACTTCCGTTTCCATTTTGTCTGCGAAGAGCAAACGCGACTGACATTTCTGTTGCACAAACAACATTGTTAGTCTACGAGAGTCTTTGTTGGGAGTGCATTACCATTGAAGATCTTTGATAAATGAAGAGGGTACCTGAGGGGTGGGGGGGGGGGGGGCGAACCCCCCAAAATCAGATGGACTTGTAAGATTGCTTACAGGCTTACATCAATAATTCATTAAAAAAAAAAAAATTGTCGTAGTGACGGTACACAGATTTTGTTTACTACTGTAACTACTTGTGATGTAATTTGGGGTCGTGTATACAAGTGGTTATGGCCCTTTATCTCCAAGTCCCCCAAGAGGTCCTAATTTGGAGTTGTGTGTCTATAACCTTTTATCTGCAGGTCCCCCAGGTGGTCGCAATTTGGGGTTGTGTCCACAAGTCTTTCTATGGTCTTCTCTGCAGGTGGTCCCAATTCGTGGTTGTGTACACACGTGTTTATGGCCCTTTATCTACAAGTCCCCCAAGAGGTCCTAATTTGGAGTTGTGTGTCTATAACCTTTTATCTGCAGGTCCCCCAGGTGGTCGCAATTTGGGGTTGTGTCCACAAGTCTTTCTATGGTCTTCTCTGCAGGTGGTCCCAATTCGTGGTTGTGTACACACGTATTTATGGCCCTTTATCTACAAGTCCCCCAAGAGGTCCTAATTTGGAGTTGTGTGTCTATGGCCTTTTATCTGCAGGTCCCCCAGGTGGTCGCAATTTGGGGTTGTGTACACAAGTCTTTTTATGGTCTTCTCTGCAGGTGGTCCCAATTTGGGGTTGTGTACACACGTGTTTATGGCTCCTTATCTGCATGTCCCCTGGGTTGTTCCAATTTGGGGTTGTGTATACATGTTTGTGGCCCCTTATCTGCAGGTGGTCCCAATTTGTGGTCGTGTACACACGTGCTTATGGTCCTTTATCTGCATGTCCCCTGGGTGGTCCTAATTTTGGAGTTATGGCCCTTTATCTACAGGTCCCCTGGACGGTTCCCAGTTCTCTTTTCACCTTGCTGTACCTTCCTTGGTTGTTGAAATGGTTGTTGAGAGTAGTGAACCATGTCCTATTTTGATGTTGGCAAAACCAGTACTTTAGTCATTGCCAATAAAGGGATTGATTTGATACCATGTCTACCATATGTTTAAAGGGCTCTTACATATTATGTCTGCAAGGTGCAGGGAGATGATCCAGGTATTGGGACATTGTGGTTAAGGGGCAAGACCAAGGTGAGATGGTTGAAGGGAAGAGGATGGGTGGAGTGAAGGGAAATTATTCCGCTTGAGTGCACCTGTGTTTTTAACTTTGTGAGTTATGTTAAAGTACTTGGGACGCACATACCCAAATAGATTCCATTGGCCTGATATCATGAGGTTGTGGTGTTTGTGAGTGTTTAATTATTCTGGGTACCATTGCTGTATGTGAAGCTTTGGGTATCTGATGTGAATACACCACCAAAGTGTGATGTCATATCAATAAAGCAATATTGCATTAATTGAATACATTCTGATCATCAAAGGCGACTAATTCGCTGGAGTGAGAATTACATTTATTTATTTATTTATTTATTTATTTATTTATTTATTTTTTGTATACAAAGTCGGGCCTCGTGGTAGAGCTAGAACACTGAATGGACCAGGACGCAACAGAACAAAAGGAATAGTAAAGATGGGGTTTGGGGGCACTAACAGCAGGGTTGAATGACACAATAGAAGGAGACTTAGACAAATAATGGGTGTGGGGAGGAATTAGGAGCAAGGAAGGACACATGGGATGGACAAGATGAATGCAGAAGCAAGCTCTCAGGAAGGAAAAACTGGAAATTTTGAAGTTGGGCTTGGGGGTTTGGGGAAGGTGTTATCGGAGGTAGAAAAGATCATGTTTTTGGATTGGGGATGATCTGAGATGGTGGTGAACAGATGTCTTGAAGTCTTGGAGGGACGAATGAGATTGAAGAGAATGTGGAAGTTGGTTCCACAGGTGGAAAGAGGAACGAATGGGTGGAGGTGAGCAGCATGCTGGATTTTGGGAGGGGGTTGATGGTGGATGGTGTGTGCCCTGCAGATACCTAGGGTGTGGGAGGGGACAAAGCACAGAAAGATCAGAGGGTGTAAGACCAGAAAGGAGGCGGCAGAAGGCAGAGAGACCACCGGCCTGTCTATGATAGACACATAGACAGGTTCATAACAGGACCTTCTAATGATCTTGAAGGCCTTGGTTTCCATGGCTTCAAACTGAGCATGGTGTGAGGCAGGGACACCAGCCCAAATGGGATGGCAGTACTACACCTTTTTGTGAGCTACAGCATTTAAGAAAGAGCCAAAGTATCATCTGTAAGCAAATGTTTAAATTCTACTCGAACTACAAATCCTCCGCCCTCTCAACCAGTGTCCTGGTACCACTAAGGTGACTGATGAATGAAGCCACGGAGATCTCTGTGAAGACTGTCGGAAGCCATTGCATATCGATGCCGTCCGAATATCTCTTACCGGTCAGAGTGGCCCGAGTGGAGACACCGAGCCAATAATGGTGACCATTACCCTCCGCAGTGACCTTGGTCTACATCTACCGTCTCATGCTAGTGTGTTGTAGCCAATGACAAGTTGAGGGTGTATTCGGTTCAAAGGCCACCCATGGTCCAAAGAAGCCTATGAGGCAGGGAATATAATTGGACCCTGTGACGTCATTGTTAGAGTTGCTCATAATTTCCCAACAAGGAGCTAGTCCCTACAAGTCGGTAGACTATCTCCTTACCACTTATACAGTTTTCAAATGGTCCTCTCCATGGCATTAGCCAAATCCTTCTTTTTAACACTTTAACAATGTAAATTAGGCCCGATCAACGCCTGTGCTATTGTTGCAAACCTTTGGTTGTTTGTGCTATTTTCTTTTTAGATCCTGTGGATCAAGCAGGAAGCAGATTGTACCATTTTATTAAAATCCTTGGTGTGACTCGGCCGGGGATGTAACCACAGAACCTTCCAGACTCGGAGCGGAATCTCCAACCATTATTCCACCGAGGCTGGTTAATTGTACCACAAATGTTGAACTTTAGTGGGTTTCATGGTGGTGCAAGTCCAGCGACCTTGTGTGAGATGTTTATTTGGCCAGGTAGACCCGGTGGTGCAATCTTTCCTGGTAACATTTCCCGAGCAGCCAGGGGAATCTTTCCCAATTGTAGCGAGTTTCGATGCAACAAAACACAACACCTGCTCAATCACCAAACTGCTCAAGTGAGTGAAATACAAAAGTTCAATTTGTTTTCAAATGGATTTTTGATATCCCAAGATGCTGTGTTGTGATTTAAAACTTTCAAATGAGCAGCGTCCACTTGTTGTACTTGTGAACCATGTGGGTGGTTGTGTTGTATATCACTATCTCCTCCCTAAGGTGGTTCACCTTCTATTGCACTTCAGTGGGTGGAGATGCCTCTTGATTATATGAATGATTGAATTGCTAACATGAACGTAATGGTGTCAAACTGGTATATACTTGTTTAAATGAGGTGCCGTGAAATGGGGGTGAATAGGGACAGCAAGGTGAATAGGGACAGCAAGGTGAATAGGGACAGCAAGGTGAATAGGGACACAAACTGAAAAAAAGTTCGGAAACTCTTTTCGCTGAAAATTGATAACCATACTGATTTGTTGATATTTGGGTTGAAAGTGTTCTCTTGTTTTTTTAAAAAGCAACTTATAGTCCCTATTAACCCATATATGGGTTAAATAGGAATAAATAGGATTTTTATGGCTGTCCCTATTCACCCCGTTTTACGGGTCAATAGGGACAGTCACTAATACAAAAAAATAATAATCAAGAAACAATCCTGAGTTTCCAATTTATTGCTAAATTGATAGCTCAGATGGATGCACATAATATGCACCCATAATATAAACCACGGTGCCAATGAAAAAAAATATGGGATAAAAAGTTTCTCCAAACTGTCCCTATTTCTTGATTATTATTTTTTTGTATGAGTGACTGTCCCTATTGACGCGTAAAACGGGGTGAATCGGGACAGCCATAAAAATCCTATTTATTCCTATTAAACCCATATATGGGGTTAATAGGGACTATAAGTTGCTTTTAAAAAAAACAAGAGACACTTTCAACCCAAATATCAACAAATCAGTATGGTTATCAATTTTCAGCGAAAAGAGTTTCCGAACTTTTTTTCAGTTTGTGTCCCTATTCACCTTGCTGTCCCTATTCACCTTGCTGTCCCCTATTCACCTTGCTGTTCCCTATTCACCTTGCTGTTCCCTATTCACCTTGCTGTCCCCTATTCACCTTGCTGTCCCCTATTCACCTTGCTGTCCCCTATTCACCTTGCTGTCCCTATTCACCTTGCTGTCCCGATTCACCTTGCTGTCCCGATTCACCTTGCTGTCCCTATTCACCTTGCTGTCCCTATTCACCTTGCTGTCCCTATTCACCTTGCTGTCCCTATTCACCTTGCTGTCCCTATTCACCTTGCTGTCCCTATTCACCCCATTTTACAGTACAAGGAGTTTAAGGCTTCCATGATAAATTGTGGATCTTGTGGTTCGAGGGTAATGTTGAGTCTGTAGTTTAACAAACGAACTGATGTTAACCAAAGGGATTTCCCTTTTGTTTTGCAATGAAGAATTTAATTTAACTGAGCAGGTTTTGTTTTATTTTCTGCTGTTTGAGGACATGAACTTGCTTTGTTTGTCATGCAATAATGCACGATGCAGAAGAAGTGACAGTCTCTCCAAATAGATGGCAAACCCCATAGTACACTGAATCCTGTGGTGAGGCAGTTGCTCTGAAACGACTTGACTTCTCTTCCTGGAAGGCAAATCCGACCGAAGGCAATCTTGGTTCATTCCACGAAGTCCGTAACAAGTGTGCGTCCACTCTCAGGAAAGCCAGAAAACAACATCTGTCCAACCTCAAGAATGAAATTTCAAAACTTGTCTCCCTCATCTAAAACCTGGTGGCACCTTGTTTTGTCTCTCTGGAGTATGCTCCCCCTCCTTCCCTTCCTGCTCTTCAAATGGCATCACAGCCGACTCGACTCATAAGAAGGCCGAATGCCTCAATTCTGGGTTTGCTTCCAAACTTGTCTCCAAACCCTCTCTCTCTCTGTACCCGCCCTACCCTTTGCTCCTAACTGCTCCTGAATTCTGTATCTTTTGCACCTGAGAATGTGGAAGAGTTTCAGGCAACCCTCGACTCTGACTCTGATACTGGACCGGACGGCATCGGCTCACATATCCTAAAAGCCTGTTCTGCTGCTCCGCTGCACATCCTCTTTCTGCTCTATTCACAAAATAATTTGACCGAGGTCATCTTCCATCTGTTTGGAAATCAGGCAACATCACAGCATTGTATAAAGAGGTGCAAAAAAGGATCCCCTCAACTACAGACCAAATTAGCTTACGTCCAAAAGTTAACTTTAAAAAAGTTTGTGAGCCAATGTGCCAGACACATATCGAGCTTTTGATAGTTTGGCACCCCACCTTTCTCTCTAAACTCTCTGCCTATGGCATACAAGGCCAACTCCTCTCTTGGAAGTTCTCTCTGACTCATACAATCTTTATCAATGACCTTTCAGACTCCATGGAAAATCCCCTTTATATATTTCCTGATGACTCCACCCTCCGTCCTGATATCCCTAATCTTTCAGACAGGAAGGCTGCAGCCTCTTCCCTCTCTTTAGACTTTGACAAAATCACAAGTTGGTCAAACACTTGGAATATGCCTTTCAATCCTGACACATCTCTCACTCTCAGAAAGGATTGTCTGGCAACCCCTACCCTCCGCATCTACTTTCTTTACAATCCTCTTGACAACCTCTTGAGGAAGGTCAATCATTCAAACTCATGGGTCTCACTATCAGTCATGATCTTTCCTGGGCAAACCACATTTCAAAGTTGGCATCCAAAGCCAACCGCGAACTTGTCATTCTCCATCATATAAAGTCCTTCCTTGGCACACCTGGACTCGTATCCTCCTACAAGGCCTTCACCCGAAGCTTGATGGAGTAACTTCCCTTCTCTCTCGGCTGGCTTCCCTGCGTTACATCTTGCTCAGCTTGATGCTGTGGAAACCAAGGCCTTCAAGACTATTGGAATCTCCTGCAATGAAGCTGAATCTATAGGCCTATCATTTCACTGTCGCAGACAGGTCGAGGGTCAATCTGTCTTCTGCTGCTTCCTCTGCTTTTTGTACTTTTCTCCCCGCCTTATACCACCCAGGAATCTGCAGGGCAAACATGGTCCACATTCCCTTCTGGTGGAAAATACCTAAATCCAGGATCACTGCTCTCCTCCATTCATTCGCTCCGCTTTATTCCCACCTGTGAACCCAACTTCCACTTGATCTTCATTTTCATTTTTCCCTCCCAGTTTTCAAGCCCACTGTTCCCCACCATCTCAAATCCACCCCAATCCAACGCCATGATATTTTGTACACTCGTTAATCCCACTCCAATCCCTCCTCCATCCTTATTTCCAGTTTTCACTCCTTGCAGTGTTTTTGCCGTGTCCATTTTGTCTACACATTCATCATCTTGTCCACCCCATGTATCCTCACATGCCCCCCATTCTTCTCCACACCCACTGTTTGTCTGGCTCCCTCTATCTTGGCCTTCTACTCTGCTGTTGGTATTTCCCCCTGTCTCTCTCTCCTGTTCCTTTTGTACCCTGTTATGTCCTTATCCGTTCAGTGTTCAACTCTTGCACGAGCCTCGACTATGTCTGCAAAAAAGAAAAGAAAAGGAAAATGGTGATTCTTCACCATTGAGATGTGGGGCCACAAACATATATACAGTATGTATATATATATATATTGCATAATATCTCAAAAACCTGTGGACGAGTTATGACAAAACTAGGTGGGGGAGTTTGGTAGGTGACTAGAACAAGCCAATTATATTTTGGTTCAGGTCCGGATCCAGATCCGTCCCATCAGTGGATACAAAATGTAACCTGTTCAGCCTGGCGGAGGTTTGCGCTCCACCGAATGCCCTTCTAGTTCCTTATGAAATGTCATTAAGACTTCTCAATACGTCATACACCGGGGTACACAGTGTATCAACCAGAGTTTGGAGGGCGTACCTGTAATTCTTCATGCCTCACATTCTTTGGATATGTATACATTAATTTTAATGCTTTAGCTCTTCAGTGGAATTACAAGTTGGTTTCTGGAATGATAAAAGGCTTCAGGTTTATAGGACGTCAATGGTTCATACCTGTGGTTGTTTTATGTTTATGTTTTTGCCACATCTTGATGACAGATCAAGTGTGGAATTTTGCAGTTATTTATAAAGTGGTGCAAAGTCTAAACAGGCAATATGCACGAACCAGCGGAATTTACAAAATGCATCGGACGTTTCCTGCCTCGGCTTGCTTATTTGATCATGATATTTGGAAACGTGACTCGATACACTGTCATGAGGCTCGTTGAAAGCTCGTGTCTTGTGCGTCTGTGTCTTGTGCGTCTGTGTCTTCTGCGTCTGTGTCTTCTGCGTCTGTGTCTTCTGCGTCTGTGTCTTCTGCGTCTGTGTCTTCTGCGTCTGTGTCTTCTGCGTCTGTGTCTTCTGCGTCTGTGTCTTCTGCGTCTGTGTCGTCTGTGTCTTCTGTGTCTTCTGTGTCGTCTGTGTCTGTGTTCTCTGTCTGTGTCATCTGTGTCTGTCTTCTCTGTCTGTGTCTGTCTTCTCTGTCTGTGTCATCTGTGTCTGTCTTCTCTGTCTGTGTCTGTCTTCTCTGTCTGTGTCATCTGTCTCTGTCTTCTCTGTCTGTGTCGTCTGTGTCGTCTGTGTGTCTGTCAAACACACACCTGACTATTGCAATACTGTCGCACGAGACTAAAAAATCTGAAGCTTCATATATCTGATCTATGTCCCGATGTGAGTGAATAACTACGTTTGTGATGTCATAGATACGTGTATGTGGGCTGTTGTGATGTCATAGATATGTGTACATGTGTGTGGGCTGTATTCGTGGCGTGTTCAGGTAACGATGGCATTTTTGCTCATAATGAATGCGCTCCACCAGTGCCTTTCTAGTTTTCATGGTGTATTATGTGTGTGTCCATAATCAAGTACGTACTTTTATTGGTGTTGTTTTTATTGTTGTAGTAAATTTTGTGCCTGCTCTAAATGATTGTCAGGATAGCCAAGTGGTTTGAACCCTCTCCTTCAGCTGTCTTACCTGAGTTTGAATCGCGACCCAGCTATAAAGTACCATCCTGGTGTTTTGCATCAATGTGTGAGCCATCCATTGGATGGACATTAAGCCTGGTGTCCAGTCTAGCAGCATTAGTTGGTGGACGTTAAATATAGCATGGTGTTCTCTGTGAAGAGTTGGAGAGTTATCACCACCATCATGAACAAATTACAAATATCTGTCACCTTCAATAGAACATCAGAACCTGGCCAGCTGGTTCGTGAAATACCTGGGCCAAACACGCTCCCTGTCCGACCCGAAAAGGTGGTGGGAATCATTTGCTTCATAGAAGAAGAAGAAGAAGAAGAGGAAGAAGAAGTCTAAGTCTAAGTAGTAGTTAGTCATATATACATATGTTTATGCTCTTCATGTGGAATAGGGTAATCCCACTAGCATGAGGGATGACATGTGGTGTACATGTTAGTGTTCAAGGTGTGAGGGTAATTTGAAATTCCATATTCACTAATATGATTGAATTAGAGAATAAATTACCGTTGTTGGTAAAATTTATTGTTCAGACCTGGGAGTTCATCTTTAGTCACTTCCCCGCACAGCAGGAGATGGGGTTTTGTAATCGTGTCTGTCTGTCTGTCCGTCTGTCAAGGCCATAGCCTTTTTACCTTTTGACATCAAATATGCAACAAACCTTTTCTTATGAGAATATGGAGAAGACTAACTGATAATTGGGTCAAAATGTCAAAGGGTAAATTAATAGTAACTATAAACGACCCTTATTGGTGCATTTCAAGCGTGAGACCACACGTGTTTTTTCCTTCCTTGGAGACGCGTTCTGGGAATCTGGTTGCATAGCGGAGTCGGTTGTGGTGCCGTTTGAAATGAGGGAAGGGATGGAGGGAGAGCATGTTCCGGAGACTTTACTAAAATGGTTGAACCGTTTACGTTTTGTATCCCATTGATAGGCCGGATCTGCATCCGGACCTCAAGCAATATGTCGCCGGCGTGTTCTTGTGAACTACCCAACCCATCCGCCATGTTTTGTCATACTTCGTCCACAACTGTTTGAGATGTCGTGCTATATATCGTTTTTGGTCCTATCCCTGAATGGTGAAGAATCACTTTTATAAATTAGAAATTCTTTGATCCGGATCCGGATGTTCACCAAAATCGAATCGGTTCTTCCTCCTCACACACCCAACATGTCCAGCAAGTTTTGGTGCAATCCATGTATAACTTTTTGAGATATCCTGCTCACAGACAGACAGACGCACAGACAGATGTAGACAAGGGTGAAAACATAACCTCGATCCACCTTCAGTGCAACGACTTGCTTGAGTAAAATTGCTGATGTAAAACACTATGTACAAGCGTTACGCCTAGGTCCCCCGTCGGTGAAGTGATGTGAGTCGACAAAGTGGAAGACGCAAGGCGGCCATCTTGGATTTTGACGTGGCGACCCAATTTTCAATAGGGTTCTTCCATATGCCGAGATACACCCACACACCAAATTAGAATTCGGTCCTTCGCTTACTTTTATAAAGATATTGCAGTGCACGGACGCACACACACACACACACGCACACACGGACGGACGCACACACGGACGGACGGACGCACACACGCACGGACGCACGGACGGACGCACACACGCACGAACGGACGCACACCCGGACGGACAGACGCACACGCATGGACGGATGGACGCACGCACGGACGGACGGACGCACACACGGACGGAGGGGAAAACCATAGTCCCCCTTTCGCTCCGCGGTGCGACGGGGGACAAAAATGAACAGGTGACGCATCAGGTACGTGTGTGGTAGCAATAGAGATTGGTTTATATATTGTGGCCTCCTCCATCCATGAATATCTAGGAGTCATATTTAACCAAACGATGGGAATTCCTCTTTTTTATGATCGTTTCGGCTTCATTATTCCATTCCAATAAGGTCACCATCATTCCTTGCCCTTGGCTTGCCACCTCTTTCTCAGCTACAATCGGAGTAGGCCACAAGTCTGTCTTGAATTTTTTTTTTTTTTTTTTTAAACAATTTCTTCAGTGAGCATTTTTCTCTTGACAGATTTGCTCGAAGTAACAATATTTCTCAGCAGATTCTCTAGGCCAGGGACCGGTAATTCGGGTTTTAATCCATTCTCGCAGAACCTCCTCTTGCATCTCCTCGGGAGTCAACCGCCGCCTTACAATTTGTCACCGGCATGTGTTGCCTCTCGCAATTCGGCACAGCAAGAATAATGGGCCTGATGGGATCCTGACACACAGTCAACGCCTCTGTAAGCAAGCGCCATTTGCCCGTTGACCTTCTGTATTAGAATGTGACTATTACACGCCATTGATGAAGTCTGCTCTCGATGGTTTGGTTTGCCGAGTGAATATTAATCGTGTGAAGCATCAAAATTAGAAAACTTAAATAATGTATCAACAACCCACGTTTCATTAATTTTGACTCTTTTGTTACTTGCAAAATCGAAGATTTTTCAAGTATATTGGTCGGTTGCGTTTGTGCGTCTGTCTATCTGTCTGTTTGTTTGTTTGTCTGTTTGTCACCGACCTACAGGTCACAATTCTAAACCGATCGTCACGAAACTTCACCAAGTTGTATTGGTCGTCCCAATTGAGAAGCCTATTGTTTTTGGGGTCAAAAGGTCAACATAGACCAAAGGTCACCAACTTTGCAAAATTTCTAAAATCCTCAATTTTCATCCGATTGACTTGAAATTTGAAGAGGATTTGCATATCTGGTCACTGAATTCAACCACAAATTATATTTTAGGTGAACATAGGCCAAAAGGTCAACATAGGCCGAATTTCTAAAATCCTCAATTTTCATCCAATTGACTTGAAATTTGAAGATGACTTGCATATCTGGTCACTGAATTCAACCACCAAGTATATTTTAGGTGAACATAGGCCAAAAGGTGAACATAGGCCGAATTTCTAAAATCCTCAATTTTCATCCGATTGACTTGAAATTTGAAGAGGACTTGCATATCTGGTCACTGAATTCAACCACCAAGTATATTTTAGGTGAACATAGGCCAAAAGGTCAACATAGGCCGAATTTCTAAAATCCTCAATTTTCATCCGATTGACTTGAAATTTGAAGAGGAATTGCATATCTGGTCACTGAATTCAACCACCAAGTATATTTTAGGTGAACATAGGCCAAAAGGTCAACATAGGCCGAATTTCTAAAATCACCAATTTTCATTTGATTGACTTGAAATTCTAAGAGGATTTACATATATGGTCACTGAATTCAACCACCAACTATTTTTGACGTCAACATAGGCCAAAAGGTCAACATACGCCAAGTTTTTAAAATCCTCAATTTTCATCCGATTGACTTGAAAATTGAACAGCATTTGCACATTGAGTCACTAAATAGGGAAACTAACTATTTTGAAGTCAAAAGGTCAAAGGTCAACTCAAGGTCAACCTTACAAAATCATCATTTTTCATCTGAAAAATCGTCACTTTTCTTCCTGTTGACCCGAGCTTTGATCAAGATTGTCAATTTTAATCTTGATGAAATGGACAATTTGCTGTATCAATGGAATTTTTTTTTCTTGGGGTGGGGGGCGGATTTTGCAAGTATCGTGCTCCGCATGACGTCTTCTTGTTTATTTATTTATGATTAATCGATGAATGCTTGTTCTGATTTATTGAGGAGGTTTCCGGAGCATTTACAACTTAGTTATGACTTTGGCCAATATTGATTTTGATGTTTCGAGTGTTTCTGATCGTTGTGCTCGTCGAGAGTTGAAGTTTAACCGAGACTTTGTTTGCAATGCCATGGGCCCATCTAGGAGAGCTGCTGCACAGATTACACAAGGGATAAAGACCAATAATGGATGGGAATGTACAGGCCGTTTCAAAATTCTGGAATCATAGGAATTTCTTTTTTGGAGACCATGCCTTTGAGATGTTGAAGATGTAGTGGATTGATAAATGATCAATACATTGTCCAGATTTAATGCCACTTGACCTTTTCTTTTATTTTGGGACACCGAAATCAATGGCTTATACTACGAGACCATGTACAGCACTAATGACGATCTAAATAATGAAAGCAGAATCTTCTCAGCTCGACGCCATCTAAACCAAGGCCTCCAAGATCATTGAAATATCCCTCACTAAAACTGAGTCTATGGGTTCATCACAGACAGGTCGGTGGTCTCTCTCGCTCTCTCTTCTACCACCTCCTTTCTGGTCTTGCAACCACTGCTCTTTCTGTGCTTTGCCCTCCTTCCCCAAGGTTACTGCAAGGCTCTCATGGTCCACCATCAACTAGGCTATCAGCTAGGGGGATCAACCGGTACCAAATTGAGGGAGTAAGGCTAATAATGATTTTTGACAAGGTTTTTACCTCTAGAATAAGAAAATATGTGATAGCAAATTCAACGATGTAGCTAAATGTGTGTTATCACCCATTGATACATTTCAATGGGTGAAATGTATCAATTCATTGATACATTTCCTCTATGTCGAAAATATGTGGTGGTGCGATACTTTTTTCCATGTGTATACTTGCAAATCTACTGAATGCCAGTTATTTTCGTGCATATTTTGTGCATAAAGTTGTTGCTATGATGGCAGCCATTTTGTGAAATTGGGCGCCATATTGGATTCTGTCTTCTTGGATTAAAGTTCAGATGATGTATTTCATACTTTAAGAGAGTTGTAAAGTCTTAAACATCTCAAAACGCAATGCTATTTGTTACAAATTCCTACAAGAATATGAAACATGGTGTTTTTAATAGAAAAACATGCATTTTGGCGGCCATTTTGAAAATGAGGTGATAACACCCATTTAGCTACATGGTTGAATTTGCTATCACATATTTTCATATTCTAGGGGTAAAGACCTATCCAAAAATCAATATTAGGCTTACTCCCTCATTTTGGTACCAATGGACCCTATTTTGGGGGTCTGGCTGATGGCCTAAACCACCTTCTGGTGAAATCCAGGATCACTGCTCACCTCCACTCATTCGTTCTTTTTTCCCACCTGTGGAACCAACTTGCACTTTCTCTTCAATCCCATTCTTCCCTCCAGATCTTCAAGACGGCTGTTCACCACCATCTCAAATCGTCCCCGATCCAAAAACCATGATCTTTTATACCCTCGTCAACCCCATCCAGATCACTCCTCCTACATTTCCAGTTTTCCCTCCTTGGAGTTTCCTTCTGAGTCCATATTGTCCACTCCATGCGTGTGTTTTGCGTCCTGTTACGTCTTGATCCGTTCAGTTGTACCGACTCTTCCATGAGCCTCGACTATATTAAAAAAAAAACCCCGAATATACTAAAATCGATGTGTCCATGTTACGAAACGTTCAAAGAAACCTCCATACAAGAATTGATGTGTGTATGCATGTCGATGGCTGCAATTTGAGCAATTATTATAATAAAATAAATATCCTTATGATTCCATACATTTGGAACATCCTTTAAAACGGAAGATTATAACCTGTGCTCCGATCACCTAGGTTGCAAGTTGTGTAAGACTAGGCCCAAGTCCACAATGCCGAGCAGATTTCCCTGTATGGTGCTTCTCCTTGTGTACTGGTCTGTAAGCAAATGTTCGCAGCGGGATATGGCGTTCGGTAATTGCAGAGAAGAGAAACGTGATTAACGAATCCTTGGATGGCTGAATCACTCCATTGTGTACACACCTGTGATGTGCACAACCAGGCACTTGATTCCAGAATGGGAAGTGAAGAGCAAGTGGACAACGACAAGCGTTTCGACGATTGATGCACTTTACATTGAGTGTTTGTGTAGTTTGGGATGGTGGTGGGTGGAGGAATGCGACACAGATTTCTCTCTCTCTTCCATCACCCACCTACTGTTTTTTAAAGATTAGAACAAATTAATCTTTGCTGTTGAAATCTATTGACCGCTGTTCTGGTTTTTTTTTGCACTTCAATGAATGTCCATGTTTTTCTACCATTGACCTGTTCTAGTAATCCATTGGAAGATAATGTTTGATGAATAGTGTCCGTCACCTTTCCAGAGTGTCACGTGGTTTAAAAAGATAAATGCCCAGTTTGGTTGAGATTTATGCTTCAGTACATTGGAACCGCTTCGCTGTCGGTGCTGGTGGCCACCCCCGTCCCATGTTGGTGGGCGGTGCCCCCCTCTACCCCCACAGTATGGATACTGTGTGCCTTTCTCTACATTGTTCATTGCATTGCAGCCGCTCTGCTATTAGCAGGAACCATGTCGCTTGAGTGCGTGCCTTGTTACCCAGACTGGTTTGATGTATAATTTGCCTTTTTGCAGCGGTTCTGTCTGCCCGCTGGGCCATGGCGTTGCTAATGGAAAAGCACCTGATCATTAGAGATGCTTGTAAATGTAGGCAGTGCAGGCCAGGGATGGTCGGCGCAATGTAATTTAGCTTGGAACCGAGGCTCGTTGTCTGCTTGCTTGATGAAGTATTAGGAAAGAGGCGATGATTTAATCCCAAGATCATCGTCTGACTCGACACCAAGCACCCATGGCTGCTGAGATGTGGATGGGGTTGTGGGACTGATGGTGCAAATTCCAAACGGTCCGCTCTATGCCGGAGGCACTGAGACCCGTTTGGATGATTCCAAGAGGTCCTTTCATGTTTGGCCTGTGTACATAAATGAGAGGAACAGGTGAAATTAAGAGAATTAATTATTATTTTAAATAATTGACCGATGCACTGCTTAAAGATTGATTTTTAATGTAAATCTACTGGAAGTGCTGTCGAGTAAAGGTGAATAGTAATTGGATGCATAACAAGACTGATTGGACGACTTTGATCGAGGTAATAGGATTTGTCTTACGAACCCAATTTCTCTTGACTTATTTAGCCGAACACATTGCACACGGATGAATATTATTATTACTTCGAACAATTCTCCAAAGTTCATGGAGGAGATTGTATTTGGACTTCATGCAAGATGTGAAAATGTTGATTGATTTGTTAAAATTAAATTTTTTTGAACAAATTCAAAAAATCGACTTGTAGAACTAGCAACGGTACCCGCCCTACGGGCGGGGCTTCAATTGGGCGGCCCAAATGAAAAGGCAAAATATCAGAAATTGAAGGCTTTTTTTTATTTTAAACGATTTATATAAACATCCGTTGAATCATATCACATGCAAATCATCAAAATCTAAACAGTACATGGCGCCCATTTTGAAAAAAGATTGAATTCTGCAAAACGGAAGCAACCGCTGCACGTCTTTCTCAGTCGCACCTTTATGTGTGAAGAGTGCGCGCCGAATCTGTAACACGGAAGCGGCCGCTACACCTGTTTCTTGGTCGCTTTGCACACGCTGCCGTGTTACTTCGGAGCCGCACGTTTATAAAGGAAGAGTTCGTCAGGAGTCGATCTGCTCTCTCCTGGTACGTAGAATAAACAGTATTTGTAGAATTTCAACAAAAGCCACATCACTGTTCATATCGGTAAATAATATTCCATAGTGTTTGGAAAAACTTGAAAATTGGAAAAATTAGAAAAACAATATAGCCTATTTTACTCCAGGGGTCCCAGGAATACCACAATACCCAACAATACCCAACAATACCCACAATACCCAACCACAATATCGTTGCGATCGGCTCAGCCGTTTTTGCGGTACCTTCAAACGGACAGAACAGACAGACAGACGGACGGACGGTGAATTATAGTAAGATGAAGAACTGGTCTTGCTGATGGAGACCCAGTGTCTATCTGCATCGTCGGACAGGTGGACCAATGAATAGAATCTGCAGGACATTTATCGAGGTATGCCAATCACCTTGGGAACCAGGGAGAAGCTCACATTTTACGCCTTTACTTAACCATTTGTCAGAGCAGAAGTGCTTTGTGTATTCCCTCTTTTCCTCTGATTGGTTATCGTCCATAACGTTGGTTTCTCCTTGCTTCCCACTGCAGTTAGCCTACCTCGGTTAATGTCCTGTTGTAACCATTACACCATCGAGTCCTTAACCGAGCAAAATTAGGTGCTTCGTCATGCGGCACGCCTCGAGCTGACGATGATGATGATGATGATGATGATGATGATGATGATGATGAGTTCACAGATATGTGTGTGTGTGTGTGTGTGTGTGTGTGTGTGTGTGTGTGTGTGTGTGTGTGTGTGTGTGTGTGTGTGTGTGTGTGTGTGTGTGTGTGTATGTATATGGAGGAGTCTTCATTCCTTTCATGGTCAGTATAAGCTGGAATATGGGAAGCCGGATCGGAACAAAGAAGACGTGAAAGGAGAATTCACAGCAGCAAACAAAGTCACAAACAGGCAGACATGGTGTCTGTCCATTAATGTAGCTGCTGCTCACCTTTGGAAATATGACTTGATGAAGTTGACATTGCAAGGTCGACGCCGACGCGAAGACCAGATGGCAGACCTTGCTGATCCCAGCACAATCCACTTCATTAGAAACCCTCAGGCAGATGACTTGTGGTTACGTTTCTCCCAAACACAACAGTATAATTTACCTCCTGCATTATCCCAGGTATAATGTTGAGTGCAGTGGTAACCTCCCAACAGTGAGCACGAACACACCCAAAGCGATGTTAATTATGGCTCAATCACCTGCGAAAGGAAATGCAGGCCCCCATGTAATGTCTCGAAAGTCTGTTCACGTGGGAAAGGAGAACTGGGTACATTGCGCTAAATGTTTGGCAGCAGGTACAGATGGAACCGATTGTAAAATGGCAATAATACGAATGCATTGTCTGCATTGTCTGAAAAGTCTCGGGAAAAGGGAAAACCCCAACCATCATCGAAACATTTCGTTCGGACATTCTGCCCGGTCACTATTGGTTGGCAGTGATGCCATTTGTAGTGAGACACGAAATCTGCTTGAGGGAGAACGAGAGAGAGAGAGACAGACACAGAGACAGAGAGACACACAGACACAGCTTTTGGTTTGAAATGTTTTTATTTGTTGTTTGGAAACTGTTTGAAATGGCTGGTGAGAGTAAAGGCTCTCCAGATGTTATTACATTTATTTACTACTGCCTGGGATCATTAACTTTGAATGTGAGATGTTATAGGTCTCCAAGTGGCTTTAAATGGGAAACCGTGTGTTCAAGCACAGCAGGATCACCAAATGGTTAACTTATTGCTTTATAATAACTCAACCGGGTATAAAGCATCTCTTCCTGAACAAATTGTACCTCAAACGAATTGAGGAGTCTGTTTTTGACAATTCGGTTTTATCATCCTTCATTGTGAATGAATCTAAATTATTAAATTATTATTAAATTATTAAATTATATGAATTATGAATTATTAAATTAATTATATGATTAATTAAATTATTAAATTATTAATCTAAATTGTGAATGGATGTAAATGGCCTCTAAAGGTGGTTTTTATTGTGAATGAATCGTGGTGTGGTTTTTGATGATTGTGATAATATAATAATAAATTGCCCCGAGTGGGTTGATGGTCATCTCTTGAAGTTGTAGTACAGATCTCTGATTTTGGGAACCTCCCTGGGAGCCCCATTATCCTCGGGGGAGACCTCCTGATCTGAAATGTAAAAATGTAAGACCGAGCAATCCTAAAGACCATCGAGTAAAAGGGATGTATTGGATTTCAGAGCGATTGGTTGGTAAATAGGGGATGATTAGGGATCCAAATTTTCAGGGAATAACCTTCCCTGGAAGCTCCCATGACCCCAAAATCGAAAAATCGAAGGCTGTGCGGGCTACTGCCCAAAATCGAAACTCCGAATGTCAAGCTTCAGAGCAATCAGCCAGGTGATAAGGGAGGAGTAGCAAAAATTAGCAAAAAGTTGATGGACGGACGACTGGGTGGACAGGCATCCTGACATCACGACCCATTTTGTAAGTTAATCGCTTCGAGAATCGAAATGAGATGACCTAATAACCAGAATGACACTCGGTAGGGAGCAAACCTCCACCCCAGGCTGAACAGATGACGATTTGTTTCCCACTGAAAGGGGCCGGATCTGGATCCAGCCTGAACCAAAATCTAATCTGCTTGTTCTTGTCACCTACCCAACTCATCCACAACTTTTTGAAATGTCATGCTACGTATGGTTTTTGCCCCTATCATTCAATGGTGAAGAATCGCTTTTTGAAAAATTCAAAATTCTTATATCTGGATCTGGGGTTGGATCTTCACCAAAATGGAATAGATTGGTCTTTGTCGCACATCCAACCCGTCCACCAAGTTTTTACGAATCTATCCACAACTACGAGATATCGTGCTATATATCTGTTTTAGCCCCATCACTTGAAAAAAATTCTCGAATCCTGATCCGGATTCGAATCTTCACCAAAATACAATCTGTTCTTGTCACATACCCAGCCTCTCTACCAAATTTCGTCCGAATCCGTCCACAACTTTGAGATACCCTGTTCACAAACAGACAGACAAGAGACAAACAAAAAGACTATATATATATGTATATATGTATATACAGACTTGGCATTTAATATGGAATATTTTTTTGTGGGGGTGAACTTACTTTTCAAGATGTCTTAGAACCAAAAGTTCATTGGAATTATGTTGAAATTTTTCTAGATTGTGTTAATGTGACCTTTAAAAGAAACAAAAACCACATTTGACATTTCGAAACAAATAAATTGATCCTTGAAAGTGATGTAAACTGATATCGAACTCAATTCATGGACAGTACTGTGTTAAACTTCTGTACGTTTTCCAGAAGTATCTCTTTATTTTGCACATTAGCCAAAAAATTTTTTAACATAAACAATAGTTAAATTACGACTGGGATTACGGACAGTAAAATTACAGTTCAGTACTTCGTGTAACCCCCACGAGCATTCAGTAGAGCACGTACACGTTGAGGCATGCTGTTCACGAGATTTGCCAAGGTTTGGTCAGGAATCGCTTGCCATGCAGTGACAATAGCCTGCTGCAATTCACGCACAGAGGTGGGCTGCTGGTCCAAGTGGTCGATTTGACGCGTTAATTCTGCCCACAAGTTCTCTATCGGATTCATATCCGGGGACATGGCAGGCCACTCCATATGCTCTACACCACGGTCAGCAAGAAAGTGTTGGATCATGCGAGCACGATGAGGCCGTGCATTGTCATCTTGGAAGACAAAGTTTCCTCGAAAGGCTGCACAAGAAAATGGAAGCAATGTTTCTTCCAGAATGGCCCTGTACTTGAACTGGTTCAGGTTTCCATTCAGAACAACCAGGTCAGTTTTGCCCCCTGCATGAAAAGCAGCCCAAACGGTCATCCCACCACCTCCAGCTTGGACTCTTGGCACTATACAATCGTTGTTGAAGGCTTCATGCACTTGTCTGCGCACTCGGACACGGCCATCTTGACGATAGACCAGAAATCTAGACTCGTCACTGAAGATCACATGATTCCAGTGTCCTGGCTGCCATTGACGGTGCTCTCTGGCCCACTGCAGTCGGCGCTGGCAGTGTTGTCTGGTCAGGCGTGGCTTTCTCAGGGGACGCCTGGCACGATAGCTTGCTTGAACCAGTCGTTGGCTGACTAGCCTTCTGGATACAGGCACATTTGTTAGTTGCTGCCACTCAGCCCTAAGCCGATTAGCTGACTTGGTACGGCCATTGCGGACTAACCGGTGCAGCTGGCGATCATCCCTCCTTGTGGCTCTGCAGGGACGTCCTGGCCTCGGTATTGGAGTAGGGACACCCCTCTGAGCATTTCGTTTCAGGATCTTTGACACCTGACCTTGAGTGATGCCATACTGCCGAGCAATAGCACGCCGTTTCATGCCGTAATTTCGTAAAGCCACCGCTCCATGACAAACAGCATTGTCGAGTTGACGGACCATCTCCAGAGGAAGCGGCACTAACTTTTGGAGATGTGCAGCAGTTGTTTTCCACTAATACAGAACGCAATAACCCTTGTATACCCGACTGTGAAGCAAATCATCAAATGCACATGTCCGTACATTTTGCCACGCCACCTGTGATATCATCCTGTTGTTGACTTCTTGCTGCGACAGACAATCAGTGACATGGTTCTTTTAACAAATAAATCACCAAAGTGCAAAAGAAACTCACCAGATTGATATACGGAGTTCAGAAAGTAAACCCAAGTCAAGAAAAAAAAAAATCCATATTAAATGCCAAGTCTGTATATATATATATATATATATATATATATATATATATATATATATATATATATATACACATGTGTGTATATATATATATATATATATATATATATATATATATGTGTGTGTGTATGTAAATACAGTCGTGTCCAGAAATATTGGCACCCTTGCACTTTTTTCAAATAACTCTCTAAAAATAAGTTGAAATTGACAAAAGTATTTGGTCTCCACAATTCTTTATTTCACTGTTGATATTACAGAACCTTTGTTTTTGATTCAGAACTTAATATATTCTTTTAGATCAGAAAATAAAAATAAATGGCATTGACAAAATTATTGACACCCGAGACTTAATATTTGGTAGCACGGCCGTTGGACAAAATAACTGCAGTCAAGCATTTCCTATAGCCATGAATGAGCTTCCTACACCTCTCTACTGGCAGTTTGGCCCACTCTTCTTGTGTAAACTGCTCCAATTCTCCCAGATTTTAAGGGTGTTCTCTCCCAACTGCTGTTTTCAGATCTCCCCACAGGTGTTCAATGGAATTTAGATCTGGACTCGTTGCTGGCCACTTCAGAACAGTCCAGCGTTTTGTCTTGAACCATTCCTGGGTGCTTTTTGAAGTGTGTTTGGGGTCATTACCCTGCTGCAAGACCCATGACCTTCGGTGGAGACCCAGCTTTCTGACACTGGGTTGAACATTGCGCTCCAAAATGCCTTGGTAATCTCCTGATTTCATGATGCCATGCACACATTCAAGGCACCCAGTGCCAGAGGCAGCACAGCAACCCCAAAACATCACTGAACCTCCTCCATATTTGACTGTCGGGAAGGTGTTCTTTTCTTTGAAGGCTTCATTTTGTTTTCTGTAAACATAGAGATGATGTGCTTTACCAAAAAGCTCTAATTTGGTCTCATCTGTCCACATGAGATTCTCCCAGAAGGATTTTGGCTTGTTCAGGTGTGTTTTGGAAAACTCCAGTCGGGCTTTCTTAGCAGTGGGGTCCTCCTGGGTCTCCTACCATAGAACCCCCTTTCATCGAGTTGGCGACGGATGGTGCAAGTTAAAACTCTCGTACCTTGTACCTCAAACGTCTGAAGGTCAGCTTGAATATAGTAGTTGATCGATGTGCTTTCTCCACCATTCGAACAAGTCTCCGCTGCAATCTTCAATCAAGTTTTCTCTTGTGGCCACGTCCAGCGAGGTTGGCTACATTGCCATGGGCCTTAAACTCCCTGATAGCATTGCATACGGTGCACACAGAAACATCAAGGTCTCTGGCAATGGACTTGTAGCCTTGAGATTATCCATGCTTCACTAAAATCTTGTGTCTGACTTCCTCAGACAATTCTCATGTTTATTTCTTTTCTCCATGCTAATTGCGGTGCACTCATGACACAAAACAGCAGAATGATTCCTTTTCTCAATTCAAACTGGTTGAATGAGTGATTTTTATTTTTTTTGCAGGCACCTGCAACTCATCATAGTTGAGTTTAATTCCAATGTAAAGGAGAATCATCTGCTTGAAATCTAATTATTTCTAACAACTTCTAAAAGATGAGAAGAAACCTGTAACTTAAGTCGGCTTCGTGTGTCCGGTTAGGTTGTATAATTGTCTCCCTGAGAGGGGTTGAGCTATGGTAATTAGGTAGGGTGTAAGGGTAATTCCCTGCATGCAAATTGCTTCTGTGGTTTTTCCCTTGTTCCTTATGACACACCGCACCAGCCGTGCACTCCGCACCTAAATTAATAACACTAAATAAAAGCCATTAATAACACCAAATAAAAGCCCCCAGGATTCAGACATTGAACGCTGCCGCTGGCGCCGCCAGCAGAGTTGTCGCAACACCAAGCAGCCAGTGCCGTGGGGCCCCGTCCCGAGGGGTTGGTCGGGGCGATGGACTGCAACGATGGATTCCTTGATTGGAGTGCGCGCGGACGTCATCAAATGACGTTTGAGACCGGGGAACAAAAAGGCAAAGTGGCCGCCATTTTACTCTCTTGCATTGGGACATTCATTGCTGGCAGATGCATTTTCCCCTCTCTCTGGGCTGGCCTTCATAGCGTGCAGTCGCACCGTTGCTCTGTCTTTGTGCCCCGAGTCTAAAGCGAACAGTCACATTTTCTTTCTCTTGGTACTGGCTGCGTGGTGGGTGGTCGCAGTTCGTGCTCCTCTTCTCTTCCTCGCTCTTGGTCCTGACATTGGCAGTTGCAGCTCGTGGACTCTGATGCTCTTTGCTCATGGCTTCATGACTGCTGTGGGTCATGCCGAGTGAGCCGGAGAGACCGCGGTGCTTTGTGGAGCTGACGACGAGAGGGGAGCTTGGGCCTGAGCGCTGCACGTCGGCGGCTGGGGTGAACGCAGCTGTGCGCCAAGGCCTGTTTTCCCGCGCACGGACAATGGACCCATTCGAGGGCCGACGGGGTTTGAGGGCCACTCAAAGCTGAGTACACACAAACGCTTCGCATTTATTTTCATATATCTCTCCCTGTGCCTGTTTCATGAGTCCGTATGGGGGCGCCCCAATTTAGGAATTTAGTTTTACCGTGCATTTCTTGTCCCTGGCATTATTTTCATTAAACCTCTTTATTTGTTGCATTTTAATTCTGTGTCGGTCTTGCTTGATTATCGTGGTTCGAGGACGCTCCAGAGGAAACCGTGCAGGTAAACTTCCTCACCCTCCGCTCCCACGAGTGTAAAGAAGAGCCACCATTCTTTGATTGAACACTTCAGAGTTTAAGCTCGATCGGCCACCCGTCAGCTTGGGGGATCTTTATCCCTGGTGAACACAACAATATTTTGTCATCTCTTCCCACCACCTTCTCTTCCGAATTTCCCCATGATCAAAAGCAGTTGTCACATGTAATGCAATTCTTCTTCAATGTTTTAGTTTGAAACCAGCTGTTACTTTTCCAAAATGAATGTTTAAATGCAGACTTGATTTAAAATTTGTATTGTTCTTCCTGTATTAAACTGTGTAATTGTACATCCTGTACTTGATTTTTAGTAATGGTATTTTTTTGACATTTGATGTGCCACCTGCATCGCTGCCGAATTTCTGCAGAGTATGAGGAAGTGATTAAAGCAATCTAGATGTGGTAGAATAAGTAATCTCAACAAGTCAGGAGACGACGATGGTTCACGAGCGAGCGGTATTAAATGACAAAGGACGGACTATAACCGAAACAGGCCCGGACAGGGGGGTCGGGGGCCCACGTTGCAGGTGTCGGCCCCTGACATGCGGTGTATATGCCTATTTACAAAGGGCCCCAATGCGCTGCGTGGGCAGGCCTTTAAGACACAATACCGAAAATTCGGTTAGATTCCGACAACTTTGAAAATTTGACTTTTGTGACCTTGAAATGTCAAAACGAAGGTTACTGACCTTGAGATGAGATAGAAAATAATGTATAATCAGTTATGAGGTTAGTTAGCTACACAATACCGAAAATTCGGTTCGATCCCGACAACTTTGAAAATTTGACCTTTGTGACCTTGAAAGGTCAAAGATTCTGAAATTTGTTGGAAAACTTGTATTTCATGATGTATGTGATAATATAAGATCATGTACGACATTTCACCCTATCAGGAAGCGAACAATGTAATAAAACCATCAAAAATCGACTTTTCTAAATTTTGTGACCTTGTGACCTTGACCTTGGGGCGAAAATGAAAAATCGAGCTGTGGGGCTAGACACATGACATTGGCCTAACCAAATACCGAAACCCCTGTCAGATTCCACCAACTCCCTCGGAGAAGATGTAGCTTGAACTCGATTACCCCCTAAAAAGATATCTTTTTCGGGCGTCGCTCCGCTCACAATGTGCGCAATACGCCCACTCTAGGGAGGACACAACTAGATCATGATATAAACCTCCCACCCAAGTTTCATCAAGATCGGATGATATCATCGGGTAGTTATGCTGCGGACAGACAGACAGACAGACACCCATGACGAATATAGTGGTCACTGTTTGATAACTCGTGGACCAAAAACTTGTATTCCAATGGCATAGACACTTCTTCTTCTTTAGTATACAGCACATGGCAGGAGGTAGCATTATTTGTTTGGGGGCATGCCATGCCACTGATGCAGTGCCCCTTGTAGGTTGGAGTTGGAATTTGCAACTTGTTCAGGGCACAATTTTACTGCCTGGTTGTTAATATGATCACAATATTGAAATTATGTCTGGACTGTAGTTGCATATCGCACTGAGCGTTATGGATTTTGTCTCGACAGGAAGTTTGTTTCACGATCTGTAGGCCTTTGTGTGTCAGGCATGATTGCCTGCACAGATCGACAGATATTTGTTTGTGACATTACTTCCTTATTCTGCAGCTTGGTTGATGATCGCTGTGTTGTCCAATCCAAAGCCGGTGACTTGGGAAGCCCTCCAAAAAAGTTCCGAGGTAAGCCGGTAGTGGTGATTAAATCCATACAGAATGGTAGAAATACTACTTGAGTTTTTCGTACAGTTCATTGAATTTCTTGTTCTTCTTTATTTATTTATTATTATTATTATTTTTTCTTTGTTCTTCTTCGCAGTTACATTGTTCCATTAGACTACATCACCCCTGGGGCATCAACCCGGGTCAAATCCCCCAAAAAGTTTCATATTTCATGCGTCCATGAATGTTGTTTACATATACAAAGTTTCTTTTGAAAATGTTTTCTAACGTGCCATAATTGCATTTTTGGTACTTGACCCCGGGCCATGTGTCACGGCCAAAATGATACTGCTCTAGCAACTTTGTGGCACGTGGTGATCATAACCACCAAGTTTAGTAAATTTCTGCGTAACTGTTTAGGAGGAGATAGTGTGACACACAGACAGAGTCGATAACAATATGCCCCCCCCCCCCCTAAAAAAAAAGAAAAAAAAAAGCTTGGGGATAACTCGGAATTGATACCTTTTGAGTTCACTACACCTGCTAATTCCCCCCAGCACCTCATTGGATGTTGTGGGGACCTGTCGAGTTTGATTTTACTATATTACATGATAAATGTTTCGTGTTAGCTTGGATATCTTGAGTAAAGGATAAAGATGGTCAGGAGGGAGGGATTTACGTCGCTCTCAGTAGAGAGGAAGTGTAAATTGATACCAATGGAAAACGACCACAGTTTGGGTATTGTGACCATCAGATAATTAAAATGTGGTCACTTTGGACCCCTAAACGTGCTGGGGGTCAATTTGGATCCTAAAGCTCCTTTTCTACTCATATGTTGTTGCAGTTATCAGTAATTTGCAGTTATTTTTTCCACTTTTCCAGGTTATGTTGTAGTTTAGCGTTATAATTATTTAAATATGAATATTGCACATGAGGTCATGAGATGTGAATGATTTGTTCCCGTGGAATCACGTTGGACCCCATTTCACCTGTTCAAGAAGGCGACCCAATGGAGCGTTTGGTGCGGTGAAGTCCAGACCGAGTTAATTGGTGGATAAAATGGGAAAATCCACATTTCCTATTCATGTATCTTTATATTTTCAGAATAGACCTGTTTTCCACTCCAAACATGCATCGATCATCCATTGACGCCCATAGAAAGAAAAACATTTTTTAAGAACATAGGATAACATTGGACTCCCCATTTCGTGAAACCTATCTGTTACCTGAGGGTTAGGCCAAGCAGGTAAATGTCTGCAGGTTTTTTCTTTCTCCACTTGTGAGGTTCGTGGTTGCAGCAATGACTCGAATGAATTGTGCAATTTCTATTTTAAATGGTCGTACTAGCACTATACTAGTAGTAGGCGTCCACAACCATCGTTGACCATGTTGTGGAATGTCGTTCGAGGCCCTCACCTTTTTACCTTTAATCGCTTTAAAATTCCTTTTCTCCACAACCGCTTGAGCGATTGACGTGAAACTTTTAAATTCGGAGTGCTTGCTCATGGCGAATGTTTCAACAAAGTTACATGATAAAGAAGAAGAAGAAGAGGAAGAAGAAAAGAACCACCTTGAGGCCATTTTCCCCCGCAGAGCAGGGCTTGACCTTTTTCGGGCACCGTGGTCCACTTTTTTGAAGCAATGTTTTATGGCCGGATGCCCTTCCTGCCACCACCCCTGTTAGCCGCCTCTTGCGACACACAGGGAATTACCAGTGAACTGGTGCTCAATTTGCCGACCTCGGAAGGATGACAGAATGAGTCAACCCCCCTGTGTTAATTCAGCGATCGACCGGGATTCGAACCCAGGATCCTAGGATCCCAAGCCGCACCCTAACCGCTAAGCCAACACCAGGCTATGGATGATTGGATGGAAATGTGGCCGGCGTTCCAAAAAGTCTGTTTTCTGAAGGCAGGGCCTGCAGGGTTTTTCGCATATCAGGAATAAGCGGACTCGGCCTTGGCTGAATTAAACTTAAAATCTATATTTTGCCATCAGCTTTAAAAAGAACCATCCTTTTTCACAGTAAGGATTACAAATATCTGTTTGAAGCGATGTTACAAGGTTGGTGCACTTGTCTTGGAGTTGTCCAGTGTGGATTTGATTCCCGACCCGGATATAATCTTGGACTTGTGCTTCACAGGCAGGGGATTTCATCACTGTGCACCCTCGCTCGAATTGACATTAAGCTGGGTGTCCTACCTGGGAGCATTAGTTGGCGGGTGTTAAAGGTCCCACGGTGTCTTTAATGAGGAGTAGATGTGTTATGACCAACATCCTGAACAAATTACAAATTTCTGCCCAACTCGGCTCCTGTCTGGCGTCGGTCCTATCCAGCCAGTTTGTGAGAGACTTAGGCCAAGGTTTCCTCCATGGCTGACACCACAACGGAAATGTGATTAATTGTGCCCATTAAATATGTAGTCGTTGTAATTGTAGTTGTAGTTGTTGTAATTGTAGTTGTAGTCGACAAATATTTCCTTGCATCCAACTAAAATTCCCATGATCTTCCCTACCTGCAATTTACCTTCGCTGTGCTCAATCTGACCATTTCCTCTTGTCCAATATTTCTTCTGCTGATGCACTCGGAGCGAATTGGTTTCATTATAAAATGCACCTGCTCACATTGGAAGGTATATTCATTTCCGAAAACCTTCCTCGTTCTAAATGATGCAAACATATTCATTGCTAATTCGTCATTCCACGTCAACTTATTCACAGGTGTGTACACCTTCAGGCCCGGGTGGACCATTCTTTCCTGAAATATCAGCAACTAATTGCATTATCCACCAGAATGATGTATTTCTAACGAAGGTCTTTGTCCCGATGTCCTGTAAGTGATAGTACATCGTATTAAAACTTCTGAGGCAACACACCCAAACTTGCAGTGAACCCACACAAACTTCCTGTTTGCATGTCCATATTTTCATGTGAACTGAGGCAGTATTACGATGTAAGGTTTGTCTTATTGTGACATTTTGTGGATGACCGTTACTACAGCGATGGCCCTTTGAGCTATGGTGTACCAACATGGCAACACACCTCAGGTTACTCCTTTGTCTGCTCAAGGATGATGTTGAGAACCGACAGTGGCCGGCTCAGAGCCCCGAGTTAATCGCAAATGATCCACCCTGGGATGTCTGAACATCACCTGAGGGTCAGGGTCAAATGCACAATACATCACTGAACCTGCACTTGCTATGAAGGGAGCAACGTTATCCTGATGTCTCCTAACACCTGGTCCAAGATGTCAATGACTGCACCCAATGAGTGCTGGAAATGGGTTTAAAAGTTTGTGAATTTATAACGCTGCACATTTCTTCTTCTGGCAGTTTTGGCGCTTCAAGTCTGAAATTCCATGAGGTGCCCTTACAGAAAAGTGATGGACAGGCTGCTTACGTTTTGGCTTGCTGTGCATTGGCACCATAACCTGTGCCGTGCAATTTATCATGCAGCAATATCACCATTCAAATGAAAACAAATTACTTTGATTCTAAATGAGCGTAAATGTACTGTGTGTGTTGAACACGAGCATGGATGAATGTCTGGGTCCAAATGAGCTAAGTGTCCTGTGTGTGTTGAACACGAGCATGGATGAATGTCTGGGTCCAAATGAGCTAAGTGTCCTGTGTGTGTTGAACACGAGCATGGATGAATGTCTGGGTCCAAATGAGCTAAATGTACTGTGTGTGTTGAACACGAGCATGGATGAATGTTTGGGTCCAAATGAGCTAAATGTCCTGTGTGTGTTGAACACGAGCATGGATGAATGTTTGGGTCCAAATGAGCTAAATGTACTGTGTGTGTTGAACACGAGCATGGATGAATGTCTGTGTCCAAATGAGCTAAATGTACTGTGTGTTGAACACGAGCATGGATGAATGTCTGGGTCCAAATGAGCTAAATGTACTGTGTGTGTTGAACACGAGCATGGATGAATGTCTGGGTCCAAATGAGCTAAATGTACTGTGTGTGTTGAACACGAGCATGGATGAATGTCTGGGTCCAAATGAGCTAAATGTACTGTGTGCTGAACACGAGCATGGATGAATGTTTGGGTCCAAATGAGCTAAGTGTCCTGTGTGTGTTGAACACGAGCATGGATGAATGTCTGGGTCCAAATGAGCTAAGTGTCCTGTGTGTGTTGAACACGAGCATGGATGAATGTCTGGGTCCAAATGAGCTAAATGTACTGTGTGTGTTGAACACGAGCATGGATGAATGTTTGGGTCCAAATGAGCTAAATGTACTGTGTGTTGAACACGAGCATGGATGAATGTTTGGGTCCATATGAGCTAAATGTACTGTGTGTGTTGAACACGAGCATGGATGAATGTTTGGGTCCAAATGAGCTAAATGTACTGTGTGTTGAACACGAGCATGGATGAATGTTTGGGTCCAAATGAGCTAAATGTACTGTGTGTTGAACACGAGCATGGATGAATGTTTGGGTCCATATGAGCTAAATGTACTGTGTGTTGAACACGAGCATGGATGAATGTTTGGGTCCAAATAATGATCCTTCCGCAGGTTCACCGATGAAAACCTTGTTACGACTTTTACTTCCTCTAGACAGTCAAGTTCGCTCATCTTTTCGGTGCACTGGCATGAGCCGAGAACGAGGCCCGTGCAGGGGCTGATCCGAGGATCTCATCAAACCGTCCGATCGGTAGTAGCGACGGGTGGTTTGTACAAAGGGCAGGGACTTGATCAACGCGAGCTGATGACTCGCGCTTACTGGGAATTCCTCGTTTGTGGGACACTGTCTCAAGCCCCAGTCCCCATCACGGATGAGGCTCAGCGGTTTACCCAAGCCTGACGGTGAAGGGCAAGGTACACGCTGGCCCGTCCAGTGTAGCGCGCGTGCGGCCCCGGACATCGAAGGGCATTAAACGTTCATTAAACATTAAACGTTCATTAAAGGATTACGAAACGAAAAACGTTACGAAATTACGTTCACCACCGTCACTTCAAACACTACCGTGAACACATACATCGTCACAATGAAAACATCGTCACAATGAACGTTATGCGAACGCGAATGTTATGCGGGAGTCAAAACCTGAGAATGCTGGAGACCAAAGCTGAAATTGGGGGAACTAAATAGCCTATTTTACTCCTGGAGATCCCAGGATTACCCACCCAAAATATCTTTGTGATCGGTTCAGCAGTTTTTACGGTACCTTCGAACAGACAGACGGACATTTGGTGAATTATAGTAAGATGTTAGGAGAAAATTGTGAGTTATTTGAAAAAAGTGCAAGGGTGCAAATATTTTTGGCCATGACTGCACCTGTCAGCAATGGGTGTGGCTGAAATAGCCGAATCCACCAATTAGAAGGGGTTCTGCATACTTTTGGGCATGTACTGTATGTTATAATTTCCATGTTCCGGGCTGGGGAGGGGTGGGGGGTAGGGGTGGGGGGGAGGGATTGAATACTTGTGTAAATTAGATATTTCTGTGTTTCATTTTTAATTATTTTGCAAAAATTTCTAGAACAAATCCACTTTGACATTATGGGGGTATTTTGTGTAGAGCAATGACCAAAAAATCTGAATTGAATCAATTTTAAATTCAGGCTGTAACCCCAAAATGTTAAGTCAAGGGGTGTGACTACTTTCTGATTGCACTGTATGTAAAGATTTTTTGGATTTGACCCCCTGGTTCATGCCCCCAAGAGGTGGGGAATTAGGGTCATGGGTCAAAGCAAAACACATTTTAACTCAAAATTTGATAGTGGGTCATTCCTGGTGAAATGTTTTGCCATCTTTAAGCTTTGCTTTCGGTTGGAAGTGTGGCAACTTGTGATGACGTGCCATGGACTTCACTCTAATTATTAATTTTTATTCATTTATTTTATTTATTTGTAGAAATTGGGATCCTTGACCCCCCTCTTCCCCCTTTCTCTCTATAGTGAAAAAAAAAGTGGAGATGTAAGGAGAAGGAGAGGGAATGCTTGGTAGAGATGGGTGTGGAATGGGAGAAAAATGGAGACGTAAAGAGGTTGTGGAGATGGAGTAAAATGGATATGAAAGGAGGTGATTGAGAAGTATAAATGGAGATGTTTGGAGGTGGTGAAGAGGGACATGAGGGGTTGCGGTGCAGAGGATTCTTAGGTTTGAGCTGATGATGAAGCTTCGAGAGTCGAGTGTGATTTATAAAATGTATCCATTTTATTTTTTGTACATGTGCAACAGAGTAGTTTGCTGTTTTAACCTGTTTCACAATTCTGTAAAAAAATATAAAAACTTTGTGGTTCCCTTATCGACCAATGTTACACACTTAACAATTGAGCTAAAGAAAGAACTCCAAAGCATAGATTTCCTTTTATGGACTCATTCTAAATGTTTTTTGAGGTCTGTGTTCTTTGAGATTATTTTGCTTCAAACAGGCACAGAATAATAAATATGACGTTAAATTTGGGGACTCGGTGTTAATGTGTGCCTCGGTCTTCCTGCGGAACCATCTTCGGGCCTGTTATTTGTGTTGTAGCTCTTGCAGGTGTCCGCATCATCTCCCATTGATATTCGCTTCTGTCGGCTTACTTTCACTCTCGGTTCTTGTGACGACCAATGTGTATACAACAAGTATTTGGTTTATTGCTGAGCTTACCATGCCAGCACCAGATGTATTTCGCAGTTTGGCAAATCGGCATCACCGGACATCTCGATTGGCTGCCACGAAGCCATCGCCTGGGTCTGCTGCACACTGTGGTTGCCCATTTTTTTTTCAATTAGCCTTGGCTCTCCTCCTCCCGCACCCACCTCCAGACACCATAGCGGTTCTTCAGTTTGCTTTCCAAAGGGCTTGAGCAAGGCGTGAATGATTTTGTGTAACTTGCTAATATTGATCCACCATTGCTCGTTTTGGTGTTCTAATTGTTTCTTTTTTGCCAGTTTATTCCACCGGGCCTGAATGTCCAGAAAGCAGTGCGCGGATGAGCCGATGTCGCTGGAATTGTGACAATTCCTGGATGGAAAATCTTATGACTTTCCCTTTGCTAATGGGAATCAGCCAGGCGCCATTAACCATCACGACTTGACTCGCAGGGGGGCTAATGTGCCTGTTGTCACACACGATTTGAGCAGATTAACGTCGCATTGCTGTCCAACTGCCGTAATTCTAAAAGCCTTAGTGGGCCAAGAAATGCATTTCCTCCTGTGTGCCCATTTTTTGCTCTTGAAAAGATGGATTGAAACTTGATAAGACCGCCGTGACGTTTGTTCTCCCGTACAAGGTTCCGATGTCCATTTCACCAGCGTCGATGCCGGAGACGTGTCTTGGAGACGATCCGAGTCGCAGTGTTCGTTGTGTTTATCTTGGCCTGGTTACTTTCAAATATTTATCATTACACCCGAAGGACTGACATGGCCATGCATTCCACAATGCCACTGGAATCTGCAGGCCTTCACTTGCACAAATTAGCCGAGAAAGTCTCGAAGGATCTTTTAATGCACCGGCTTTGCGATGTGGTTATTACAATCCTAAGAGTAATCCTAATAAATAATGAATGAGCATTAAGGAGACTATCATTGAAATCCCCTTGTGGAATGAAGTTTAACTATATTCGGTATTCACAAAAACACAACAATATGACTGAATGAGCTTCGTTACACAAACGCGAAGATCCATTTTATATCCATGGGTAAGTCATGTTACATTGGTCATTTGAGCAGGTGTGTCTGCTGTCATGATTATCTGGAGAATACCTATTCTTAAAAAAAAAAAAAATAACCACCTTTAGAGGCCATTTTTCCCCGCAAAGCGGGGGTTGGCCTTTTTCGGGAACCGTGGTTGTTGTTGTTTTTCGGTCCCCTTTTTGAAGCAATGTTTTACGGCCGGATGCCCTTCCTGACGCCAACCCTTTTTGCCGCCTTTAACGACAAACAGGGAATTACCAGTGAACTGGTACTCAATTAGCCGACCTCGGAAGGATGACAGGCTGAGTCAACCCCCCTGGCGTTAATTCAGCGATCGACCGGGATTCGAACCCAGGATCCTAGGATCCTAAGCCGGCACCCTAGCCGGCTTAGGATCCTAGGATCCTGGGTTCGAATCCCAGAATACCTATTCTTTGAAACCTGAAATTTCTGAAACCGATCTGAAACCGATCTGAAACCGATCTGAAACCCACACCAAAACAGATCCGGTGAACCTTAGGTCGTGCTCTGGCAACCTGAGGAGCACCTGCAAGGAAATTGCCACAAAGGCCTGTGCAAATGGAATCTGGAATGGCACAAAATGCAAATTTTGAACTCGTTCTCCCTTCATCATGATTCCAGCCACCGAGAGGTGGAAAGGTCACGAGCAGTTACAAAAGCAGTTTCGAAGTCTTCACCAGGTTTTCATTTTGCTACTCGTCTCTCAAACGATAAACCCTATCGATCTTCAAAAATAAGTTTCCCTCGCGTTTGAAAAATCGCTGGATTGTCCCTTCTCCAACGATGATGTCCACCGACATGTGATGACGTCACAGACAGCAATGGACCCGGATTTCCAGGGCACTTGGTAACGTATCGAAGGACAACTCGGACGTCATGTACCGTTTCGTTCTCATCAAGGCTGTGATCACTTAAAACAATGTAAACCCAATAAAATATCGAAAGATTGCCTAAATGACAATAGGCAAATGAAACATCTTGTGGAAGTCTGAATGTAAAAAAAAACAACCCAAAACAATTTTTTTTTCTTTTTTTCTTTCTTTCTATATATACATATATAAATATATATATATAAATATATATATTTATATATGTATATATATATCTATATATTTTCCATGAACCATTAAAACAGGCAGCTCTATTAAAAATATTCTGATGAAAAGCACAGCTGTTTAATAAATAAACAATGTTGTGTTTGTGTGCTTCCCCTTCTCTCCCCATCTTGTCTTCCGCTCCCTCTTTTTATATATTTTGTTTGTCTGGTTGATTTGTTTGTGAAATAAATGTTAGCTCTTTCACGAGCCTCGATTCAATATACAAAAAAAAAAAAAAAAAAACCAACCAAAGCATGTTTTGGAATATTTATAATCAAACGGAAGACCAAATATAGCCAAAACATTTAATTTCCTGCGATGATAACCTCTTCCAGGAGCCTTGATCTTGCATACAATCAATATTTGAAGAACACAACAAAACATCTTAGCAGTGTGTGGCTAACTTTTGGTTTCTATCTACTTTTCCTCATTAAAACAAATTGATTACTCATAAAATGTTTGTGAGGAGGAATTGAAGAGTTTGTGTGAAGATGTGACTTTAGTTTCACTTTTTATCACCGTTTGTCATGCAGATTGCCTTTTCAAAATATGTCCCATGAACCGCTACTCTGCCCAGAAACAGTTATGGAAAGCTGCAAAATCTGACACGGATTCTGCTCTCCTCAAGAAGCTGCATGTAAGTTCCACAATGCATTGCAAAACCATGGTTTGCCTTTTGTTTCCTGATATTTTGTCCCTTAATTACCTCCGCCACTGAAGCTCGATGGAGGTAATGTTTTCTCCCCTGTCTGTGCAGATCTTGTCTGTCTGTGAGCAGGATATCTCAAAAAGTTGTGGATGGAATCGGACGAAACCTGGTGGATAGGTTGGGTGTGTGATGAGGATGAAGTGATTTGATTTTAATGAAGATGCGGATTCGGATTCGAGATTTTTTTTTTTTTTAGTGATTCCTCATTATTGAGAATGAATGAATGAATGAATGATCGTTCTAAGGCCATTTTTCCCCTGCTACAGCAGGGGCTAGCCTTTTTGAGGCAATGTTTTTACTGCCGGATGCCCTTCCTGACGCCAACCCTTGGTCGCCTCTTACGATGCGCAGGGATACGGTGTACCTATTCTAAACCGGGGTACACACCGGGATCATTCATCCCAGCAAGCTGGTGCTCAATTTGCCGACCTCGGAAGGATGACAGGCTGAGTCAACCCCCCCTGGCGTTAATTCAGCGATCGACCGGGATTCGAACCCAGGATCCTAGGATCCCAAGCCGGCACCCTAACCGCTAAGCCAACACAATTGAGAGATGGGCCAAAATGATTAATAGCACGATATTCCAAAAACTTATGGATGGATTATGACAAAACTTGGTGGATGAGTTGGGTAGGTGACGAGAACAAGTCAATTCTATTTTGGTTCAGGTCTATATGGAGATCCGGCCCATCAGTGGGATACAAAATGTAAACTGTTCACCCTGGTGGAGGTGTTCGCTCTTCTGAGTGCTGTTCTCGTTATGACTTTCTACAATGTCACCATTGAGATATGGTTACAATTTCTGTCATTTTTGTTTAATTGTAAGTATGATACTCAGTGGCATAATGGTTAAAGTGTCCTCTCAAAGCATGGGTGGTCAGTGGTTTGATTCAGACATGGGCTGAGCCGTACCAAAGACTTTTTGATATGGTACGTGTTGATTCCTCACTTGACGCTCAGCATTTCTAGGACAAAACATGGACAAACCCTGTGGGTTGGCATCCCATGGGGAAGGTGGGGTTATAGGTTGGAATATATTATTTCCCCCTTTATCTGCTGACTAGGATGAGAAAAAGGTCACAAGATGGCATCGCCAGTGCAGTCATTGTGCCCTGGGAAGTTGCGTCGTTTCCAAGTTCACTGGCTGTTTGAAGTCCCTGTGTTGCCCGGTGTCTTTGTCTGCTTGAGTGTGAATGATTGGTGTGACAGAACCTCAATGACGCTTAGATAATGGAAAACGAAATAATAAACAAGAGGATGTAGGTTTAAACGCACAAACGCACAAACACACACAAACACACACACACACTGTGATCAACATACTTGCAAAAAAAAAATTAGATATTTGCCAAGTAACAAGAAATATGTCGTGTATAGCACGATACTTGCAAAATCCCTAAAATAAGTTTTTGGCCTATGTTGACCTTTTGGCCTCTGAGGACCTCAAAAAGAGTTAGTGGTTGAATTTGGTGACCAGATATGCAAATCCTCCAAATTTCAAGTCAATCGGATGAAAATTGAGGATTTTTGAAATTTGGCAGTTGGTGACCTTTGGCCTATATTGACCTATTGACCCCAAAAAAACAATAGGCTTCTTGATTATGACCAACCCTACCATTTGGTGAAGTTTCGTCAAGATTGGTTGAAAATTGTGACCTGTAGGTGACAGACAGACAGACAGAGACAGTGACAGACAGTGACAGACAGAGACAGAGAGAGACAGAGAGAGACAGAGAGACAGAGACAGAGAGAGACAGAGACAGACAGAGACAGACAGAGAGAGACAGAGACAGAGAGAGACAGAGAGAGACAGAGAGAGACAGAGACAGACAGACACGTCACCATGCTCTCGCATCTGCCTCAATGTAAAAATAAAAAAATCTTCCATGAGCCTCGATCATGCAACAAAAAAGAAACTTGCAAAGAAAAGATAAAAGACCAAGTGAAGGAAACTCTTGGTTAATATTTTGATCTCATCACGGTTTGGTTAGAAAAAATTGGGCTAAGCCAAAGATGGCGTTAAATTCACAGAAATGTGTGAAATTCACCCCAATAACCCCTCCCCCCACCCCCGACTTAATTTGGCCGAATAAAGTAGAAGCGCATTGCGGGTATATAATATAAAATAGCTTTTTGTAATTGGGATTGTAAAAAATGTATTTCACATGAACTGCCATTGCATGAGATCCAAACCTCTTTGTGTGTTATTTCTCTATTCTGTCTCTTTGCCTTGACGTTGGCCATGTGCCAATGCACGCTTATCTCGCCGTGCAGGCGATGCTTACCCAATGGGAGGGTGTCCTGGGAACTCCCATGGACACGACGCTGTTACCCACCCAGCAAATGGAGTCTCAGTGCGGACATGTGCTTATTTGAACCGTGTGTGCGGTATCACTACCACCTCCTCCCCCTCGCCCATTACTGTTCTTCCTCTATCTGGTGTGTTTGCGTAACTAACCCACACCCCAACCCACCCGTATCCACCCCCGTTACTGCTCTTTCCTGTATCTGGTGTGTTTGCGTAGCTAACCCACACCCCAACCCACCCGTATCCACCCCCGTTACTGCTCTTTCCTGTATCTGGTGTGTTTGCGTAGCTAACCCACACCCCAACCCACCCGTATCCACCCCCGTTACTGCTCTTTCCTGTATCTGGTGTGTTTGCGTAGCTAACCCACACCCCAACCCACCCATATCCACCCCCGTTACTGCTCTTTCCATATCTGGTGTGTTTGGTCAACAGCTAACCCACCCATCCCACATCCTCCTCCCCCGTTACTGTTCTTCCCCATAATCTGGTTTGTTTTTATGACACTTTTTCCTTTTTTTTAAACTAAAATAGATAATAAATTATTGGAAGAATCATTTTTTGGCTTTTCCATTGCAGGTTCATCCAGTTTGCCACTTGTGTTGTTGGTGCTTTATTTGTGTGTTTTTGTAAAGATTACATGATGGCAGTCACGTGATGTTAACGTGCCTTCAAACTCATCTTTTTATTGTTTTGGAATCTATTTTTAAAGACTTGGTCTTTCCCAAAGGGGCCACTTTGGGTTTGTCGTTGAGCTGTGCTTTATTAGGAACTATTTAAACACTTGTGTAACATTACAGCCACAACTTCTCTAATGTCTCCAAACTCCCTCACACACCTCACCCTCCCCTCCTCCACACCCTGACTCATCAAATTTTAACATTTGAAGATAATTTGCAAGTCTGCCCTGAAGAGCTCCTTTCTGATGTATCTATCACCTGCTTGGGAAACACAAAAACGACAATTTGTAGTGGAATCTCAAATTGATCCAATATCCCACATCCTCGGCCCAGATAGCTCGAAGGAAGTGTGTCCCCATTTACACATGATGGCCCAGATGACTGTTTATAATCACCAAATGTATGTCGGACAACATCAAGATATAGCTTGGCACACCTTGTTTATTCACAGCAAAATCACAAGGCCAAAATTTAAATGAATTATTCGTTTCTTCCTCAAAATATCTTTGTATGGCGTGACTGTCGACTGGTACCGCGATGTTTCCCTGCTCTGTCCACACACTTCTTCATCCTCTATCACCAGACATCTATCTCCGTCCATCTCTACCTTTGTGATATCCCTCTTCAGACAATGGTCCCTTCTCAACCAGGGTCTACCCCTTTTTTATCCTGCCTCGCTCTGTCAACGCACCTGTTCCCTTCGGAAGCCTATATTCCTCCATCTGCATGGGCCTCCCAATCTACTTCAGCCGCCTCTCAATCTTTACCAATCTCCCTCAGTTCGGCCATCTTCCTTCTTCGAACTCTCTTCACTCCCTCAATCCTCCTCATCAACTCTTTCTTACAGACCAACAATCTGTTGTTTCTGCTCTGTCAATACCACCGTCTCCAGACCTTGTAGGTATGTTTGTGTTACACACAACCTCAGGACTTTCCCTTTCAACATGCTCTGCCTTCATGACCACCATCGAAGCCTCCACTATCCTCCATGCATTTGCACTCACTCGTATCCTCCTCTGTACATCTGCCTCCAAACCTCCATCACAGGTCCTCATTCCACCAAGGTACCCAAATCGATTTCCCTGCCTTCTCTCTGCTGTACGACCACTATTACCTCCATCCTCTCCAGGCTCACCTTCAGTCCGTGCTTCTCAAAAGCCTCCTTCCACTCCTCTTGCCCTTTCTGCAGCTCTGCTCACTTTCTGCCAGATCGTCTGCATGCAGTAGCTTCAAAATGAATAATTGGTGAAAATAAAAATACAAAAAACTACATTAAAATAGTCCTTGTGTGTGTGTCAGTCATATATGAGCTTCATATGTTTAGCATGCTCACCTGTCCGCTAAGGTAAGTAAATGTCATACTCTCAATTGCGTCATTGAGACTGTTGAAGGACATTTCCTCTTTTACTCCAGCTTTATTTTCAATCTCTGCTTTTGGTTTGTACACCAGTGCATTCACTGCTCACATTTGTAGTGGTGTCAGTTTGGGATTTTTTGTTTCTCTTTTAAATGTACCTCGATTACCTGCCATCTCTTCGCATGAACTTGGATGAGAAGAAAGGGTTTTTTTTTTTTTTTTTCCTTTGTTGTTTAATGTCCTCGCTTCCTGCTTTCCTCCATATCCCCCCTTTTGCTGTTTTCTTCTCCGTCACCTCCAGCACTCCACTTTGGTGCGCTGCCCAAATGTAAAGGACTTGGTGCCACATGACTGCTCGCTCATGGTGGCTTTTTTGTTTTTCAGCAACACACTTTGATATTCCTGCCATTTAATATGATAAATCCCCACCACGTCCCTAACAGCATGCGGCAGAGCTGGAGAGGAAGCAGAACGAAAATGAAAACAGAAAGCTTTTGGGAAATGTGATTCAGTATGGTAATGTTGTGCAGGTATCGTATGATTTTTATTCATTTGGCTTTTATATATCTGGGTGGAAGGATGAGGTGGTAGGGATCCAAGTTGATGTATGTACTGTACGTAATGTTGATAAATGTACATAAGTCTTACGATGAACCTCTGCCTGATGGTTCAAAATGTGTGCAATCTGTAACCCACTCCCATCATTTGGAGAATGGATGAGGGAGAGCTGTTAACCATCGCAACAAGACATGGAGGGGGATTGGTGGTGGGAGTGGATGAGGGAGAGATGCTTGAAATATATGCAATATTTTCAGACGTTGTATTGAGTGATTTCTAAATTGATATCATTTACCAAGCAACCAATCATAAACAGGCTTTGCTGGCCTTTATTCCAGCCAACCAATTGTGTATCGAGCCAAGCAACCACTGCCCAGTAGCCACAAAGAATCCCACAACACAAAAATCCATAAAACATTTTGATCTCATTCCTTGTAGTTTATTTATGAATAATATTTTCCTTCACACATTCACCTGATGAGTATTACAACTTGATTCGTTACTCCCCTGACTGTTTCACTACCATGTCCCCTTTGCACTTGTCCAACAACCACAATTTTAATTCTAATGAGGTTCCTAATGGCTTGGATTATTCCGAGGAGTTTAATGGGGTGGTTTGTGTGGGAAGATTGTTTGGATAGATTGAAAATTCTGTCGCTTTTCAGATTTGTTCGATTTTTGGTCCAATAATATTTTGCGATCATTGATGATGTGGTGCATGCGTGTTTATTTTAGAGGTGTAAATGTTGGCAATCAAAGTCCTCCTGAATGGAATGAGTATTTCAGAGAAGTAATCCTCTCAGTCAGGAAACATGATACGAGGTGATCTTTGTGACTGGGCTTGATAATTGTTAAGTTTGAGCCATTACAAGGTTTCTTTGTGACCACTTAAATACCAGGATTGACATTTGATTGAAATCGTCATGATGATGATGATCATTATCATCCCCATCACGATTGAAGATGAGGGATTCTACCCACATCTAGCCTGTCTTCCTCGGCAGCGCTGTCGTCTGGCACAGGACCGGTCATGCAGGGTCTGCTCTGCTAACCTCCGACCATTCACCAGGCAGCGGTGCCACTTGTTGCGGGCAACTGTCGAGGCATAGCAGCCACCTTCCGTTGTCGAGTCGTCGATTTAAAATAGCACTTCAAAATGAACAAGTAGAGATACATTCAAAGTACATCACCCCCATGCCAAATAAATAAATAAATAACATATCCTCCAGCGCGTGACATTGCATCCGGATGCCGCAGTGCAGCACATGGAGGCAGAATTGGGAGGGAGCTGTATACAATAATTCATTGATTAATTGCGTCATTAAAATAAATAAATAATCATAAAATAAATAATTCCTTAACCCTTTGAGTACGGGATTTTTTTATTTATAAAAATACCCCCGGTACGGGATTAATTTGGCATTTTGGTACGGTAATGCAACCACGTACTCTAAGGGTTAAAGACGTACAACCACGTACTCAACCACGTACTGACGATCTATTTATAGGTCTAGTCGATGACGTGTAGTAACGTCATCCGTACACAACTTTTTCGCGGGTTGCGGCACTGGACGTCATCCGTACTCAAAGGGTTAATAAATTGGCTAATAGCATACCTAAATATCCACTGCTTCATCTGAATCTATCTTTTTGAAAATTAATTCATCTAAAAATTAAATAATTAATTGATTAATCAATAAATCAAAAATACCCGTTATAGCCAAATCACTTGGTCATTTTTGTGACTGAATATCAGCTTCCTAGCTCAAAAGGTGCCTGAGATATTGCCCAGATGAGAGAAAATAAATAATCACTTAATAAATCGATAATAATTAAGCAATTAATTGATGAATAAGAATTTATTTTTTTAAAATACCGTTTTGCCAAAGCGCTCACAGTTGTGCCCAAATTTCTAGCTCAAAGGATGGCTGATATATTGCCCGGACAAATGGACAGGGTGAAAACTGAGTATTCCCCATTCAGCATGCGTCATCTCCGGGCCTCCTTTGGTGCACGGCGATGACGTCATGCAGTGCATGGAGATGGAATAGGAGAGGAACAGTGCACATGATAAAACTCAGGTTAAGTACGAGAAATATAGCGTTGATAGATATTTTATTGTCATTTGCAAATATTCAACCATCCTCCTCTTCCATCTTGTACACACAGGCATTTCCCTTCCTCCATCCCACCCCTTGATGGGTATATAATAAATATACACCTCACCATTCCCCTCTAGCTCCCCTCATCCCTCTCCCTCCCCTTTCCTCACTTCCCCTCCTAATCCCCCACCAACCTATGTGGAAATTTGGGCAGCACTGCATTCTCATCAGCATAATTTTCGGTATCAATCACAGGTTGCCCTGAGGGCATTTAGGGTCAGACTGGCTTAGCATGTACACCAGACCTGACATAGCAGACAAATGACCTTCCTGAAGGTCATGAGTGAAGTCCAGTTTCAGTCTTGTTTTTCTCATGAGACTCGCTTGGGTTTCGAGATACTTTGAATCAAAACTGCTCATACTGATCATTTGAAGTGGATTTAAACCCATAACCCATAATTGACAGGATGGCAGTTTAAAGTTATTGATAGCTTATGCTCACCTGAACTCCTCTTCCCATTTTGCTCACCTCCCCTTTGTGTCTGAGCGGTGCTTTACTGGTTTTAAGCTGAGGGCAGTTGCATGAGTTGTGTACCTGAGGGGCATCACCACATCGTGGCGTTTGTGTCTCCCCTACTGACCTCTCTGAACTCCTCATAGGAATGAAAACTGCCACCTGCACTCTTGACCCCATCCCCTCCAGCTTTGTCAAGGCCTCCCTTCCTGCTCTCTCTCCACTTATCATTGCAACAATAAACTCCTCCCTGTCTACAGGCATCGTCCCACCATCCCTCAAAATTGCTGCTGTTACCCCCATTCTGAAAAATCCTGGACTCAACCCTGACACCCTAAATAACTTCAGACCCATCTCCAACCTACCCTTTCTGTCAAAAGTTTTGGAACGCGCTGTAGCCGCTCAACTCAAACATCACCTCTCTGCCAATAACCTGGATGAAACATTCCAATCCGGCTTCCGCTCCAACCACAGTACTGAAACTGCTCTCCTCAAAATCACCAACGACCTTCTCCTCTCCTCTGACGCTGGCAACCTCAACATTCTCGTCCTCCTCGACCTCAGCGCTGCCTTTGACACCATCGATCACACCATCCTCCTCACCCGACTTGAATCCACCTTTAACGTTACCGGCACTGCCCTCTCTTGGATTAAATCATACCTCTCTGACAGACGCCAGTTCATCTCCATCAATAACTGCAAATCCCCCACTGCTCCCCTCCCCCAAGGTGTCCCCCAAGGTTCAGTTATTGGCCCCCTCCTCTTCATCCTTTACCTGTCCCCCCTCGGTCACTTAATCCGCCGTCATGGTCTCCAATTCCACTGCTTCGCCAATGACATCCAGCTTTTCATCTCCACCAAGTCCGTCTCCACCGACACCCACTCTATCCTGACAAACTGCATCTCTGAAATAAAATCCTGGCTTCAAATCAACTTCCTCAAACTTAACTGTGATAAATCTGAAATAATCATCATTGGCCCAAAAACGCTCACAAAATCCACCCAGAACTTTGCCCTCAACATCGACGGTATCCCAGTATCCACCTCCCCTCTCATCCGGAATCTTGGCGTCATCTTTGACCAAACCCTCTCCTTCGACAAATACACTAAACAGATCACAAAGACAGCCTTCTTTCACCTGAAAAACATCGCCCGTCTCCGCTCATCCCTCTCCTCCACGGCTGCAGAAACCCTCATCCACGCCTTCATCACCTCCCGTCTGGACTACTGCAATAGCCTCCTCTATGGTTCACCCTCAACAATCACCAATAAACTCCAATACATTCAGAACTCCGCTGCCCGTCTACTCACCCATTCCCGGACCCGTGACCACATCACCCCCGTCCTTTACAAGCTTCACTGGCTCCCCATCTCCCAGAGAATCCAGTACAAAATCCTCCTCTTGACCTACAAAGCCCTCCATAACCTGGCCCCATCCTACCTGGCTGACCTCTCCAGACACACTCCCATCCGCAACCTCCGCTCTGCTGGTACCAACCTCCTGACCCCCCCCATCCAGACCAAATTCAGATCCTTGGGGGGACAGGGCCTTCTCCATCGCTGCTCCCACCCTCTGGAACTCACTACCTCACACCATCAGAGACTCCTCCTCACTCACCACATTCAAAACATCACTAAAGACCCACCTGTTCAGCACTGCATTCAACATTCAACCCACAGCATTTAACCCCTGACTATCACTTCTCCTTCTCCCTCCTTTTGCTTTAAATATTTCCCTATTGATTCTTGTCTTTTTGCAATTGTTGTTTTCATGTTTTGTTATGCATTATGTTTTGCACTCTGTCAAAGCGCCTTTGGGCTTCATGAAAAGCGCTATACAAAATAAATGAATTATTATTATTATATTATTATTGTGTGATACAGTTGCTCCATCTGAAGAGTAACAAATACCTCACTGTAAACAAGCGTCTACCTGCACTGCTTGAGAAGAAGGCTATGCGCGTAACCCTCGACCCGACTGGAAATGAAGGCTCGTGGTTGTACATCCAACCGTTCTACAAGCTACGCGACGCGCATCTGGGGATCGTGTGAGTATCTCCATCCAATCAGAGGTCCGATCTGTCGAGGGAAATGGCAATTGTAATGACGAGTTTTTGCTAATTGACAAGCATTTGTTGAAATGGCAATATAATGATTTTGCTCATTCATTCAGCTTCTTTAGTTAACAATACTTTTGCTTTTGTTTTGCCACAAACTTACTCCATGTACATATAATATATATATATATATATATATATATATATATATATATATATATATATATATATATATATATATATATATATACACATATATATATATATACATATATACATACATACATACATACATACATACATACAGCACTATTACATAGCCCAGGGGAAAGGTGGCTGCTGCTGTTGTTTCTGTAGTCTTAAAGCAAACTATTATGGCCACATGTAGAACTAGAACGCCACTCAGTAGAGCACATACTCCCGCCGTGGGTCAAGTTGGAATCTATCTTCCAATGGTAAAAAAATCCTTCAAAAAATTCCTGGATCCAGAATAATATCCTCAGCTTCATCAAAAACTAATCAATTCTTCCTTATCCCAAGGCCAATCATCTCACCAACTTTCATCTAAATCAGTTCAGAACTTTTCTAGATATCTTGTTCACAAACACACGGACACACACACGGACGGACACGATCGAATGCGCATTACTCCCTGGCGGGAGTAATAAATAATTAGTTGTGCTGTTGAAGGCCAGTGTCATGGCCGCAGATGACACGTTTGCTTGATACACGCAGTTGTAGGATATTTGTTTTCATGATTGCCAATTCCTGGACTACAATTTTTCATAAATGATACTTTTTTGATTCCACAGTTAGAAATTCAATTTTGAAAGCAGGAAGTGGACTTG
>NC_136272.1:86016625-86251625 GCF_964187855.1 Myxine glutinosa | reverse complement strand
GAAGAAAGACATTTGGCTCTCGGGCCATCGCAGATTTGTCCTTTTTTGAAAAATGGCCGCCATTGTTGTCACAGGACAAATCTGCGATGGCCCTATAGCCAAATATCTTCCTTAGGGCATACTCTAACTGTGTGTCAACTCTCGTGCTTGTATCATCAAAGGCACAATTCTCCCAAATATTTCACCTATCTGCCGTACTAAGTAACCTGCTACCTCATTGATGTATTTTGCAGAGCAACATTGTGGTAAATATTTTCTCAGTTTGATCTGATTTATTTCTTATTTTTTTCTTTTTTCGGCAACACTGTATACTTGATGTAACCCTTCCCAGCATATATGCTAGTTTCTGCTGGCTGCACACAAAGGTGGGATAGCATTACATTATCACCACAGCAATCAGATTCAGGCACAAGTTACTGGGTCATCACTTGAGAGCTATTGGAAGTGATTTTAACCTGTTAGTGGTATAGAGTCTAAATATGAAGCATGCTTATTCACTCATTATATGGCTTGCAGATTGTTAAAAGAAGCGAGTGAAGCAATTTCTATGCACTGTCGGGTGTCAAATTGCAGGTGGTGGTGGGAGATAATGTGGTGCTAAATCCGGTGAACGCCGGGCAGCCGCTTCATGCCAGCACGTTTGCTCTGACGGACAACAAAGGGAGCAACGAGGCACGTTGAGAGCTTCTTCTTCACTCCTTACCTTTGTTCTCCTGACAGGCTGTTTGTATTCATGATGTCGTTTCTTTTTTCCATTAAACCCTTTGTATATTTTACCCACAGTTTATTATTACCTGTCACTCTTTTTTCAGTGCTCTTGCGCAAGAGAAACCACAGTTTTCCACCAATCGGTTATTACCATGCTGTGGTTGAACTAACCTTTTATTTGTCGGCCATTGTTGAAATTGAATTTTGTTACATTGTGAATGTCATGAGATGGCTCGAGTTTAATGGAGTCGTATGACTTTATTGCCATCTTAATGTAGGTTTGTGCGAATCGTTCGAATCTGACCGTCATTTTGCGGGGTAAAGTCAAATCCTAGAGTTCGTCGTTTCTGCTGAAATGAGATTCCTGACATCACTGTTTACGCCAAACAAAGCCCAAGCACGAAGCCATTTATATTGTCCATTGTTGTTTACTTTCAGGTCAACTCGGTGCAGTGCGATACGAGTTGGAAGGTCACGTTGTTCATGAAATTTGGAGACAACCTTGAGGACATCCTGAAAGGCGTGCGTAACAGTTCCATAATTGGTTTGTGATTCTTGTGGAAATAAGATTGCTACCTGGCGTTATCTCACCGTACTTGTCTCGTGGTAGTCTTTCGTTGAACTTTGTATTTTTTGTGTTCCAACTTCAAAGCTCTGACTGCAGTGCTACCCACAACACCATGGTGAGTGTGACCGATTGGGATCACCGCCTTCCCAAATGGGCTTGGTCGACATTATTTGAACTTGAAATGAAAAGAATCAAAAACAGGAATTTGGGTTTGAAACCACATTTGGCTTTCCCTTTGTTCAGACCGTTCTGTTGAAGCCGATTGCTTTTATGGTGATGCAAACCCTTGCAATCTTACTATAATAACTACAAGCATATCGTGTTGCTTTCAAAGATGTTTCCTGCTTGGATGTCTGAACAAAAGCTCTTCCATTTCCATGGTGGTGACAAAACCAGTTAGATATTGCCGAAGCCACAGGGGAATCGCCATGCGTGCCCGCGGATGCATCCATGATCACTGGCACACAAACTAGCCTTGACAGGTCTCTCCCTATGGACGGGTAGACTCCATCCTCATCAGCGTGCGCTGTGCATGCGTTGAGGTTTTGCTCCTATTACTGTTTTTAAGTCTGTTTACGAAAACACGGTGAAAATACAATTGCTCCGCAGCGAGGTGCCTGTCTGATTTGTTATCGAAAGAAGCCTGGATGAGACTCCCCTGGAGATTGTATTTGTATGTCGCGAAGCCGGTGGCAGCTCATTGCCAGCTCGGTAAATTAAGAAACTATTGTGCGCTTGTGTACGGTCTTACTTGGATCTCTCAAGGGTGATAAAGCAGCCCATTTGGTTTTGTTTAGCTTGCTGTGCAAAAGGTGTGCCCATTATATTGGCGAGATGCCACAAGCTTAGTCCCAGCCTGACCTGGGCTTCAAAACATTATTCTGCATCCACAAGTCCAAACCTGATGTAGGCCTCGTAACATTTTTCTGCAGCCACAAGTCCAAACCTGATGTAGGCCTCATAACATTTTTCTGCAGCCACAAGTCCCAGCATCCCTCTCCTCATCCCCCCCCCACGCCCCCACTGCCCCAAAATTTAATGTAAGGTATTGTGAAAGTATCCATTTGATGCATTCATGCACATTTTGAGGGATAAGTGAGGATTTTTATTCATGTTTGCTTGGTTAATGAATCAATCTACGAAATTATTTATGGTTTGTTTATGTATTCTCACCCAGGTCATTTGGTTCGTTTTTAGCTCAACTGGAATAAAAATGGCCAGGGGAGGTATTGGCATCGTGCGGTGTCTGTTATTCAGGCAGTGGGTCTGTATGCAAACACTCGGAATTAAATAGGTATTTGCCGCCTTCTCTGAAACTACACAAACGATTTTGATGAAACTTGACCACAACTTTCATTACCCGTGATGCACCAAAGATTGTTTACGGCATTAAAAAAAAAAAATCAGTCTGAGGAGGCTTACGGGGGGTTTGACCCTCCAAAATAGGGATTTGCTCTCTGCTCTGAAACTATACACACTATTTCGATGAAACTTGACCGCAACCTTCATTCCTGGGAAAAATGCCAGGGGAATAAAGGCCATGCCATGTGGCAAACTATAGAAAAGAAGGGATAATACATTTACATGATCGAAAGAGAGGAAAAGGATCGAAAAAGAAGGGAAAAGAATATAAAGGGGCACCTTACATCTGGCAAATAAAATACATTTACTTCATGCAGCTATATGAGTCAAATTGACACCCCTTTGTGTGAACTTTTCTTGAGGATTACTTGGTTAGTCCTAAGAACACAGGGTAGTACAGCATGCACACGAGATTTTTTGAATGGCCCTTCTTTTCTATTGTTTGGCATTTTCTCTATAAGCCATGGAATGTCCCATCTTTTCTATAGTTTGCCACATCTACTATGTAAGAGAGCCGTCGTGTCGTGTCGTGTCACCATTTTTTCTCAGAGTTGCCTGAGTGGATGTTGGTCAAACTTTCAGAGGTTCATCATTGACTACTTGGGGGTGTTTTCGGGCAAAAAAAATAAAAAAGCTAGTTTTTTGGATTTTTCAAAAATTGCTCTATAGTGCCCAAGCCTTTTTGATTAATGACAGTTATATACAAGTACACATTCACATAAATAAATACAAAACAATTACCAGACATTTGAACAAAAAGAATCAAACCATTCTGGAAGTGGTCAAAGTTGGTTGGAAGGCTTCTTCTTCTTCCTGAACGTCATCATACTTAACTCGAACATGATGAACGGCACATTCAGCAGCATATATTCAATGAAAAGGTAAAATGATGATTTGGCATTTGTGATGGATTCTGATTTGGATGCAATTGCTTTTCCATTATATTTGCCCTCATTCCCAATATGTTAATGTTTCTTTTTCGCTTGAGCAACGCTGGGTACTCCAGCTATAAACGCTTATATACTTTACTCCGGGTTCAAATACAACTTTGTCTGAGGGGTAACATACGCTATGTGACCGCGGCCTTATGCAGAGGTGTGGGGGACTGGGCGAGGGGCGTCAATTCTCTATGCAAATGTGTACTTTTACCTGGGGACACTGGGATTTAAATCACTCTTTGCACGAGTAAATTTTTCCTTCTTCCCTCCCCCCCCCCCCCCCCACCCCCAAAACGGAGGGGTCTGTCAAATCCATCCCCCCCCCCCCAAAAGATGTATACGTAGTATTATACTTATCTTTCCCCTCCATCTCCCCTCACCTCTCTCTCTCCCCTCCCCCTTCCACTCCCTTCCTCACCGCTCCCTCTCTGGCCTGCCCGCCTCACCGCCCGCCCCGGCAATGCTGGGTACTCCTGAAGCTCACCTGGATCAGTAGTAATGGTCACTCAACCTCCCCCCCCCACCCCCCCTTTCCCCCCACAGACCTTGACATTTTTAATGCCGTGAACAAACTTTGGTATGTCATGAGTGGTGGTCGTGATCAAGTTTCATCAAAATCGTTTGTGTAGTTTCGGAGAAGAGAGCAAATACCTATTTTTGGGAGGGTTGGGTGGGGGTGGGTCAAAAAACCCCTGTAGACCCCCCACATTGAGCGCAGATTTTGATGCAGTCAATGCACCTCCGTGAGGCATCAGACATGAATGAAGCTTGTGGGCAAGATTCATCAACATGTGTGTCGTTTCGGAGAAGGCAAATACCTATTTTGGGGGTCAACCCCCAAAACCAAACAACAACAATAGGCATTTTAAGGCCATTTTCCCTGCTAGAGTGGGGGTTAGCCTTGTGGGCCCCATGATAACCCCCAAAACCTAAGGGGTCAAAACCCCATTTAAATATATATATTTTTTTCATGGAGTGTGGGGGGGGGGGGGGGAAAGGGTAGTGTTGAGTGCGCCGATGGGGATGAGGGCGGGGTTGGATTATCCATTTGCATTCCTCTATGTAGATTGACCTTTCCTTCGCTCGACCTCTTTTCGATTATTTCAGCGATTTCCTTTGCCTCCAAAAGTTCAATTGTCGGCTGTCTTTTATTCCTGGTCAATATCTATATCATTTCTGCATTTTATTCAGATGTTTTGTTCAGCCTTCCCACATCCAAGGACCTTTAAAAGAACCGGCCTCAGTACCAACACCTGCAATCCAAAATGTATTGCTGTTTTCAAAGCTGACCTTGTTCAACGAACTACCATTGTGTGTCTATTATTATTGATCCCATTCCTGAACTATATATACATTTTCACAAAGCATGGATCAAGGTTCTGAACAACATTTATTATTTCTCCAAGGTTCCCAATAGCCCTCAGGTTTACTTTAGATTAAGGGAAAATTTATGCAATTAGACTTTCACCAATGGTCCTCCGAGGGGAAGGGGATGGAGTGATCAATGTCCTAGTTTAGAATCTGATTTGTGTTTGTAATTGGAACATGGAATTCAAAATCACTGCACATGATGTATAGTGATGGTGTTCTGCTCCTTCAGGGTGATGTCGTTCGGCTGTTTCATGCTGAGCAGGAAAAGTTCCTTACATGTGATGAGTACCAACGTAAGGATTGCGTGTTCCTGCGGATGACTCTTCGAGAGTCAGCCACCTCAGCCACGAGTCCCAAGGCCTTGTGGGAAGTTGAGGTAATTTAATGCATGCACCTTATTGCTTCACTCCTTTATTTTTCTCCCCACCACTACAGTAATGGTGTGTGTGTGTGTGTGTGTGTGTGTGTGTGTGTGTGTGTGTGTGTGTGTGTGTGTGTGTGTGTGTGTGTGTGTGTGTGTGTGTGTGTGTGTGTGTGTGTGTGTGTGTGTGTGTGTGTGTGTGTGTGTAAAATTATGTATGTATATATGTATGTACCCTATTTCAGTTGTTTGTTTTTGTTGTGCACGCAATATCTGGACACCAGCTTTTGCAATTTTCCACACCATCTTTGATTTTGAAGGATTTTCTTCATTTGTCATGTTGTCTTACTTTGCGGTGGTACCTTCTTTAGTATAGTACAAAGTGTGGTTTCTGGTACATTCCAGGTCATACACCAAGACCCATGCCGTGGTGGTGCTGGCCATTGGAACAGCCTTTTTCGTTTCAAGCATCTTGCTACGGACAAGTACCTGGCAGCAGAGGTATGTGAAAATGCAGTGTGTCAGATCATGTGCGATGCTTGTTTGAACTGAATAGTTTAATAAAAGTCCTAACTTTTCACTGCAGTTGCCAGTGCATCTAAAAAGGGGAATCCAAACGCTCAGTTGACGTCAACGCTTGCGATGTATAGTTGGTAATTTTGCGATTAAAAGGTGAAATCTTCTTCTTCATGCTTATCCGTGATGTCACTCTCAGAAGTCGACTGCTATTTCGTGCTGTCTACGGGTTACATTGATGTGCAATTTAACTCAAATGGCGAAAAAAAGTAAAAGAAAAGATTTTCCACAAATAAGCAGACTTGATGCCACCTTTGTGGGTATAATAATATAAACCGAGATGGTTTCATGCGACACCAATGGCCGAAATACCCTAAGGTTGCCAGAAATCGGACAATGTTTGACCGAAATACCCGAGTGTGGATCGGGCCTACAAAATGTTCGCTTTTGTGCTCAGATCATTTTACAGAGAAATGCTATGAAAGAACAGCGATGGCTGTAGATCTTGTGGTTGTCTGTCACGATTGAGAGAGGATGCCATCCCCACGATTAAGTGGAAGAAACGGCCATTGCTTGAAACTGTAAGACCCTCTCTAGCACTGATGCAAATATAAATGGATCACTGGTTTGCTGTAAAAAAAAACTGAAGTCACCAGTCCACCATCTTGGTACTCATCAGAACATGAAAAAGTTCGTTAAAAAAATTAAAACTCAGTTTATTTTAAAACCTGCTATTCTTTGATGTTTTGTTTTTTTCCACGTCGTTTACTATGGAAGTTTCGGTCGGTCGTGAGTTCCAAAATGGCTGCTGTGTAGCTTCATTAGCAAACACTTTCAGCAGCCAGTAGTTTCTCCATATTATGTAGCTCAGTCATTTCTACCCAGCTACCAGCACATGTGCTCGGGCGATTTTAGCAGCTGATCAAATGCCTGTGTTGGCCTGCCTGCGACCGATCTCCCCTCGCCGCCACCCCACACGCCTCTCCCCTCCTCTGGTGTGAGATGTCGGCACAGCGTGGTCATGGCATTTACACGCCGGTGAGGCACGACACTGCACCACCACTGACACAAATGGCTTCCCAGGAAAGTATGAAACAGGACACTGGGTCAGCTTGCAATGGTGGGACGAAGCATTCGTCCCCCATTTTGTCGGCGGTGTCGGCGGTGTCGGCGTGTGCCTGGGTGGTGTCATGTGCTGTCGTTATTTGCTGTCGTGTGCTGTATTGTGCCGTGTCCGTACTGTATCTGTGCAGTATTTATTCAGGAGTAATATAATTGATTTATAAATTGATACAAAATCCCCGATAAACTATATCAATTGAACTGAAAAATAAAACCTACCAATCTGTAGTGAACATGGAACCGGCGTTTACATCTTCATTAACACTTCCATTGTTGCCATGTTCGTCTGAATCTCTCACATAAGGCTCAAAATGATGTCTATAATTCCCCCGAAAGCATTTCCATCACTAATTTGGTCTCAAATGGTTCTTTAAAATCCCACTGATCAGTTTCAACATACTGAGAACCATCAGCGATGCTAATGAAGATGGAATTGGTATCAGAATCCGAGCTTGAAATACACTTTTTCTCTATGTAATCCGCCATTCGGATCAAGATGGGTTATGAGTGTGACGTCACTGGCGAAATAGAAAATCGACACTTTAGGGCTTTTTTCGGGACTTGTGATTGGCAAAAAAAAATTCTAAATGTTTTTCAATTCAAATTACACCGTGATTCATGATTTTCAATGGTTTTCAGGAAAAAAAAATGCGTTTGGGTTGTCCTTTAGGTTATAATCTTCAAACAGTACTCCATTGAGTGATAGGACAATAGTTGTAACAAGAAAACAAAAACAGTTTAAAATGTTTTGTTTTACTTCACATTCACAACTTGTGTACAAAGTGTAGGATCATGAAAGAGTGAGTGACAGAGGGTAGAAGGCAATCCATTGATATAGGGGCAGTGGGATAACATGCTTATCAAATGATGGGAGGCATTAACAGGAAGAGGAGAAAGAACATGGAAGAAAATGCAACAACCTGCAAATGGTTAAGGAGAGGTAAGGGAAGGTTAATGACTGAGAATAGAAAAGATCATGGTCTGTTTGAAGAATTACCTAAGGTGGTGTACTGGCAACCTGAAGCCTTGGAAAAGAGTGGGATTGACTAGACTGAGGAGGGAGGTCCCACGAGTGTGTGGAGGTGAAAATAGGCCTGGCTTTTGAGACTTTCATTTAGAAGTCGACAATTGTTCTGGGAGAATGTATGTGACCTCAAGCGATGAAATAGCAAAGGGAGAAAGGCCTGAGGAGAGGTGGTAGGAAAGAGTCCACCAACTTGTCTGAAGTCAGAGAGTACCTGGCCATTGTGGAAAGAAGAGTCCACTGACTTGTCTGCAAGCCTGGTGTTGGCTTAGCGGTTAGGGTGTGGGCTTGGGATCCAAGGATCCTGAGTTTGAATCCCTGTCGATCGTTGAATTAACGCCATGGGGGTTGACTCAGCCTGTCATCCTTCTGAGGTCGGCAAATTCGGTGCCAGCTCACTGGCAATTGGGGCACTGCACCAGCGGCACAAACGCGCTTCTCGAGAAATTATGCAACCAGCAGCCACAGGCTGCATGCGAAACAACAACAACCAACTTTTCTGAAGTTAGAGAGTGGCAGGACATTGCGCTTACTTTCCTTTTTGAGGGCAGAAGCACCAGGCCTGCTGTTCTCTCGTTGCAGACAGATTTCTATTTTTAGGTCATCTCATCTTGACCCTCGATGAGATTAAGTTATAAAATGGGACGTGAGGTCCAGACGTCTGTCCTGTCTTCCATCAGCCTGTTCACTTTTTTTTTCTTTTTTTTTACCACTACTCCCTTATCACCCGGCTGTTATGAATACAAGACAGTAGGCCACACAATCGCTCGAGCTTTGATTTTTCGATTTCGGATCGTGGGGGGGGGGGGGGGGGGGGGGGGGGGGTGGGCGGGGGGGTTATAATATATTCCTTCACTGTCCATGATACATTCAGTACTTGTAAAAATTCAAAATATTGATGTAAAAAGTTATGAGACTTGTATGACGTGCTGAAGTATAGTCAGTAAAGACAATTAATTACGTGGTTCCCAATTGGTGGTCCGCGGTCATTTATCGTGACGTTTGCTGGTCCGTTGTGAGAAAAAGGTTAAGAACCACTGCTCTAGACAATGGGCGGGGGTCTCTCTGCACATGTACTAACGGTACAACTGATTCTCGGGAGTTCAACTTGTCATGGATGTTCTCTACTCGAGGGATGGTTTCATAACAGTCACAATGTATACTTTTTCCAAAAACCTTCTACTGTACATTGTACACCTGGGTGTGTTTTTGACCTGTGAACGATTTTGTTTTGGACACCTATCAGAATGTTTGCTTTCACATGGATAAAAGTTTAAAATTTACCTTTATTTCATCTTGATTACCTCCGCCACTAGAGGGGGGGGCGGAGTTTGTTTTCACCCCTGTTGGTCTGTTTGTCCTTCTGTCTGTGAGCAGGATATCTTAAGTTATGGATGGATTCAGTCGAAGTTGGGTGGATAGGTTGGTGTGTGACGAGGACTAATTGATTAGAATTTGGTTCAGGTCTGAATGCAGATCCGGCCTATCAGTGGGATACACAAAACGTAAACTTCAGCCTGGCAGAGGTTTGCGCTCTATCGAATGCTGTTCAAGTTAATTGCTTGTTTTTGTTTTTGTTCGTTTATGTAAAAAAAAAAAAAACGTTCTATAAGGTTATCTGGGCCTCTGGCACCTGCAGGTGGCTTCACATTGGGTTGTTCAGTACTCCCATTCCACTGACGGAAGCTGTATCACTCTGCTGATCTGGAATTGATTAGATGCTGGTCTGACAAATGGCCTTGTCTTTCAATCCGGCAAATGCGAGTCTCACCCTGAGTCCCCGGAAGGATCGTCACATGGACCCAGTGAAACTTGTATCCATGTTCAGTCTCTTGAACATCTGGACCCCACTAAGAGCCATGATGTCTACTAGACCGTCTACTGGATGTAAAGCTGGCCTCCAAATCCATTTGCACACTAGGCATCCTCCATCTCCCAAGTTGTTACCTAAAAAATATCAGAACTACTCAGAACCTACAAGGCCCTCTTTTGTTGCTCAATGGAGTACTGCTCCCCCTTTGGGCTGGCACCCCAGCATCACATCTTTCTCCTGAATTTGGTTGAAACAAAGTCTCTTAACAGGCATCAAACTAAAATACGCAATTTGGTGTCTGACAATTTTTGACCATGATACATTCAATCGTTACTTGTCCAATATCAACTGAACTTGACAGGAGTACTAAGCATTGCGCAATAGAGGTTATAGCAATTTAAATACCCCCCACCCCCACTCCTCCAACTCCAATGGGGTTTTCCCCACCAAGGAGGTTGCGTGTTGAGGTGTACATCCGTGTTACGATAGCTTTATTGTGGTGTTTTCACAACCGCTTCTAATAACAAAACAAAACTAAAGATAATAGCATAATAATGTTAATACAAAACAATATTAATACTAATAATATCCTCTTTTCCCAATGGGTTTACTCCTTGGACAAATTCCATGTTAACTAAACATCTTATCGTGATATTTTTGTCCCCCCTCTTCCCCGACACCATCACGGGAAGTATATTTTATGAAAGAGAATTTAGAATGGTGAGGCACAGACTGATCTTTTTAATGACCTAATCTAACACAAGTAATAGTAACAAAAATTAGCGATAATAATAAGGATAATAACATGCCTCTCCCATAATGAATGGATGTACTAGTTGCGTAATATGAGGCCGAAGGACCAGGCCTGTTACACATCGCAGACAGGACCGCTGTTTATTTGAATTTTTTTCCACAATATTATTAAACATTTTAAACTCTTACATTTTTAATTATTGCTGGAAAGTATATTATTCAAACTAAATGCACATAATAACATTCAGTTCTAAGCGAAAATGTGCTGTGCCCTCAGAGAAGCTCGGCAAACACAGCTTTCTTGAACACGCCAGACTTCCACAATTTTATATTCTCTCTTGAATTGTAGAATTGATTAACGAAGATAAACCTGTTTTGTACATCTCCGGTCCAAAAGGCCCTCGGCTTTGGTACAGTATGGGGTTATTATTGTGGCAAAGACGCGGCGCCCAGAATCTCTAAGGGTTTTGGCTTTGAGGTGAAAGGGATTTCTGTGCATGGTTTTGACAGGAGCTTCGGGCTAATCCAGGAAGAATATTGCAATGTTGGTATCAAAAAGGTAAATGGTCTTACAATCAACTTACACTCGCATTGAATAAGCTCTTGTCGGTGTCACAGTAAATTTTCATATGTGGGTCATAAATGCATAATCTTTTTACCCTTAATAACTATTCTCTCTGTAATTTAAAACCTGCCCTCGTTCTTAGTTGCGACACAACATGTAACAGTAGTATTTTGGGTTTTCGTGCACTGCAGTAACACCAAAGTGTTTGGGAACATTTTTTTGTTGTTGTTCAGGCTCATAGTAAAGCAGTTTGAGGTTGCTTTGATACCCGAAACCCTTGTGATTGTGTTAAATGAAAGACTCAAATTTCAAGGTGAATTTGAAAACAAATGCAGAAGTTTGACGGAAACACGTTTTCAAGTTGTGTGGTACATTTGATGGAGGTCGCTAAAATAAATAGATGAATTAAAAATATATATTGGGTGGGGGGTGGGATAAAAAGTCTTGGCTCATTGAAGAGCGAGGTGACATAGCTGACGTGTCCAATGAGCCAACACATGGATACATGAAGATTGAAGATGAGAGAGAGAGAGAGAGAGAAGAGAGAAGAGAGAAGAGAGAAGAGAGAAGAGAGAAGAGAGAGAAAAAAAAGAAATATGGCAAACTGCTAATATAGGGGAAGGGTAATAAGGATATAAAATATTTTTGGTGAGGATGGAGGATTGCCTGAGGTGGTGGTGTGCTGCCAACTTGAACCCCTAGAGGGAAGAGTGCGACTAAACAGACTGAGGAGGCTGGTTCATAAAGCAGATGGAAAGAGGAACAAAGGATTTGGGTTGACCAACAAGCTTCGATTTTTGGAATCTTACAAGGAGGTGGCATTTAGCAGAACGTTACAATCTGCATGGACTGGGGAGGAATGGAGAGATGTAAGAGAGCTGGAATCAAGGCCAGAGGAGAGGCAGTAGAAAACAGAGGCTAACAACAGGCCCTGTGTTTCTGCTTCTTTGTGGGAGATGCAAATGATTAGATTCCCCAGAATCCAGGAGTGACAGGTGTGAAACAGGGACGGCTTCACAAAGGGGAGAGCAGTACTCTATAGAGTGACAGATAAGGTCACGTAGGCAGTAAGAATTTCAGATTTACCAATGTCAGTGGCATGCACGATGCGCGGCTGCCTTTGGGGGAAAGCTTTGATATATGGTCAACCCCACGGGAGGTCGTAGCCGATGTTGAGGTAAAAAAAGTTTGAGAGACTGAATTTCCTCCAGTGGCCGTGGAGACTGATGGATGTGTTCGTTTGATTTGGTACGTGTGGTATTTGGTTGATGCCGTGCGCGTGCGCGTTCACCGAGGTTGAAAGATGCGTTCAAAATCTGATCACTTGAACATTATTGTGCTGTTTTTACAGCAGGTGCGTTTAACAAACTCAGACGTCAGGTATCTAATTTCGAGTTGCTCGGGCTTTATTGCTTCACTTTGGTTCCTTATTTTGGCGTTTTTGCACTCCCTTCTCACCTATTGGTTGGGAGAACTGTAGGTCACCTTTTGGGTGAAATTATTTCACCCACAGCCACAGGTCATGTGGAACTACAATCTGAGTCGATCATAAGAATATATGCATTATGCTGGGAAAGGAAAGGCAATTACAAAATGCTTTTGGCCAATATTGCTGGTGAATCTGTCTGGAATTGCGCAAGTGATCCCGCTCGCAATTTGGCATTGAGCAAAATTCCTAAATATTTACACGTATGATGATTGATTGTTTCGACTTAAGTTTTTGAAGGAAGAAGCGCGTGTAAAATACCTCGCTGTGTCATCATGGTGGAGAAATTGAACGTAATGGAGCTGTTACCGACGATGCTTTATCCTCCATCATCCTGTCGAGAAATGCTGAATTGCAGCCTCTCCACACCCCTCCTCCTCTCCTTTCATTAATTTTGAAATACCATACCGGGTTGCGTGATATTGATTATTGCATTTCCAGAAATTGCAGAATTTTCTGTTTAAAATAAGCTGCTTGTCGGTTGTCATTATAATATTGCTCCGTTTGCATTCCGAACACACTGGAGTGCCGGGTTTGTTGAGTGGCCTTTTAATTTGTCATGAGCACACAAATTGGAAGCAAATGAGGCTGCTTTTGGATAAATCTCTTAATTGTGTTGAAAGGCAAAGTTAATCGTTTTGGCATCTACACTGGGAAGAGAAAATAAACTTTAGACTCATCTGTAATTGGGATTTTTCTTTCCTCTTCAACAGCCTGTTAATTTTTTTAATTTTAATTTATCTTGTCTGGGTGCTTCCAGCTTAGGTAAAGAGGTTTGTGCAATCAGGGAGGGAGTTGTTAATATGCATTCGAGGTTTACCATGGTGGAATCTGATGATGGGCATTTCACCAAATACGGGGTTCATTTCTGGGGACTGGCTGCAGCTCGTGTACTCCTGGACGTTGCGTGCACCATCTTGCTTTGCAGCTCGTGTGCTCCTGGACGTTGCATGCACCATCTTGCTTTGCAGCTCGTGTGCTCATGGACGTTGCGTGCACCATCTTGCTTTGCAGCTCGTGTGCTCATGGACGTTGCGTGCACCATCTTGCTTTGCAGCTCGTGTGCTCCTGGTCGTTACGTGCACCATCTTGCTTTGCAGCTCGTGTGCTCCTGGACGTTGCGTGCACCATCTTGCTTTGCAGCTCATGTGCTTCTGGACGTTGCGTGCACCATCTTGCTTTGCAGCTCATGTGCTCCTGGACGTTGCGTGCACCATCTTGCTTGCAGCTCATGTGCTCCTGGACGTTGCGCGCACCATCTTGCTTGCAGCTCATGTGCTCCTGGACGTTGCGTGCACCATCTTGCTTGCAGCTCATGTGCTCCTGGACGTTGCGTGCACCATCTTGCTTGCAGCTCGTTTCCAGCTTGATTTGATGTGTGCAGCTGGACATTGCATGCAGCATATTGATGCTATTGCATTGCGTGCTGCACAATATGTGCAGCTTGTTGTGTGCAGTGAATTGCTTGCAGCATGCTACTGACAATTGATGAGCAGAGTGGGAAGGCAAATGAACCCACCATTGTGGTGTTAGAGCTCCCTCTATGGCGTTTTCTTCTTTCATCCGTTTTTGCCTTCCTTTACCGACCACCATTCACCTACTTTAACTTCATATCTAGCTCATGTTTAAACCTCCTGCCGGAGAGTAAATCTAACCATGTTGCGTTATTCTCTCAGATGAACGCAGAGAACAAGGAAGAGAAAAATGGGGTAAGATCGATTTGAAAACTTGTGCGATCAATGAGGGGCTTGATCCAGCGAAAATTGTCTCATTCCAATGTCTGCCACGTTAAAATGTTTTCAGATCTTAGCTCATATTAGCAGGTGAATTTGTCCAAACTCAGTGTTATCGGTTTATTTTATGTCAATGCAGGACACCAATATTTCTCCAAGAGGAGATACTTTGAGGAGTAAGCAACACAGAGATGCCGACAAGATCTGCTGCACGCTCATGTCGGTGCCAGACTCCAATGATATCGCCTCCATCTTTGAGCTTGACCCCACGACCCTGCAACGTGGAGATTCTCTCGTTCCTCGGTGCGATATTCTTTGTTAACTCGTCTGGTTTTGTGCCATTTTTGGATGAATGTTTCTTTCCTGAATGTTTCAGAGCCTTGTTGTTTCCTTTGGGGGTTGGATGAGTTGGGTGGGGGGGTGGGGGTGGGTGGGGAGGAACGTTGACGTTTCAAAGTTTGTTATTTTGAGTATTTTATGACAAACGACAGAATTTGTTGAAGTTACTTTGTTAAAAATAAATATATTAACTGATTACAAGTCGTCCGATTGGGTATTCCCCTCTGAGCACTCGCTTCGTGATGCTCGAATCTCAGGATGAAATCCCACATACGTACAGCATTGATTTATCCATTTTCTACGAATCTAATTATTATTTAATGTAAAAGTGCACTGCTGCTTTATCCTTGCCATGCATTTGGTACATAGTACAAGCTCCTCCGATAGCTGTAGATAAAGTAGAAGAGAAATACGAGGACGTGAAGGGCCTCAGTTGATGGGTTAGGTTTGTGTCTGTCATTGTTACCGACTAATGTCCCAATGTGGTGTGAACTTTGTTCTTTACCCACGTGTGGAGCAGGAACTCGTTCGTGCGTCTGCGCCACCTGTGCACCAATACCTGGGTGCGCAGCACATCCATCCCCATTGACGTGGAGGAGGACAGACCAGTCATGCTCAAGGTTCCTATTTTCCTGCAAACTAAACTGCATGGGAATTGACTGATTTGATGTTGCTCCAATTTGCAAGCTTAACAATCCACCGATGAAGGATTTGTAATGTTCAATCAAATCAAATCTTTGTAGAAATCCACTTTGTTCCAGTGATTGTTTGAAATTTGTGGATTCCTCCATGGCAGATTGGCACGTCTCACAGCAAGGAAGACAAGGAGGCATTCGCGATTGTTCCCGTTTCTCCCGCCGAAGTCAGAGACCTTGATTTTGCCAACGATGCCTGCAAGGTCCTGTCTGCGGCAGCGGATCGCTTGAAGAAGGGTCCGCTGCGCTCCAGTGAACGCAAGTACGCGTGGGGTTTGGGGACATGAGGCAAATGGAAGACTTGTGTTCATTGACCATTTTGTAACTTGTCCCCTTTGCTGTTTTCATGTTTGGAACATAAGCTCTTTGTTATGGCTGTCCCGCTAGAATTGCAGAGGCTTTCTGGGACCATCATATTGAGGAGGATAAGTGTGACGTCACGACGTTGAGATCAGCATAGAATTGGATTGTGCACCAAGTTTTAATTTTTGGGTGAAATAGCTTCATGAAAAGTTGAGGGAGCAAATCCGTTATTCAGAAAGTATCCTTGGACATTACATTTTGTGTAACCATGGCTTTGATCCCGCACTCCCCTCCTCCACTAATTGCATTTGTCGTATTATTCAGCAGTACGACCTCAAGGTTGTTCTACACCTCATTACCTCTGTATAACTCCATCATGCTAGGTGGGAACTGAAGATCAATTGTCTTGTCACAGCGATTTGTTTTAATGATGTTACATTGGTAAATGGGGTTTGATAATCTAATTTATTCTTTATATTAATTACATCCTAATTTTGACATTTGTTGGTATATATATATATATATATATATATACCAACAAATGTCAAAATTAGGATGTAATTAATATAAAGAATAAATTGGAATGGAAAAATTGAGGCTCATGAAAGAGTGAGTTGACAAGACTTTGGCCTCTTTTTGTGTCACTTCCTTGTAAGATGTCCCTGCTCTCAAATGTTGTGTTATGGCAAATAACTTGGATATACAATGTTTCTGGTTTTGTTGAATGGCAAATTGGAAGGACTTGTCAGTGGGCTGTATTGTAATGGTTTGTGTTACCATCATTTTGTGTGATCCTGTAATTGTTACCTGCAGTTGTCATTACCTCCATCACCAAAGGTGGATGGAAGTTATGTTTTTACCCCTGTCTGTTTGTCTGTCCGTTTGTTTGTTTGTGAACAAAATATCTCAAAAGGTTGTGGACGGATTCGGACGGAATTTAGCAGAGATGTAGCGTATGTCACAAGGACGACATGATTAGATTTCGGTGAAGATCCGGATTCGGATCCGGCCGGTAGGATTTTTAAGCGATTCTTCACCATTGGGAGATGGGGTCAAAAACTATACATAGCAGGATATCTCAAAAAGTTGTGGACGGATTTGGACGGCACTTGGGGGCCCGGTTGTGTGTGTGACAAGGACTAATCGATTCGATTTTGGGTAAAGATCGGAATATGGATTCGGATATGAGAGTTATTTAAATTTTTCAGTGATTCTTCACCATTGGGAGATCGGGCCAAAAAACGATACATAGCAGGATATCCCAAAAAGTTATGGACGGATTCGGACGAAACTTGTTGGACAGGTTGTGTGTGTGTGACAAGGAAGAATCGATTCAATTTTGCTGAAGATTCGGATCCGGATCCAGCTCGTATAATTTTTAAAGTGATTCTTCACCATTGAGTGATATGGCCAACCAGGCAGAGGTATGCTCTCTACTACTGAGTGCCGTTCTAGTTTGATGATGTTAAGGACCAAAACCTTCATTTATTAGACAAATCGCTCATCCCTTTATTTGGGCGAGGTAAATTAGCAACAGTCTGCTGCCTTAATCACTAAATACAAATAACCTGGCTTATGCACATGAAGCCAAAACGTGCCTACTGCTTATGTGCATGTCTAATACATCATTGTTGTATAGCTCGGACATCTCAAATTGTGAATATCAGACTTCCCAAGACATCTCCGACTTGCCAGAAAACCAACATGGTGGACGCAGGATTTTCTTCCTAACCATTGTGGGTGGAATCAGGCCAGCTCTCCCTCCAGCCAATGGATTTTTGAAGGCTTTTTTACGCATGCAGCTTCGTTGGGGTTTTATTTTTTTTCAATGTTATGGAGGAAAGTATGTTCTATGCATGTATGCATATTGTGCATTTCATCTACTCCTGCGAGAGGATTTGACCTCTGAAGTTAAAACTTTCAGGGATTAATGAGGGCCCCCTGAAGTTGTGCCTGTGCAAGATTCCGTCAAGTTTTGAAAAAAAAAATTCTTCCTTTGGACGGTTGGAGGGTACAATCGGAATTATCCGAACTATATAACCATGATGTATTACATCTGCACATAAGCAGTATACATGTTTTTGCTTCATATACGTAACCCAGGTTATTTTATTTTGCAATTGAGGCAGTGGTCTGTTACCTATACACTGTGTAGATAAAGGGATATGTTAGAAGAACGTGTTGCATGCTTGGAACAAGATCGCCAATTGGGTAGGTACTCTGTTATGGCACTACTTTTATATATATATATATATATATATATATATATATATATATATATATATATATATATATATATGTATATGTATATATATATATATATATATACATATGTATATATATATATATACATATATATATATATATACATATATATATATATATATACATATATATATACATATACATATATATATATATATATATATATATATATATATATATATATATATATATAAAAGCTTGTCGAAAATTGAAGATCGACGTCCTGAAGCTACGTCCACGTCTGATTTAATCTCCCGATTTTATATATATATATATATAATTGGCTAATGCTTTCTCTTTCTCACGCTGAAACACAAACGTTCCTCAGAGAGAAAATATATTCAGCAAAAGTTGCGTATTGGAAAATTGTAATTTTTTTTTCAAACAGACCAAAAATTGAACTTGGGTACTGCATAAGCTAACAGACTTGTGTCAATCGCTCCCATTATTTTTTTTTAATCATGATATAAGAAATAAGCCATGATATATATTTGCTGTTAAGAAATGTGATTTGGGAATTTCACAATACTCTCTCTATACAGTATATTTAATATGCTTATGGAGACTGTCTGTTGCCCGTGGAAACACGGAAATGTTCCTCGGAGACAATAAATTACCAAACGTAAAAAGTTGCTTCAAATTAATCTAAACCTACAGGAAAATGATAATGCCGCCTCAATGTAGCTCTTTCAACCAGCGCAAGAATAAAAGGCTTCATTTTTATTTTTCTATCGTGGTATTTTTACCATGAGCTTCCAGCTTGTGGTAAACGTAATACCATGACCCCCCCTGGCCCTTGGTAGTGAGCGGGTGCTTCTCACAATTAAAATTACTAGGGCATGCCCGTACTATATATATATCTAAAATTATATCCCCCCCCCTATTTACATGAAATGGTTTGGTCCAAAGCGAACGGCTTGCGAGTGGTGACAATCCCCCCCCTCTATTTACATGCAATGGTTCGGTCCAAAGCGAACGGCTTCCGGAGTTTGGTAAAGAAATCGCCATCGCGTACACAAACGCGCAGGAAAGCGAATGAATCGCAAATTCGTTTTTATTAGTTGTAAAACATAATGCCCAATTATTCAATTAGCGCCAACGTATTTTGGCTGTTTGCAATTTAATCGCAAGGCAAAGTAGAAAGAGAAGAGGGAAAAAAAGAAAAGCCTTGCCTTGCTGCAAACAGCTGCTGCAAACAACAACAACATGGAAGGCTGCACTGTCCGGAAGTTGGCATATCGCAGTTACGATTATTTTAGTGTTAATGGCCAATTATTCAATTATCGCCAACGTATTTTGGCTGTTTGCAATTTAATCGCAAGGAAAAGTAGAAAGAGAAGAGGGAAAAAAAGAAAAGCCTTGCATTAACGCATTAACGCTTGCATTGCATTAACGGTTCGGCACACGTGATAGCTCGCTGCTCTCTGATTGGTTGAAGCGTTTTTTGGACATAGCTCGGTAGGTACTTGTCCGATTAATTACAAACCTTGAAAAGGCACATCCTCGGGTCCCCAGCAATATACCTGGCAAGTTTCAAGTATATCGGACCCGTGGTTGTCGAGAAACAGCGGTCACAGACAAACACACAGACACACAGACAGACACACAGAGATTGCTGGAATTATAGATAGATTATAATGACGGTGGTGCCACAAACGGACACAATGAGCAAGGGAATGAGTTAACAAAACGAGAGGAGAGGATACAGTAACCTAAAAGTATGAGTGTTGGGTATGATTAATGGGGGTGAAGATCATGAGGATAACGTGTGATGGTGTTGTCGCCAACCACAAGCCATGGAGGGAAAATGCAAGTGAATGGTCTCAGGTAAGAGGTACCACAAATGGGATAAAAGAGTGGAGATTGATGCAAAGCCTGGATTTTGGGAGTTTTAAACAAGGAGAGGGTTACTAGAGTGACAGTTGTATTGTGAAGGAGCTAAGGAGGGCTCGAGGCCTGAGAAGATGGAGCAAGTTCGAATGAGTGGTGGTACAAAACGGAGACCACCACGACCTGTCTGATATGTCAACGCCTAGTCCTTCGGTCTTGTGACGGGTGATTCCAATTATCCTGCAACTTTGACCAAACGGAAGTATGATTGTGGTTTTTCCCATAATGCACTTGCTGAATTGGCCTCTGCTATTATTGATTGGTCATTCCAGTTGAGGGTCATCACTTAATGATTCTTATGGCTTTTTAAATAATTGCATTTTGACATTTGCTGCCTAATGCTCTATCGGCTAACATTATTCACATTACCTCCTGGTTTCTCACATGGTGAGCAAATTGGTCAATGTTGGGAGGTTTCAATGTTTAAAGCAGGTCTAATAGCAGTGGAATGGCTGACAGTGACCGCGTCTTAAAAAGCAAAAAAACCCACAATCTATTTTTTTATTCCAACACCATTTATGTCCAATTCCCACCTAACTTGGTGCTATCCTATAGACTTAATGCTTGTTTGGAAGATGAAGTATTATCCTGAAAACCGCAAGAAGTATCTGGCAAAGCATTTTTTAATGTGCTGCTTCTGGTACCTTAAGACGCGTGACGCCCAAGTATTCATGGTGATGTTGTTGGGGTTGTTTCCTTGTCTTCAGGGTTGTTACTCGACTTCTTGAGGACTTGATTTTCTTTCTCGCTGAAGTTTCCAACAACGAACAGGAAGCCCTAAAGGTTGTGACAACGAAACCCAACCGTGAGAGGCAGAAACTTATGAGAGAGCAGAATGTGCTCAAACAGGTGTGTGTGTGTGTGTGCACGCGTGCGTGTGTGCGTGCATGTGTTACCTTCCAATTGAGCAAGCGGAAGCTTAAAATACTTTTTGAATCGCATGTTTGTGTTCCTTATCTATTCTTGGTGCAAAGGCAACAACAGCTATCTCGTACACCTTCATTTTAACTTTTCCAATTCTATCACCTTCATCCAGTTTCTTTTCACACTTTTCTTGACCTCAAATCACTTTTCCCATCTAGCATTCCTGAAATATATGTTTTGTCGTTTTTTGAGCTATTCTTGGTTTTCCTGGTGGTATGAGAGGATAGCCGGCTATATTGTGGCCTTTGTGTGGATTCAAACATACAGAATTTCAGAATGAGATGAGACCGGGCACATTCAGAATGAGATGTGACAACAAACTGCCCTCCTGGTATTGCACAGACAGGATATTAGCTTGTAGCGTTAGCTAACGGTTTCTTGTAAACTCACTCGAATGTAAAATACTTAACAGGTTTTGAAATAGTCGGCTTCGTGGCTAATCAATTGTGGAAGGTAGGAAAGCACGAATGATATGTAGATGTGTGCAAGTTCATTTTGTAATTACATTCATGTATTGCTTGAAGGCGTGCCCTGCCAGGCAGACCATTTTTGTCCACATTTCCATGTGTATTCTTGAGACGTAGAGATCTTGAGACGCAGAAAATGGAATGATTTGCATTATCTTCCTCCTTTGAATTAGATTTTCCTTTTCCTTGAGGAGCCGTTTAAACCTCATGGAAATGAAGAGCCCTTGTTATCACTGGATGATCTTGCCGACCAAAAGAATGCACCTTATAAGTACACCTGTCAGCTCTGCTATCGTGTTCTCCGGCACTCGCAACAGGACTATCGCAAAAACCAGGTGAACTTGCCGTCCATGTTTTCTCACTGTTGGGCCACAGTTTGAGGTCCGTGACATGAGCGTTGTTAATACTTTGAGATGTTCATATTATTCCCTGAAGGGATAGATAATGGTATTGTACTGTAATCGATGTGTGTCTGTGTGCAGATCTACTTTAATATAGATCATTAACTCTCTCTCAGATCTACTGTAACCTATATACACCAGTGACGTTTTTCTTGAGTTCCCTTCAAAGGAACTTCAATGTATACACAAAGAATTAAGTTAAGCACCCCCCCCCCGTTTTTTTACAACCTCGCACATTACAAGTTTGTTGTCGTCAAAACAGTGTAATATACCCATGATATTGCTATATTTTCTGGAGAAGTGATATTATGGTCACATAAAAACATAACAATCATGCCGTTTTCAATATTTTATTCTGAATAATTAAAGGTGAAATTTTTTGGGAATTTTAGGCATATTTGCACCTCAATTTAAGTATGGAGCTATAGGTCCATCACGGACAGTGTGGATGACGTTTATGTTTTCTAACGTACAGTCATTGTTCTGAGAAGACCTCTAGCGATCTTTGCGTCAATAACGTGTGTAGGACCCACGTGATCGGATCACTGACTCAACCCTACGTCTCATAGACCCTGTAAGCCGTCGTATGCGTTGCTGTGGCAGGTTGTTCCATTCCCGATGTAATGCACGTTCCAATTCATCCAGATTGGCTATTGGAGGGACCATCTTCGCAATTTGTCGTCCCAACATGTCCCAAACGTGCTCGAGGGGGTTCAGGTCAGGACTGTACGCAGGCCAGGGGATGGTTGTCACAGCACCTTGCTCCAGCAAGGCTCGGACGCGTCTCGCACGGTGAGGCCTGGCGTTGTCATCCATGAAGATGGGTCTGCTGGCGAGGGTGTGGTCATCGAAGTGCGGGATTACGGTGGTATTCAGGATTTCCTCGGCATATCGCTCTCCGTTGAGGTTACCTCGCACAGTTATCAGGTCCAACTTACAGTCATGGGAGAAGCATCCCCAGACCATAATCGAGCCACCACCAAAGGGTACCGTTGGTTGAATGTTTTTAGGTGCATACGCGGTGTTTTTGTGGCGCCACACCCGAACACGCCCATCTGTCACGTACAGCAAGAACCGGCTTTCATCCGACCAATGAACTCGCCTCCAAGACCGGATGTTCCATCCACGTCGCGCTAGGCACCATGCCAAACGCTCCCTCTGATGTCGTTCGAGTAGCCTTGGACGCTTGATCACTCGTCTTGACCTTAAACCGGCCGATTTCAGGCGGTTCCTCACGGTACGGTGACATAGCCTTCTGTTGGGCAGCCAGTTGTCCTTCAGGAAATGGCTCGAGGCGAAGGGATATCGTCGCACCAGTCTCAAAAGCGCTCTATCTTGGCGGACTGTTGTCACGCGAGGTCTTCCAGACCTTGGGCGGTCCTTCACCGCATCCGTTTCCTGGTGTTTCTGCACCAACCGACTGATCACCGAATGGTGGTAACCAAACGTTCGAGCTACAGCTTTTCTGGACATTCCGGACTCGATCATGCCTATTATCCGCCATCGTTCTCCGTCCGACAACCGTCTACGAGCCACCATTACGAGAAAATGACCATGTAACCCCCACACGAGCTCAGGCGTGACTTGCAATAACCCGTGATGATAGTGCATTTACAGAAAATCACGACCACGTGGATGATAACACGTGCTGCACGAGCGATGGGCGTCACAGATGAGTGCACTCATCTGCATTTCATCAATGGATAATTGCTAATGTCATACCAATCATTATTTGATCTCACATACCTTAGAATATATGCCAATGTATACATATACACAAAGAATATATATTAGGGGGTGCTTACCTTAATTCGTTGTGTAGGGGTGCTTAACTTAATTCTTTGTGTATAGGTGGAGGCTATTTGGCCCATTGAGCTTGTGAAATGGTTGCCAACCTTTGGCTGTTTGTCTGTACTTTCTCCTTTTTAAATGTTGAGGGTGAAGGAAGGAAGCAGCACGTACCATTTTTAGTCTTTGGCATGACTCGGCTATGGTCAAGTTTGAATCGCCTACCTTCCAGACATTGATGAGATGCTCTAACTTGTCTGGTGATGGGAAAGAGAAGTACCTCCACTCTGACGATTACAAAAAGGGGATTGATAATAAACATGAGCAAACAATGGATGACACAAATCCTGAATGGATCCCTGACGAGACGCACACTGAACATGGATCTTGTCTTGATGGTAAACTTGGTGCCACAGGCTTGGTTATACTTGAATGATGTATTGGGGTGGTGACATTTACAAATAAATAAATAAACAGCAATGTGGTGAGGGAGGGGGATGATGATGATAAAATATTGGAAAGTGGGAGATGTGGATGGCAATGTTGGGATGTGCAGGATGGATATCTTGTCGAGCCTGTAGATACATCCCTGGCACGGGCAAGATGATGCGGAGGTGCAAGCAGTCTGCTGTGAAGTATGGTACTGGGCAGCTCATGTTGCTCTGGCCTCCTCACTATCTGTAACTTTTTAAACTGACACACTCAAACCCACTGACTTCTCTTCACCATTTCCCGTGCCTTTTATAAATCTGCCCACGGGGTAAAACCTTTCACTGCCCACAATGGCATATCTGTGTACTCATGTTGGAGACCTCATCAACCCCATGCTGTATGAACCAAGCCCAAGCGACTTTGTGTGATTGGAGAGTGGGGTTTGAGTCGATTGGGGGTGAGGGGAGGGTTGTCGGGGTTGTAATCGTTAAAAAGAAGACGGGTCGCAGAGTTGACATGGACTTGTGGGACTGTTTACAGCCCTATTGGCTGGCAGGTGTCACTGTGAAGCTCCGCCCTGCAGAGCCGAGACCGACAGCACGAACTGAAGCCGGATCGGTTCTCATTAAACTTGTGCACCACTGGGAGCCCCTACCCCAGTGGTGCTATGTGCATGAGTTGCTATGTGCATGAGCCCCTACCCCATGCACATAGCAATCATATTGCTTCTATAGCTTACATTTTATAAATCAAACTCCTCTCACTATCACCATCATTATTCCTGCAAATAGCCCTGATTCTCATCCCAACTTTTGCTCCATGGGCCATTTATTTATTTAATATTTGGGGTTTGATACAGAGTTGGGGAGGGACAGGTTTGGAGGTGAAAACTTTAACCATTTCTGCTTTCCTCATAAATGGTATATTCACAGCAATCCAAAGGTGTAGAGGTCGTAACGCAATATCGGTCGTGCCACCTTACCCCTTTGTCTTGTATTATTGATCAATTCACCTGCGAACTCTATGAGGACCACTTTGTTCTCCAGAAATATGAGGCCCTCTTTGTTCTCCAGCCTAATGATGTGCCTATTTTTTAAGATGATGATGTGTTTTTTTAACGACGAAGCCGTTATCACATCCAGTCGTTTGACGCAAATTTTGATTTGCACCTGCAGGAACACATTGCCAAGAAGTTCAGTGCAATGCAAAAACAGATTGGATATGACATCCTAGCAGAGGACACAATTACAGCTCTACTGCACAACAATCGCAAACTGCTTGAAAAACACATCACGTCCCGGGAGGTGGAAACGTTTGTTGATCTACTGCGCAAGAAGCGCGAGCCACAGTGAGTTGTTCGTTATGTTTGTTTTTGGCGTGAAAATCTCAGCAATTGCTGAATAAACCTCAAGCTTGTGGTTTGTTTTGGTTGCTGTTTGAGATTTGGACGACGTTTAGCAACTCGATGTTGGAATGTTTGTCTTGTATGTCTCTGGAAAGTGAGCTCAACCCTTGTCCTTTTACATGCGTCTCTAACCATGCGTTCGCTCTTTTTTTCTTCAGGTTTTTGGCGTACCTGGCAGATCTGTGTGTCTCAAATAATACGGCGATTGCCGTTACACAGGAACTGATTTGCAAATACGTTCTCGATTCTTCCAACAACGACATCCTCTTCGAGACAAAGTGAGTTAGCCCTGCACTCTTACGCTTAACAGAAGGCATCGTCACGGGCCCAGTGTACTGCAAGGGAAGTATACGTCACGGGAAGTATAAAACACAAGGACACTGCAAGGACTTCCAGGAAAGAAGTTGGTATTTCAAAAAAGCGGATCGGGGGTGAAATTAGTGGGGGTAGAAAAGATCAAGGTTTTGGATGAGGGAAGATAAGAGATGGTGTTGGCTTAACAGTTAAGGTGGCTGGCTTTGGATTGCAAGGTCCTGAGTTCAAGCCCCTGTCATGGCATTGAATTAACACCAAATCAGTTGACTCAGCCTGTCATTCTTCCGGGGTCGGCAAAATGAGTACCAGCTTACTCGGAAGAATGAGCCATAAACGAGCATCATTTGTTGGAGTTGCGACACATCCAGGAATGTGCCCAATAGCCTCGGGAACCCCTTCGGTAACCCTATGCATCTGAAGATGCAAAAGGAGTCTTCTTCTTCTTCTTCTTCTTCTTCAAGATCATTGGAATCTCTCGTGCTGAAGCTGAGTCTATGGATATATTAATTTTCTCATTGCAGACAGCTCGGTGGTCTCTCTGTCTTCCACCGCTTCCTTTCTGGTCTTGCACCCACAGCTCTTTCCGTGCTTTGGTCCTCCATCACACGTGGTCCTCCATCAACCCCTTCTGGTGAACCTATCTAAATCCAGGATCACTGCTCACCTCCACTCATTCGTTCCTTTTTCCCACCTGTAGAACCATCTTCCACATTCTATTCAATGTCATTCATCCCTCCAGATTTTCAAGACAGCTGTTCACCACCATCTCACATCATCCCAAAACCAAATCCATTATCTTTCTACCTCCATTAATGCCCAATACCTTCCACCGAACCCTCCTTCCAGGTTTACAGTTTTTCCATCCTGTATCATCCATCTTGTCCTCCCCATACGTCCTTTCCTGCCCCCCTATTTCTCCACACACCCATTGTTTATCCAAATCTCCCTCTTCAACTCTGCTATTTATGCCTCCTCCCTCTCTACTGTTCCTTTTTATCATGTTACGTCCTGATCCGTTCAGTGTAACAGCTCTTTTACAATCCTTGACTCTATAAAAAAGAAAGAAAGAAAAAAAAAGCATCACCTGACTTGGGGGGGAAAAAAAAAAAGCTTCTTGAAAGATAAATCAGAGTATACTTACCTGTAGCATCATTTTGCAATGAGAAACTTAATTTGCAATAGAACAATTACCTTTTCAGATTACCAATAAAAACCGAGCTGGTTCATGATTTATATATATATATATATATATATATTTCGGAGAGTACAATCTTTTGGAGCTTGATGTGATACCAGCCATTGTGGTGATGCTTAATGCCCTCAGTGCAACACCACAATACCACATATGAAGAGGTTACCTATATCCCAAGACTGAAAAATCACTCGAGCAAAATCAAAGTGGAGGAATGGGGGTGATGAAGGTAACCTCTTCATATGTGTGGTTGAGTAGTCACCAAAGCTCTCTGAAACCATTGACGTCAATATTTGATAAGGCTGATTAATGGGATGGTGGTTGCTGATGTTTTGGTTGTACTTTCCCATAGGCTGTGCCAAATAACATCGACGACCAACTTCTGCCAAGTATGGCTCTATTGGATAGATGCTGAAAAAAATCAGCACAGCAAGGCCATAGAGGAACTTGCTTCATCCACATCGTCCCTGAGCAAGAATAATGACGTGCTGGGTTATTATCGGTACGTTTGGCGTTTCGGGGATTGCGTTATACTAAGATGCATGCACGTATGTGTTTAATGCACTGTGACCAAGTGTCGATCTTTACCTGATACACACGCCCTGCTGTTCCTTGATCCTCTGCTTTTTACCACTGCAGATACCAGCTTGAGTTGTTTTCTCGGATGTGCCTTGACCGGCAGTATTTGGCCATTGAGCGACTGTCAAACGAGCTCACTGTAAAGCTCATCTTGCACTGCATGGCCAATGAGAGGCTCTCCTTTGAGCTTCGTGCATCCTTTTCACGTCTCTTGCTCCATCTGCATGTCGATCGAGACCCTCAAGAGGTGGTGAACCCCGTTCGCTATGCCCGTCTCTGGTCTGAGGTGGCTTTTGAGATCACCATCACAGGGTCAGTTCTTAAGAGAACATGTGTTGTTCTGTTGGTCCGTTCATCGAAAAACAATCTTGCTCATAAATTTTTTTGTCTGCTTTGAATGCATATTTCATTTTGGTATGTTTTTACCCGCTACAATTTGGAGATCTTATAAACTGTCAATATGTACCTAAACAGTGGATATGTGGCAGATGTAGGCACTCTTAGTCATGACCCTTGCAGCAACTGCTGGTGTGGTACATACGAGTATATACATATATACATATATACATACACTAGCAGGAGTACCTAGTATTGCCAGGGAAGGGGTGGGGGAGGTAGGAGAGGGAGGGGCAAGGAAGGGAATGGGGGGAGTGTAAGGTGTAGGGGGGGTGGAGGTGAGGGGAGAGGGAGGGAAAAGATAAATTACATATACATCTTTTGGGGGGGAGGTGGGGTGGCTTTGACAGGCCCCTCCGTTTTGGGGGAGGGGGGAAGGGAAAGAGGAAACATTTGCCTGTGCAAAGAGTGATTTAATCTCAGTGTTGCACAGGTAAAAAAAAAGTTAATTGTAATACCCTCTGCCACAATTACCAGGTGGTGCGACACGGTGCACATTTACATCGAGAATTTACGCCCCTCTCCCGGCCCCCTACACCCCCGCATGAGGCCACGGCCACATTGCCAATGTTGCCCCCCCCCCCCCCCATTGCCCCCCCAGACAAAGTTGTATTTGTATTTGTACCCTGAGTAAAGTACATAAGCGTTTATAGCTGGAGTACACGGCGTTGCTCAAGCGAAAAAGAAACATTAACAACTAGTGGGGTCACCTGTGGGAATCTCACGGGCATGGACGTGTGTGACATTTGGACATATTGAGTTAGATGCTGCACCTGCACATTCAGTTTTACAAATTGTTACTGACAATTTATCAGGTCCACAAATGATGTAATCTACACAATTTATTTACTTCTGATGACATGTGAATGCATGTGCGTGCACATGGGAAATACAGTTTGAAATGTGTAATTACATATGTAAAATGTGACTTCAAAGCTCAAATCCTCTCCCCCCCACCCCTATCCCTCCCACATCACGCACACGTGGGGGAGAGTGGGTCAAACGTGGGGGAGAGAGTGGGTCAAACATGGGGGAGAGTGGGTCAAACGTGGGGGAGAGCGGGTCAAACGTGGGGGAGAGCGGGTCAAACGTGGGGGAGAGCGGGTCAAACGTGGGGGAGAGCGGGTCAAACGTGGGGGAGAGCGGGTCAAACGTGGGGGAGAGCGGGTCAAACGTGGGGGAGAGCGGGTCAAATGTGGGGGAGAGCGGGTCAAACGTGGGGGAGAGCGGGTCAAACGTGGGGGAGAGCGGGTCAAACGTGGGGGAGAGCGGGTCAAACGTGGGGGAGAGCGGGTCAAACGTGGGGGAGAACGGGTCAAACGTGGGGGAGAGCGGGTCAAACGTGGGGGAGCGGGTCAAACGCGGGGGAGAGCGGGTCAAACGCGGGGGAGAGCGGGTCAAACGTGGGGGAGAGCGGGTCAAACGCGGGGGAGAGCGGGTGACACACGCGGGGGAGAGCGGGTGACACACGCGGGGGAGAGCGGGTCACACACGCGGGGGATAGCGGGTCACACCTCTATCTCCTCTCCCCCCCCCCCCCAAACCCCCCTCACTCCGGCAGTTGTTCAAATCGAGCAGGTACGGCAAATATTAGAGGTAATTGAACTTTTCTCTTGGAGCAGCACAGTGTCAATCCACCCCCTTGTCCTGTTAATTCATTCGTGAAATGTTTCGCAGAACAGTACACGCATGGTGACGTCATCGGACTCGCACCGCAATGATTATCTTTAACAATATTATCCGATACTTCTTCCGGATTCATTACAGCTGCTCTTGTATATGTTTGCTGAGCACACATTACCTTCCAATGTCTTTGTTGCTCAGCATCCCGTGCAAGTCTGTGTTAACGTTCATTGGCGGACTCGTTCCGTTCTCTCATTATTTTATTCATTTTGGAGATAGCATTTACAAGCGCGAGTGGCGACACGTAAACGATGCTCCGCCCCTCTCCCCACGTGCAGAGTACCTAATTACAACTTTTTATTGTGACTTTTTTTTTGTATGCTGTAATTTAGGGTGGTTTTTTTATTTATTTATTTATTGTGACTACGTCTAAATAATGAAACATTCCGACTATATAAAGAATACAGCTAAAATGGAAAAGTCCCTGGGAAAAAAGTCTTTTGGGCGGTGTATAAGAACATTACATTACACCTTTCTGCCTCGCGAAAACCAAAGTTACTCTTTTCGTTACAGCATACAAAATGACATTTTTTAAATTAAAGATTTCAAATCAACTTCTTTAAAGTGTACGTGCACATCTATATATATAAAACACTGTGTGTGTGTGTGTGTGTGTGTGTGTGTGTGTGTGTGTGTGTGTGTGTGTGTGTGTGTGTGTGTGTGTGTGTGTGTGTGTGTGTGTGTGTGTGTGTGTGTGTGTGTAATGTTACCGATAGACTCCTAAACGGAGAGGCTTACGTGCTTGATATTTGACATAGACATGGCCATTGAGCGTGGGACGAACATGGCCGAACTCAAAATATTTGACGAGCCATATTTTTTATTCATATTTACCTCAGCGCATTTCAGCGCACGGAATCAACGGAATCAGAGCAGGTGGGCGCTGATTCGCTCAGAGCGATCACGTGATGACGCTATGACGCTATGACGCTATGAACGCTATGGACGCTATGACGCTATGACGCTATGAAAAAAAAAATCGCTATGACGCTATGACGATATGACCGCTATGACGCTATGAAAAAAAAAATCGCTATAACGCTATGAACGATATGATGCTATGACGCTATGAAAAAAAAAATCGCTATGAAACGCTATGATGCTATGACGCTATGAAAAAAAAAAATCGCTCGCTTTGCCAAGGGGCTCGCTCCCCTCCCCCACCCGGCAATGCCGGGTACTTCTGCTAGTAGCTTATAAAATAAGAACGAAAAAATATATCTCGGCAATTTCCCGTGTGTGTTTATTTATTTTACATATGTGAATTACATGTCCATGCACACGTGAAATGGAGTTTGTTTATTAATCCTGGATGTGAACATGATTCAGCCTTGAAAACTTGTGCGGAAAAAAAATAAAAATACTTCGATGGAATGAATGGAAGTTTAAACAGGATTACCTTTACTTCTGTATAATAATGATGAATGACATATGAACGAAGAAATATCTGTCGGCAATTTCCCATCTGTGGCGATACGTGAACGAAGCTCTGCCCCTCTCCCCATATTGTTGACTTTTATTGTGACCACATCTAAATTAAATATTTCATCATGACGACTGTCATCACATGGAAAAGTCCGCTGCAAATTTTTAATATATCTCGGCATTTTCCCGTCTGTTATTTTCGGCGGTGTATGATATTTCTGATTCGCCGCGAATTTCTAAAATGTCTAAGCAATTTTCCCGTGTGCGCGTGAATTTTCTCAATTATTGCTCAAACCGAGTGTAAAACCATCAATAAAATTGAAATCAGATGGTGAATTAGAGTCGAGATAAAGCCGTGAGAGAGTCTCAATGGTCTTTTTGTTACAGGCCTTTGAAAATGCATTTTGTTCTATAAACGGTAACTTTTATCGAATTTTAGTCCGGTTTTTTTCAACCGAGTCTAAAACCATGTTAGCGACTGTGAAAAATGAAATGAGATATCGAATTAGAATTGAAATAAAACTGTGAGAGAGCAAGACACCGTGGGCCTAACAAAAGAGGCCTCAAAGCTGTGTGAGTAAACAAAATGATGGATATTTGTTTTTAAAGCACCTCCCAGAGCGGGTGTAGCCACTCCCCCAGACAGACGTATCACAGACAGACAGACAGACAGACAGAATCACCTATGGAGAATATTATATAGATTTGAAATGAGGTCAAATACAGGGTGTTTCAAAAAGATGAATACAACTTTGACCTCCTGCCATTTCTTTGTTTTTTTTTTACCTGTACCGTTTAACTTTTCAGGGTTTGGTGGTGTTATCGTGGTATTTGTTCCCTGGGATTTCTAGCTCCATAGATCAACTATGCCATTGCCAGTGGAGCAGAAGACAAAAGTGGTGGCTTTGTGGTATGAGACTAAATCAACAACCACAATATTTGGCATTTACGCAAAATCCTTGTAATTGACGTTTTTTCTGGGGGGCAGAACCACCTGAGGAGATCACTGAGAGGTAGCTGAAAGGGCCCAAGGTCACATGCTTCTGCGCCTTCAATGTCAGATTGGGAACGCTACGGCCTTACTGGCTAGCCCCCGCTCTAGCAGGGAAAATGGCCTTAAAATGTCATTGTTGTTGTTGTTACTGGTTTGAGAATGACAACAGCAGGACAGTGATGATCAACGGTGAGCGCTACCGGGCCGTGCCCAAGAAGTTTTATAATGATCTAGCCCAAAAGGTCGCCACAAACCAGCCCAGCATGACCTGGTTTATGCAGGATTGTGCACATACAGCGAGTGACACCATTACTTCCCTGCAGCAGCTCTTCAGAAACCGCCTCGTTGCCCTGGGTACCGCTCTGTCTACATCAACCGCCCTGCCCCACTGGATGATCTGAAGCAGGAGGTGTCAGACTACCTCCAGGCATTGCCACATGAGACCTGCAGGAAAGTTGGACAGAACTTTGGAGTCAGGATCAATGCCTGTCGGAACCACGGAGGGGCACACATCGAGAACGTCAATTACAAGGATTTTGTGTAAATGGCAATTTCAGACCTTGGCCTCTCACTAACTCTCGCAGTGACTTTCTGCAATAGCAATCAGTGATAGAAAATACCATGTCATAAGCTTTCAAGAAATGTTTGGTTCACATTCCTGAGGTTTCTGTTTCTTTGTAAATTTGTTGAAATGGCCTTGGGTGAGCGTTGTCTCTGCCATTGCAAATAGTCTACTTGATGTCTTGTGTATTGCACAAGTAGAGATTACGAGAGGGATCTCTATCTAGCACCTAGTCCTGTTGTCGACTGTCATTGAAGTGCAGTGGACAGGTTTTTGAGATTTGATGAATAAGGTGCTGACATAGTTTTGTGGTTTCTTAACGATCATGTTCATGACAGATATCTGAGGCCTTGTTTGATGGAGGCCTTGTTGAGATCCTTGAATATGTAATGCATTGGACTTGTGTTGAGTGAACATGTTGGCAATGAGTGGTTTTCTCTTTCGAATGTTAGCACTTCAGCGTTTGAGGACACCATTTTGGTGCCAATCATCAGAAGGGCCTGATTGCTAAATTGGTACAGAGTGGTTCATATAATTACCTCTGCCAGAGGAGAGGGTATTGCATTTGGGTCATATCTCTCTATCTGTCTGTCCGCACCTCGATTCTTACACATTATCTTTCATCAACCGGGTACCTATATATGCTATTGCAATTAGAATACGAGTATGTCTCGAAAATACGTACGATGAAACCATGAAAAACTACTCCTGGTGAGGGTCTGCAATCTATGATTGCCCTTTTTAGTTCGCAGATTGACTTTGCTGTCAACCTGCGAGGGCGTATAACTTGAACGTTTCTACTATAACCCACGAGATTGAACTCGCCATTTAAGATGTTACAGCATTCAAATTAGTATTTGAGATGGATATCGATCAAATCTCAAAATAAAAAATGAAAATAAAAAGAATGAACGTGTTAAAATCTCATTTTAATTCGCAATTATCTTACCATCATTTGTCTCAAAGTCTATAAATTGTTTTGAGTCTACAGTAGTCCCCTACCTTGATACAATGATTGTAATCTTTATTGGTGTTTTAATTTGTCATTCACCGACCCATTTTATTCCCCCTCTGTAGCTATGGCAACCACTGTGATACCTCAACAGCAGAAAGCCAATCTCGTTTTAAAGCAACTATTGCTTTTGTGGAGGACTACCTTCGCACGGTGGTGGAGCAACAATGTCCCTTCGCCAACTCGAGCAAAAACAAGCTCACTTATGAGGTATTGGTGAGGCCAGACTGGGTACTTGCAGTGATATCTCAGAAATATGGTATATAAAACATGAACAACATGAGTGAATGAACAGACAAGTATTAATAATGAAAGTAACTTGTTCAAAGAAACATGAAAGTATCTGGCAGGTTAGTAATATAGCATGTATCGTCACATGGTACCTTTATGTCATTGCAGATATGTTGTGACATTTGTTTATTTTACGTGTGTTTAACTTTATTCATTTATTTAGCCTATTGCATCATCTATTTTGTTTAAACATGTGATTATGGTTCTCCTCCTTATGCAGGTTGTTAACCTGGCGAAGAACCTGATCTATTTTGGGTTCTACACATTCAGTAACCTGCTGTGCCTCACCCGCACTCTTCTCGCCTTCCTCGACTGTGTTCAGGAGTTTGGTTTCAGACCTGAAAGCCACAACTCGGGTCAATCTGGTACCTCACGCGCGTTATTTTCTTATCCTGGCCTTTTCCATGATCGACTCCACTCATCCCCTGGTCATTTTAAAATGACCACACATGATAACTTGCTGTCATAATCCTTTTGGTGAATTTCAAACTCCATCATTTTTTTATATATTTTTAACCAATTGTCTGCCATAAGCCACAAAGATTTATTTATTTTTTTCGACCAAACCTCGACCCTCACTGACTCCACTACTCCTTTAAGTGGTCCGTTACATTCCTTCACAGAAGTACATCTGTGGGTTCTTGTGTGCTGGTTCCCCTCCATCCTTGAACTCGTCTGGTGTTCACCTTGGCCTGCAAGTGAAAGGTTTAGATTAGGCAGGGTTAATGGGGGTAGAAAGAATATATGTAGCGAAAGGGGATGACATTAGATGGTGGTGCACCGCTTGTTTTTAAAAACCAGTGGAGGGTTGCTATCCTGCAAGGTTCATTTGGGACGCTCTACGTTGAAGAATTGTGAAATGAATTTGGCACAAATGGCAGACAAACGAATGTTTATGCTTTTCTCATAGAATGTGGAACATGCATGCCTCATTGTGTATGAAATCGACATTGTGTTCGGCTTTCCCATCTGCACTATTGTGTAATGTTAATTTTGCTTTTTGTTTCGTGCTATGCGATGTTTTCTTGTTCCAAATAATGTGCAACATCAATATATCATGTCAAGCAGCTGAGCTGGAATGATCTGGCTTGTTGGATATTAATGTACCAAATATATTGGAACGGCATGCCAAAATTTGGTAAGAACACTACCGACCTGTGTGTACCTTTCCTCACACAGTTCAAGGAGGCACTTCCTTTATTGTCTTATTGTGGAATTTTGGACAATGCTACACTATTGGCTATAAAATGATAGTTGTGGTGAGGATAGCATGACGACCTGCCTCGATTTGCCGGCACGACGACTCACCTTATTTTTCTCATCGCTGAGTGTTTTCTGATGCCATATTGGAATAGAAGATATACCATTGGATCAATGCTTTTGAAAAAAAACAGAGTTTTGGACTCTGCTTGTACTGTACTTTAAAAGGATATTGCACAATACCGTTTTCATTTTCACAAGTCTCCACTCGCACCGACAAATGAAGAGAATGCTTAACCACAACAAAATGTTTTAATGTGGAAAAATTTTAAGTTGAAGAAAATCGTATGGTATCAGTCGTTCACAAATAGCAGCTTTGAAAATGTCCCGAAAGTTCCTGGTTATAATGTGGAAAATCGATCTCGTCTGTTTCATTGCTCAGCATGTCTTAGTTTTTATGGTGTAATCTTCTTTCTCAGTTGATCTCGAATATTTTCTCCTCCTAGTGAGCAGAGTTGTGAGCTCGATCCATGACGTCGGTGAACTCATGACTCAGATGGTGCTGTGCGGAGGGTTACCCACTCCGACAGAAGCCAGTGCCATGGGTACCCATGAGGATTTGACATACCAGGCTGAGGATATTGCTGTAATGGACACAAAACTGAAGATTATTGAGATACTTGAGGTAGGTGTATACCTTTTGGGTTGTCTCATTTGGCATTCGAGTACATAGCTCTTGATATTGGGATTCCAGGTTCAAATCTTATATATATGTATATATATGACGGTGTCACCTCGTCCCTGCGGTATGTATATATATATGTATATATATATATATGTATATATATATGTATGTATATATATATGTATATATATATATATATATATATATATATATATATATATATATATATATATATATATATATATATATGTATATATATATATTGTTACAGACGCGGTTTTAGATGTTAGTTTACCGAGCGGTTTGGTATTACCGCGTCCGGACAGTTACTCCCCGATTAGAACCCTATCCCGCCCGATTCCACTCGAACGTTGGCCGAATCGCGCTACGCTAAATCAATGAAGGAAAGGACACAACGGCTGGGATTAATGCAACGACACAAGGGGTACAGTTCTCAAGACCTCCGGAGGAGGATATAATTGGTGATGCAGAAACGGGTAGATTACACGGTAAGAGGTAAAGCACAGAAAAGATGGGCACTTAGACACAGTCTTATCTTATCCCCGACAGACCACAGACAAACGGGACAAGACTGACTTACACAGGGATGATGGCAGGGAAGGACAGGCAGTCGATAGCACAAGGTGCACCTTGGCTCAGGGGCAGAATCGACACGGTCCGGTCCAGAGATGCGGGGAGGTATTTCAGCGCTCGGAGGTGGCGTCTTCTCTCTCCAAGCTGGGGGCGCATCTGACATCACCTCCCCCTTCCTGCGCATGCTCAGCGGGGAGTGACACACCCTCGGCTCGTTAGCTCCGCCCCAGATGGAATCGGTCCGCCGCTTCTATTGGGTGCGGGGGGTTACCGGGCTCCGCCCTTGACGAGGAGCTGACAGCGAGCCCCTGCGTGGTAACCCCATCGGAGCACATGTTCAATGGCGGCTAACCAAGCCGGAGTGAGGACGCACACTCCCCGCGCCGCCGCCGCTGTTATTGTTGTTGTTGTTGTACCATGAGGAAGAGCTGCGGGGAGGTATTGGGAGGTCCTAAACTTGGGGCAGGGTGATGGGGCAGGGTGATGGGAGGGTGATGGCAGGGTGATGGGAGGGTGATGGCAGGGTGATGGGAGGGTGATGGGAGGGTGATGGCAGGGTGATGGGGGAGGGTGATGGGGGAGGGTGATGGGGCAGGGTGATGGGAGGGTGATGGGATGGGAGGGAGGAGTTTGTTTTGACGTTCCGTGACAGGCCCCGCACCCCCACCTCCGGGCCGACCGGGCGACCGGAATGAATCCCGGTGTCCCGATCCGAACCTTCAGAGCGGGCCGGCTGGGGAGTGCCAAGCACCCCGTACCTGCACTTTCCGTCCCTGCGGTCCCAAATACCGGAACCACCCGAATACCACTTTATTTGACAAAATGAGGTGCGGCCTACAGCCTTAGAAAACCAACCCTAAATAAGTCAATACCTCCAACGACACAGGTGCGCATTCGTGCCGCGTGACGTGGTGACGTCATCGCGCTTTCACCTTAAAAGATTTATTTGATATTTTGATATAAACCTTAGAAAACCAACCCTACAGAAGTCAAATGGTCCAATAAAGGGTGATGGGAGGGTGATGGCAGGGTGATGGGAGGGTGGTGGGAGGGTGATGGCAGGGTGGTGGGAGGGTGATGGCAGGGTGATGGGAGGGTGATGGCAGGGTGATGGCAGGGTGATGGGAGGGTGATGGCAGGGTGATGGCAGGGTGATGGCGGAGGGTGATGGGGGAGGGTGATGGGGGAGGGTGATGGGGCAGGGTGATGGCAGGGTGATGGGGGAGGGTGATGGGGCAGGGTGATGGGGCAGGGTGATGGGAGGGTGATGGGAGGGTGATGGGATGGGAGGGAGGAGTTTGTTTTGACGTTCCGTGACAGGCCCCGCACCCCCACCTCCGGGCCGACCGGGCGACCGGAATGAATCCCGGTGTCCCGATCCGAACCTTCAGAGCGGGCCGGCTGGGGAGTGCCAAGCACCCCGTACCTGCACTTTCCGTCCCTGCGGTCCCAAATACCGGACCCACCCGAATACCACTTTATTTGACAAAATGAGGTGCGGCCTACAGCCTTAGAAAACCAACCCTAAATAAGTCAATACCTCCAACGACACAGGTGCGCATTCGTGCCGCGTGACGTGGTGACGTCATCGCGCTTTCACCTTAAAAGATTTATTTGATATTTTGATATAAACCTTAGAAAACCAACCCTATAGAAGTCAAATGGTCCAATAAAGGGTGATGGGAGGGTGATGGGAGGGTGATGGCAGGGTGATGGGAGGGTGGTGGGAGGGTGATGGCAGGGTGATGGCAGGGTGGTGGGAGGGTGATGGCAGGGTGATGGGGGAGGGTGATGGCAGGGTGATGGGGGAGGGTGATGGCAGGGTGATGGGGGAGGGTGATGGGGGAGGGTGATGGGGCAGGGTGATGGGGCAGGGTGATGGGAGGGTGATGGGATGGGAGGGAGGAGTTTGTTTTGACGTTCCGTGACAGGCCCCGCACCCCCACCTCCGGGCCGACCGGGCGACCGGAATGAATCCCGGTGTCCCGATCCGAACCTTCAGAGCGGGCCGGCTGGGGAGTGCCAAGCACCCCGTACCTGCACTTTCCGTCCCTGCGGTCCCAAATACCGGAACCACCCGAATACCACTTTATTTGACAAAATGAGGTGTGGCCTACAGCCTTAGAAAACCAACCCTAAATAAGTCAATACCTCCAACGACACAGGTGCGCATTCGTGCCGCGTGACGTGGTGACGTCATCGCGCTTTCACCTTAAAAGATTTATTTGATATTTTGATATAAACCTTAGAAAACCAACCCTACAGAAGTCAAATGGTCCAATAAAGGGTGATGGGAGGGTGATGGCAGGGTGATGGGAGGGTGGTGGGAGGGTGATGGCAGGGTGGTGGGAGGGTGATGGCAGGGTGATGGGAGGGTGATGGCAGGGTGATGGCAGGGTGATGGCAGGGTGATGGCAGGGTGATGGCAGGGTGATGGCAGGGTGATGGGGGAGGGTGATGGGGCAGGGTGATGGGAGGGTGATGGCAGGGTGATGGCAGGGTGATGGGGGAGGGTGATGGGGCAGGGTGATGGGGCAGGGTGATGGGAGGGTGATGGGAGGGTGATGGGATGGGAGGGAGGAGTTTGTTTTGACGTTCCGTGACAGGCCCCGCACCCCCACCTCCGGGCCGACCGGGCGACCGGAATGAATCCCGGTGTCCCGATCCGAACCTTCAGAGCGGGCCGGCTGGGGAGTGCCAAGCACCCCGTACCTGCACTTTCCGTCCCTGCGGTCCCAAATACCGGACCCACCCGAATACCACTTTATTTGACAAAATGAGGTGCGGCCTACAGCCTTAGAAAACCAACCCTAAATAAGTCAATACCTCCAACGACACAGGTGCGCATTCGTGCCGCGTGACGTGGTGACGTCATCGCGCTTTCACCTTAAAAGATTTATTTGATATTTTGATATAAACCTTAGAAAACCAACCCTATAGAAGTCAAATGGTCCAATAAAGGGTGATGGGAGGGTGATGGGAGGGTGATGGCAGGGTGATGGGAGGGTGGTGGGAGGGTGATGGCAGGGTGGTGGGAGGGTGATGGCAGGGTGATGGGGGAGGGTGATGGGAGGGTGATGGCAGGGTGATGGGGGAGGGTGATGGGGCAGGGTGATGGGAGGGTGATGGGGCAGGGTGGTGGGAGGGTGATGGCAGGGTGGTGGGAGGGTGATGGCAGGGTGATGGCAGGGTGATGGGAGGGTGATGGCAGGGTGATGGGGGAGGGTGATGGGGCCTCCCTATAGAAGTCAGTATCTCCAACGACACAGGCGCGCATTCGTGCCGCGTGACGTGGTGACGTCATCACACTTTCCCCTCAAAAGACCCATTTGATATAAGTTAATATTCTGATATAAGCTTTAGAAAACCAACCCTATATAAGTCAATACCTCCAACGATACAGGTGCGCAAAATACAAAACCACAAAAGATTTATTTGATATAAGTTAATATTTTGAATAACTCGGTCAATATCAGTCCGAATTTCGCCAAATAAAGGTTCCCGTTATCCACAGATACCCCTGTATCCTCCTAGAGGCGAAGTCAGGATGAATTTCGCAAAAAATAAAGTCCTTCGGCAACGAAGATTTAACATGGGGCTTTCCTATGTAACTTTACCCCGAGGTAATTTCACCAAAAATCCCCGAAATTTCGCGGGTCCCATTCTATTGAGTGTTAAGCTAATCTAGCGACTGCAAAATCTGAAAACAGAATTAAGATCCGAGTCCCCGTTCACTCTCGAGGGCTTCCAAGAGCAAATCGCATATATTCCTAATGAAAAAACCCCGGAGTTCCTAAATCCCAAATCCCATGCCTTCCGATGTCAATCCATATATCTATACCTTACTACGAACGTTCTGCATCTAATGATAAGCATTAAAACCATCAAAAAATATTTTGTGACCACTTTATTTAACAAAATGAGGTGCGGCCTAGCATCTAGTCGAGACCAAGTCACCCAGGCCGATCACCCATTCCGACCCCAAATTCCTCATCGACGATAACTAAACAATATATTATATGAATCGCACCGTACATACCTCCTTCTAGATCTTGTTCTTGTCTTGATATACTCACTCAGGCTCACTCTATCACGACTGAGTCCTCTCAGCTCTTCCAAATGGCGTCCGTTCCGCCTCGTGTCCAGTCCAACTCTGAGCTCTTCTTCTTCGAAAGACCTTTGACCCTCATGGCGGGGGCGTGATGACGTCACTGCGCTTCAGTCTTAGAAAACTAAGGGCGTGATGACGTCACTGCACTTCAGTCTTAGAAAACTAATTTTTATATAAGTTAATATTTTCAATAACTCCTAGAGGCGAAGTCTTAGAGAATTTCGTAATAAGAAATAGAGTCCTTCGGCGACGGAAATTTAACACGGTGTTTTCCTATGTAACTTTACCCTGAGGTAATTTTACCAAAAATCCCCGAAATTTCACGGGTCCAGCCCTATTGAGTGCCTGCGGCCTCTCAAGTCCCTTCACAGAGTCGGGCTAGAGTCAAGCTCAAAAGGGTTTTCTTTCCCCACTGATTCCGCCAAGCCCGTTCCCTTGGCTGTGGACTGGACACGTGAAATAGACTTTGAATAGAACTGAGAAAGCCACGCCTGACCAGACAACACCGCCAGCGCCGATTGCTGTAGGCCAGAGAGCACCGTCAATGGCAGCCAGAACACTGGAATCACGTGATCTTCAGTGACGAGTCTAGATTTCTGGTCTATCGTCAAGATGGCCACGTCCGAGTGCGCAGACAAGTGCATGAAGCCTACAACAAAGATTGTATAGTGCCAAGAGTCCAAGCTGGAGGTGGTGGGGTGACTGTATGGGCTGCTTTTCATGCAGGGGCAAAACTGACCTGGTTGTTCTGAATGGAAACCTGAACCAGTTCAAGTACAGGGCCATTCTGGAAGAAACATTGCTTCCATTTGCTCGTGCAGCCTTTCGAGGAAACTTTGTCTTCCAAGATGACAATGCTTGGCCTCATCGTGCTCGCATGATCCAACACTTTCTTGCTGACCGTGGTGTAGAGCATATGGAATGGCCTGCCATGTCCCCGGATATGAATCCGATAGAGAACTTGTGGGCAGAATTAACGCGTCAAATCGACCACTTGGACCAGCAGCCGACCTCTGTGCGTGAATTGCAGCAGGCTATTGTCACGGCATGGCAGGCGATTCCTGTCCAAACCTTGGCAAATCTCGTGAACAGCATGCCTCAACGTGTACGTGCTCTCCTGAATGCTCGTGGGGGTTACACGAAGTACTGAACTGTAATTTTACTGTCCATAATCGCAGTCGTAATTTAACTTTTGTTTTTGTTAAAAAAATTTTTTGGCTAATGTGCAAAATAAAGAGATACTTCTGGAAAACGTACAGAAGTTTAACACATAACTGTCCATGAATTGAGTTCGATATCAGTTTACATCACTTTCAAGGATCAATTTATTTGTTTCGAAATGTCAAATGTGGTTTTTGTTTCTTTTAAAGGTCACATTAACAAAATCTAGAATAATTTCAACATAATTCCAATGAACTTTTGGTTCTAAGACATCTTGAAAAGTAAGTTCACCCCCACAAAAAAAAAATTCCATATTAAATGCCAATTCTGTATATATATATTCATACAATTTTTTTTTTTTGTCTATCTTCTCTTTATGTATTTGATCTACTTGTTGTATATGAGAGAGAATGGAGAGGTCACGACCTTTACTGGGAAAGAAGAGGAGACAAAGGGTTCCATTGCTAGCAATGCATTGACTACATAGATGAGGAAGTCAGAAAGCGAGGGAGGAAGGTGGCCTTGTATGCCACAGGCAGTGAGTTTGGCAAGTAGAGCACAATGCCAGACTGTTAATGCCCAATATATGTCCAGGGAGATAATCATGACCTCTTCGTTCAGATTTAACGACTCCAACTATTTCTGAGAGAAGCGGCATGTAGATTTAATTAACTCCAGAATGGTCAACCATCTTTTTATCACATGGTAAAGTTGTGAAGTCTATTATTACTGCAGGTTCCTTTTGTACACCGCTCCTTTCCCATTCCATCTCCATGCACTGCATGATGTCATCGCCAGGCACCAAATTATTTAAGTATTTTAATCAATTAATTATTTGATTTATGACTTTATTAATCAATTTTTTTAAGTTACAGATTTGGAAGAAACAGTGGTGGTTGAGGTATGCTATTAAGCCAATTCATTTAGAAATTATTTTACGATTGCTGTTTATTGATTTTAATTATGCAATTAATCAATCAATTATTGTACACCGCTCCCTCCCAATTCTGTCTCTATGTGCTGCACAGCGGTGTCGCCAGGCACCGGTCAACCAACTTTTTATCACAAGATAAGGTTGCCAGACTGTTAAAAGACTCCCTGGCAATCCCCGGCAATCCCCGGCAATGTAGGATGTTATTTATTTATTTGGCATGGGGGCTGTGTGCTTTGAATGCACCTGTACTTGCTTCTCCAACTATTTGATATTAGCCAAAGGCATACTCGTTCTCTTTCAGCAAAGGATATTTACACCGAACCTCAAACAAGGTATTCTCTTTTGGGCAATCTTGCTCAACATCTGATCATTCACTGTCCATTAACATACTGGGAAAGTTCTGTTACATCGTCTGCTCACTGTTACATCGTCTCCACTTGACACCCCAGAATCTTTGTGCTGAAACTACATGAAGCAGAAGCAAACTTTGTGGCTCCACCAACAAGACAGATGCTCGAAGAGCACAATGTCTGCATATTTCACACATTTCAAATATCTCCATATTTCATATTGTGTTCATGCTCAGGAATTAATGGCATCCCTTATTCACCATTAGCCACAGCATTCCTTGAGCAATTTATAGTATATCACCAAAATAGTCTATAGATTGACAGCTATCTTGGAATGCTCTGTCGAGTCGTTATACTTTAATCAATCATTTTCCAATTGTGAACAACTTGTTGATCTGCAGTGTTACAGAGGGCCACTCCATTCAGCTGGCAGTCCTGAAATGCATCTTGCACTCGGATGTACAGTAGTTCACTCCATGGTACCCAACATCTCTATTTCTGAGCAGGATGCTGAGGCACAGGGCCTTCTCTCCCACTGCACAAATTTGCAAAACTACAAACCGTTTTATTTTTCTTGGGTTCCATTGATAGATGCACTTCCAGAGGGTTTTCAGGTTTAATTTTTAGGGGCCACATTTGGAAAGGCCAATTTCCAAATATTAATATATCTTCATCCTCCGGAACACTCAATTGTACTTGAAGTCTGTTAAACACCTGATTCGAGCCTTTGGGATTTATCAAGCAATCTCTCCCCTTCCCCCTCTTCCACTTTGTTCATTTATCCATACAGTTTATCCTGAGTGTCCGCCTGGATTATCGTATTTCCAGTTTGCTATCCATCTTCAAAAGGCAATATGGAGAATCTTCCCCATCATTTCAGGATGTCGGCAATAAATCTCCCACATTGAAGGAGGGCAGACGTAAGCATTTGGTTTTTAATGTATTCTGGTGTTTCAATGTTCGTCCAGATTAACTTAATTGGTTTCCACTTAATTTGACATTTAGTGCAATCATTAACAACACAACAAAGTGTACATGCTGTATTCACAGAATGAAAAGGTCAATGTCTTTGCAGTCGTCTGGATGTGTTGACCTTTTTGTTTGTAGGAGTGGATTTTGATCAGATTGGACAAGAAGCTGAAGCTATTTTCAGTGGAAGGTAATTGCATATTTACTTGAACTGCAGTATAATTGTTAAAAGGCAGGAATATAATTGGAGGGGTTTGCGATGGGTGTCGGATTTTGGGTTGTGAATGTGATGGTCAGCTGGATTCATTGACCGTGCTGAGCACATCTTTCAGTCAAAAATTTGGTTTCAACGAATTGTTTATTTATTATTATGCCTTGATTAGGCCATTAGTGGTTGCATCTTCTGGAATAAATAGAGGTTGTGTGGCTGTAGCTATGTCAGAAATATTCACTCGTCGATTGGTCTGGGCTCTGATAAATTGGGTGTGCCCGTTTTTCCCTTCACTCATCAATTGTTCATGGCACTGACCAATTGGGTGTGACCATTTTTCCCAGCACCGTTATTTGTGTTTATCGTTGGTGCTTTATCCATGCCAGTGATTGGTGGTGGTGGTGCTGCAAATCACAAGCTTTCTTAAATTCGTGTTCTCGCCTCACACATCAGTGATTACAATATTGGTGATTACGGTGCTGGCATCTTTATCAAATACTTTCCTAACCTCATGTTACCTCATTTCTCACAGCGGTGATTACAATATTGGCGATTATGGTACGGTGTCTATCACACGCTTTCCTAACCTCATGTTACCTCATTTTTCACAGCGGTGATTACAATATTGGTGATTACGGTATGGTGTCTTTATCACACTCTTTCCTCACCTCATGACTCATCCTGGTGATAACTCATCCTGGATCACAGCGCTATCCTTGACAATTTTATGTTTCTTTGACTCCCCTGACATGCTATCATGACATGACATGACATGACATGACATGATTACAGCGCTATCCATGTCTTTATCAATTATTATTTAATTTTTTTTTGACTCCCCTGACACTAAGCGGCCATCCCTGTTCGGTGGGCCGACATGGGGTATTCCCGCCCGGAGGGTGGGTGTGCTGACTAGAATGTAAAATAGAAAGTAATGGATGTGAGAAACTTCAAATGCTGCTGTGTTTTATGCTTTGGAGACTCTCAGTTATTCTGCAGTTGACTCCCTTATTCAATTGGATATGTTCCATATGATTCGGCCAATTCAAATGAAGGAGCATTCCGATTGGTTTCCGGTTTGGTTCGGGGTTTCCTCACATGTAGGTCAGATCCACTGATTCTCCTTCCACCCCGAATCGTATCCGTCATGTTTTTAGCTGCGTCGCAGACGCTGGTCATAGAGTGCGCTCTGCTGTTGTTGTTGTTCTTCTTGTTCTTCTTCTTCTTGTTCTTCTTCTTGTTCTTGCAGAGAAGACAAAACCTCAAAGCTCCACCCATTCTGGGAACCATAGCTCCACTCATTCTGGGAGAGGCTTCATATAAACAAATATCCACCATTTTATTAACTCGCATAGCTTTGAGGCCTGTTTTGTAGGCCCGTGTTGTCTTTCTCTCTCACACAGTTTTATTTCAAATCAAATTCGATATATCATTTCATTTTTCACAGTCGCTAACATAGTTTTAGACTCAGTTGAAAAAAAACGGGAAGAAAATCCGATGAAAGTTGCCCTTTATAGAACGAAATGAATTCTCAAAGGCCTGTAACTTCAAGTCCATTGAGATTTTTTTTTTTTAAATCGCGGCATGCTCAGTCATACACTGCCCGAAATAACAGACGGGAAAATGCCGAGATATATTAAAATTCGTCCATTTGATGACAATCGTCACGATGAAATATTTAATTTATACATCGTCACAATAATGTGGAGAGAGGAGCATAGCTTCGTTCACGTGTCGCTACACACGAGAAATTGCCGAGATATATTTTTTTACAATCACGGCATGGTCAGTCATACACCGCCTGAAATAACAGACGGGAAAATGCCGAGATATATTAAAAATTCGTCCATTTGATGACAATCGTCACGATGAAATATTGAATTTATACGTCGTCACAATAATGTGGAGAGAGGAGCATAGCTTCGTTCACGTGTCGCCACACACGGGAAATTGCCGAGATATATATTTTTTAAATCGCGGCATGGTCAGTCATACACCGCCTGAAATAACAGACGGGAAAATGCCGAGATATATTAAAAATTCGTCGCCACACACGGGAAATTGCCGAGATATATTTTCACTTTGCACAAAAATAACATCAAGTAATCGAATCAATAGGAATGTCCTGTGCCTATAACATCGACGTTATAGGCACAGCTGCATCTAGGCATTGTGTAACATCGACGCGGCTTTTGTTTTAATTAAAACTTTTTGTACTTGTTCTGTTATATTTTCATCCGTGCATGCGATATTATACCCGCCTTTTATTAAACACGCCCTTTGCTTTTCTTTTTTTTTTTCAACCCGCCTTTTGCATTTTCATTGAACTTTTTATGTGATACATCATACCCTGTTCTCAATATTATTTAATTCGTTTTTTCATATAGACTAGGCCGGCCTACTCGGATTGCCCGCAGCTAAATATTCTCGGTTTTGAGATTGTTTGGTTGGTCCGTTTCTAATGTTTTTTTCTCCCAATATGGTTTTCTCTCTGCCTTTTCAACGTTCGTCATCACAATCTATTCGGTTTTTCTTCTTCCTCTTCTTCTTCTTCTTCTTCTTCTTTTTCTCTTCACAAGGCATATTTTGCAAACCTGTCTCACCAAAGCATTGGTCTGTCATCCATCCTCCGGTTTCTACATCACGACCTTTTTCCGTGCTTTCAACAAAAAATGTATCCACCCATCCCATGATCTTTATCTCGATGTTAAATGTGGAAACCTTGACAAGTCCAATTTGCAGAAGTTATCTGCGCACAACAATCAAATCCCCTTCACGTTCTTGTATGATGTCAAACCCCTCCATATCAGTTCCCTCTTTCACACCTTCAACCCCATCCCTTATACCTGTCTCCCTCTTCAGCATCCCTCCACTTCATGTCCCCAATTTCTGCATTCACCCTCGACATGATTTCTCCTCACCTCAACCTACCAAGCTTCCCCTTAACCCCACTCCCTCAAAGCTCCCCCCTCAAGGTTTCTCCCTCTCCGCTTCCCCCTCGTCCCACCCCTTTCGGCTTCCCCCCCGTCCCACCCCCTCTTGGCTTCCTCCTTGTTCCACCCTCTCTCTGATTCCTCCTCGTCCCGCCACCTCTCGGCTTCCTCCTTGTCTTTCCTTATATAAGCTTCTTGCTGGTCCCGCCTCTCTCGGCTTCCCCCTCGTCCCACTCTCTCTCGGTTTCCATCCCATCCTCTCCTGGCTTCCCCCTGGTACCGCTCCCTACCAGCTGGCAGAGTTGCTCTTTACATCAATAACTCAATTTCTCACTGGCTGTGTACTGATCTTACATCTCCCAGATCTTACATCAGGAGCATCTTTGGCTTTGACTTTACCTCCGCACCCACCTCCTATTTGTCTGAGTGTTGTATCATCCCCCAAACAGAGATAACTCCATCTACGTTTCTCTCTCAGACAACATGGACTAACTTTTAACCACTCATCCCAACTCTCTCTTCCTCACATGTGGCAATTTCAACTGTCACCGCACGCATTGGTTGGGTGTTCGTACTGTTGCGAATATGGAATTTGGCCTCCATATCCGCTTGTAAATATTCCCCTATTTTCTCCAATACTCCCCAACTTTCCCCAATCCCCCATTCCCTAGTCCCATTGCATGTAAATAACAATCAGTAGAGCCGACCTTCCCCTTATTCCCCCATTAAATGTCGTGCCCAGGTCCACCGCACCACACGTAGACAACTTTCGGACATCTTCCTAGTTATTCTTAATCTATGTCAGTTAAGGCCTCGTCTCCATTAATTATGACTCTTCGTTGCACCAGAATGTGATTATATGGCATCAGTAGTGAGTTTAGGACCTTTCCCATACCTCCTTCCATCTTCTTCCCCAACAATTACAACAACAACAGAGGAGATGGCGGCGGAGCGGGGGAGGATGCGTCCTCACACCGGCTCGATTAGCGCCATTGACCACGCGCTCCACGGGGTTACCACGGAGGGGCTGGCTGTCAGCTCCTCCTCAAGGGCGGAGCCTGGTAACCCCCCGCACCCAATCAGAAGGGCGGACCGATTCCATCTGGGGCGGCGCTAGCGAGCCGAGGGCGTGTCACTCCCCGCCGGATATACGCGGCCACGCGCCGGATGTGACGTGAGATGCGCCCCCAGCTGGAGAAAGAACGTTGCCTGCGATCGCGGAGAGGAAGAGAACCCGCCTGTGAAAGAACATTACCTCCGAGCGCTGAAACCTCCCGCATCTCTGGACCGGACCGGGTCGATTCTAACCTTTGAGCACAGGTGCACCTGGAGCCATCGACAACCGCTTTCCTGCCATCAACCCCCGTGTGAGTCAGCTTTGTCCCGTTTATCTGTCGTCTGTTGGGAATAATATAAGATTGTGTCTAAGTGCCTGTCTTCCTATGATGTACCTCTCGTCCTTGTAATCTAACCTTTCCGTACGAATATAATCTCCTCCGGAGGTCTTGAGAATTGAAACATTGGTGTCGTATTGTGTTATTGTAATCCAGCCGGGTGTCTTCTTTTCCTTATTGAGCCAGCATCGCGCGACTAGTCAACGTTCGGGCACAATCGGGTAACTTGTGCAGACGTGGTCATACCATAAAACCGCTCGGTAAATAACATCCAAGCCACGTCTGTAACAATTGGTGTCGAGGAGTGGAATTCGAACCCGGGACTAAATTTATTAGGCCCAAATTTTGGGAGGGAAAATCGATTCGGAGCGCGTACTGCGCTCGACGAAATTATAACGAAAAAAAAAAAATTGGATTTGTTTTACGAAACTCGAATTTTGCAAGTCGCGCTATGGCGGATCAAGACGGCTGGGGTCCGGTAGGGGAGAGTGAAGCAGGGTCGGTCCAGGACCAAATTGAGGGACGTGAGGAGAGCGAAGCAGTGAGGGCGGCAGGTTCGCAAAATAGCGCCGTCACGCACGAAGTAGCGGGCGCGCAAAATGGCGCGCTCGCTCACGTGGTTGAAGGGTCCCAAAATAGCGGCGCCGCGGAGGGCGAGCCTGCGGTGGCGGCTGGGGACGCTGGGCAAACCGGGTTTGACCTCAGATTATTCTTGACCCAACTGAATGCAAAAATGGATAGGATGGAGGGCCAAATGAGGGTTGATAGTGGGCGATTAGAGGGCCAAATGAGGGGTACCGGTGAGGGATTAGAAAAGAAATTTGAGGGGTTAGACAACGGGATAAAAGAAGTAAAGAATGGGTTAACGGGGGTAGAAAACAGAATGGCCGCTCAAGAGAATCAGATAGAGGGAGTGAAAAATGGGTTAACGGGGGTAGAAAACAGAATGGCCGCTCAAGAGAATCAGATAGAGGGAGTGAAACATGGGTTAACGGGGGTAGAAAACAGAATGGCCGCTCAAGAGAATCAAATAGAGGGAGTGAAAAATGGGTTAGAGGGGTTAGAAAACAGTATGGAAGGCAAATTGAGGGACATGAGGGACCAAGCGGAAAGGGAAGTTAAACAAATGGAGCAGCAGATAGAGGGGGTCAGAATGGGGGTAGAAACCAAACTGGATGCTCACAGGGAGGAAATGGAGCAGATGAGGGTGGCATCTGGGCAGGAGATGCAAGTGATGGGAGAGGAGATCAGAAGAGGAGTGAGTGAGGAGGTCGGAGGAGTGCGCGAGGAGGTGAGGCACTGTAAGGAGCGCATGGAGAAAGAGGTGAGAAAGGGGACTGTAAAATTGCAAGGTGGTATAGAGGAGTTGACGCTGGGAGTAGAACAACTGACAGTGGGACAAAAGGAGTTGGGGGACCAGGTAAAGAAGAACACAGCGGTAATAGAGGGTTTAAAATCGACACAGAAGGAGATGAAAAAGGACGTAGGGGTAATTAAAAAAGAGTGTCAGACGGTACATGAGGACCTGACGAGGAAAATGGACAAGGTGGTAGAGGTAATGGAGGTTAAAGAGCGGGAGGTGCGGGAGCACATAGAAAAAAATAAAGTGGAGTTAGAGGAAGAACTTAAAGGGGCGCACGAAGAGATGAAGGAGATGAAGCAAAAATTAGAAGAAGTGGAAGAAGGGGTGAGCGAAATTAAGAAGCGACGGAGAGAGGATAAGAAAGAGATAAAGGAGGAAGTAAAAGAATTGGTCCAAAGTCTGTGTTCGGATCGTGATGATGTGCTCATTAACCGGATGAGGGATTCGCAGGTGATGGAGGAGAAGCGAAGAGAAAGAGGACCCGGTGTAAGTGGTGACCAATATGGTCGTGCGTATGATGCGCCAGGTGATTTAATAAGCTTGGGGGTCGAGATAGACCCGGAAGTTCGTGAGAGGCCACGAGTGAGGTGTATGGCTGGTCCGGAGGGTATGGAACGAGAGGTGCGAGGTGTGGGTGAGCAAGGTTGTGGGAGTATGGAATGGGTAGCGGGTTGCGGAGGTGTGACCCATGCATCGACACCAACAGGGGTAGTTGTTGGAGGGACCGGGGAGGCACGAGAGCCCCTTGGGGGTAATGTACTGTGGGGGCCCGGCCGGTTCGGCCCCGCGCTGACCCCGCAAGGGGCGACGCACGGGGTCCGGCCGGCGGGCAACGACTCGCATACGAGGTGGTCCCACAAGGTCCCACTCGCGCCGTATGACGGCAAGAGTGATCTACGCGCGTACCTGGCGCAGTTCGACTGTGTGTGTAAGGGTAACGGTTGGGGTGAGGACGAAGGTGGAGTACACCTGGTGGCCGCATTGCGCGGCGCGGCGGCGGAGGTGCTGACGGCATTACCAGCGGGTGCTCTCACCCTGCCAGCCCTCCGCGACGCCCTAATTAATCGATTTGGAATAGAACAGCAGAGCGAGCTTGTTAAAGCTCAGCTCGCGCTGCGAAAGCGCAAGCCCCAGGAAGCCATCGGGGAACTTGCCCACGACATTCGCCGCGCAGTGGGGATCGCACATGCTAGCATGGCAGCGGATTCCCGGGAAAGCCTGGCGCTGGACCATTTTATCCAGGCCCTCCCGGATATTGAGCTCCGGCAACAGCTCGCCATGTGGCGCCCGCAGACTCTGAGCCAGGCGGCTGACGCTGCGGCCCGTTGGGAAGCAGCGAGGCCCCTGGCCCGGGGGGGCGAGCGTCTCGCAATGGCGGTCCGCCAGATGGGACCCCCGATGGAGGGCGGACCCCTTAGGGGGCCCGCCCCCGACGTGGGTCCTGACCTGGCGGGCATGGTCCGGAGGCTGGTGGACCAGCGCCTGGCAGGACCTGGACCATGGCAGGCGGCCCCGGAGGTGGCCCGCGGTGGACCACGAGCGGGTAATCCAATTCGGACCTACAGGGGGGGGAATTTGGAATTCCGGAGGCAAGCACCTTACCAGGTGAGGTGCTATACCTGCAACCGCCTGGGTCACCTGGCGCGGCACTGTCGAAACGCGCGCCGGGATGATCCCCGGCAGTTGAGGTCCTCAACTCCGCCCAGGGGGGAGCGGGTTAGCCGACCCCAGACACCCCCCCGCCAGACCCAGGGAAACTAGAAGGTGTCGGGCACGTAGGGCGGTGTTCGGCAGCAGAGGATGGAGGAGAGCCCTCATTGACGCGACAGGTCATTTATTGTGGCCAAATTGGAACCGGTAGCCTGACAATTAGATGCAAAATTGCCGGCGTGGGGGTAGACGCCGTAGTGGACACAGGAGCTAGCGCCACGATCATCAGCCCTGTGGTCCTTGATTCGAGCGCAGGTGGCTGGGATAAGATCCAGCGCCTGCAAAATTATAGTTTGCAGCTTGCTACCGGGGTAACGGCCCCGATCATAGGGCGTGGTTCTGTGACCCTCAAGTTAGGGTCGGTAAGGAGGGAGATAGATGTTTGGGTGGCGGAGGTGTGCGACCCATGTTTAATAGGGTTGGACCTGTTGACTGCCAGCGGTTGTAAAATCGACTTGTGCCGGGGGATCCTGCAGGTGGGAGTAGAAGAGCTGCCGTTAGGGGGAGTGAGCACGGCCGAGAGAGCGGAGCTGGAGGCTTCCGAGGCCGTGACCATCCCCCCAAGGGCCGAGGCGATAGTGCCGGCCCGATGGGCAGCTCGCCCAACATGGCAGGAGTCCTGCGGCCTGGTCGAACCGGTGGCAGCGCAGTCCATACCGGGTTTAATCGTGGGCCGCACCCTTGTAAAAACGGACGGACCGGTAGTGGCCGTCCGAGTAATAAATATGAGTACAGAACCACGCACTATAGTAAGGGGCACGAGGGTAGCTGGCTGCACCCCCGTTGAGGAAGTCGCGACAGTGAGGGGCGAGAACGTCCAGCCGAGCCGACCCCGGGGGGAGCCTTCAATAACAAGTAGGAATTGGCCCGATCCCATTTGCGAGATGGTAAATCGTAGCAGCATAGAGTTGGGAGGTACCCAGAGGGAGGCCTTACACAAACTGGTTGGGTCCCATTTGGACCTCTTCTCCCTGTCCACCGAGGATATTGGACGTACGGGCCTGGTGAAACATCAGATCCACACCGGTGAGGCCCGGCCTATTCGTCAGGCCGCCCGACGGCTCCCATGGAGCAAGAGGGCGGAAGCTGACGAGCAGGTTGAAAAAATGCTCGACGCAGGTGTGATCGAGCCCTCGGGAAGTCCTTGGATGTCACCTGTTGTGCTGGTCAAAAAGAAGGATGGGACCACGCGGTTCTGCGTGGACTATCGCCAGCTAAACAACGTGACACTCAAGGACTCATATCCCCTGCCAAGGATTGATGACACCCTCGATGCCGTTGCGGGCTCAAATTGGTTCACAACTTTGGACCTCAAGAGTGGGTATTGGCAGGTGGAGATGGATAGGGCAGGGAAGGAGAAAACGGCATTTTCCACAGGTAAGGGACTGTATCAGTTTACTGTGATGCCGTTTGGTTTGTGTAACGCCCCCGCCACCTTTGAGAGATTGATGGAGCATGTACTAGGCGGCATGCCATGGCAATCATGCCTGGTGTACCTGGATGACGTCCTGGTACATGCCCAAACGTTCCCCCAGGCACTAGCTAATTTGGACCAGGTGTTCGGGTGCCTCAGACAGGCAGGGTTGAAGCTGAACCCGAGTAAGTGCACTTTGTTTGCAAGAGAGGTGGCCTATCTAGGTCACGTGATTGGCCGCGAGGGGGTAAAAACAGACCCAGACAAAATTAAAGCGGTAGAGGAGTGGCCCGCACCACGTACCATCAAAGAGGTGCGGGGATTTTTGGGACTCTGCTCCTACTACCGGCGCTTTGTGGCGAAATTTGCGGAGTTGGCCCGTCCCCTCCACCGGCTTACGGAGAAGGGGACGCGATTTAATTGGACACGGGAGTGCCACGAGGCCTTCCAAAAATTGAAGGGGTGTCTAACATCCGCACCCCTTCTAGCTTACCCCACTAGTGACGGGACATTTACCCTGGACACGGATGCGAGCCAGGAAGGATTGGGCGCAGTTTTGTCTCAGACACAGGAGGGCGTGGAGAGAGTGATTGGTTATTATAGTCGGGCCTTAAGTAGGCCCGAGAGAAATTATTGCGTCACTCGCAAAGAGTTATTGGCTATGCTGGCTGCCATGAACCATTTCCACCCGTACTTGTACGGGCGGAAATTTTTGGTTAGAACTGACCATTCCTCCTTGCAATGGCTCCTTCGGTTCAAGGAACCGGAGGGCCAAATTGCAAGGTGGTTGGAAAAGTTGCAGCAGTACGATTTTGATGTGGCCCATAGGGCCGGGAAGGCCCATGGTAATGCGGACGCACTCTCTCGGCGTCCTTGTCTGGGGGAAAACTGTAAATTTTGTGCGAGACACGAGGAGAGGGAGCAATTGGGCGATTCCGCCCCGATTCTCGTCGTCCGGGCAACCCGGGTGAGAGGGCCAATTTTGCCACTAACCGCGGACGAGGAATTTGGAGAGTTGGCTTGGAGCACGGCCCAGCAGGAGGATCCTGTTCTGGGGCCGGTGTTCCAATGGGTCAAATTGGGGCAAAGACCAAAGGGGGAAGAGGTCACCCCCCTCGGGGCACAAACAAAGGCATATTGGGCTCAGTGGCAGACCCTGGAATTGAAAGGCAACATCTTGTATCGCAAGTGGGTGGAGGTTCCCTCTGATCGAACTTCCTGGCTGGTGATAGTCCCTGACAAATTCAAGAACGTCATATTGCAACAGGTGCATGGTACCCGCTCCGGCGGCCATTTGGGCAGGACAAAGACAATATCTCGGGTCCGCCGGAGGTTCTATTGGGTGAATATGGGGCGCGACATACAGGACTGGTGTCGGAGATGCGACGCCTGTTCTGCCAAAAAGGGACCAGCACGGAGGATGAGGGCCCCCCTTCAATTACATCAGGTGGGGGCCCCCCTTGAGCGGGTGGCTATGGATATTCTAGGACCGCTGCCCCGCACCCGCCAAGGTAATAAGTATATCCTCGTTGTAATGGACTATTTCACCAAGTGGCCGGAGGCCTACGCCCTCCCCAACCAAGAAGCAGGGGTGGTAGCGCAGGCCTTCGTGGAAGGATTTGTGTGCCGGCATGGGATTCCACAGGAGTTGCACACCGACCAGGGACGAAATTTTGAGAGCAAATTGCTAAAAGATGTGTGCAGTCTCCTGTCAATTCGGAAAACCAGAACAACGCCTTTAAGACCTCAATCTGACGGGATGGTGGAAAGATTCAATCGAACTCTAATCCAACAACTGGCACTGTTCACCACCACCCGTCAGGATGACTGGGACGAACATCTCCCTTACTTGCTCATGGCCTACCGAACCAGCCAGCACGGGGCCACCGCATGCAGTCCAGCGTTGCTTATGTATGGGCGGGAGTTACGGGCTCCCGCCGACTTGCTATGCGGTCCCGTGCCAGACACAGTGGTTAACCCGCCGAGGGAGGGGTACGCACGTCACCTAGAGGAAGGCATGGAGCTAGTCCATGCCTTCGCCCGCCGCCAACTCCATCTGGCGGGGGAAAAGATGAAGCGCAGGTACGACGACCGGAGCCAGGGGAGTCAATACGCTCCGGGGATGAAGATTTGGTTCTTTAATCCCCGGAGGCGAAAGGGAAGGTGCCCAAAACTCACCTCCCCCTGGCAAGGCCCAGGAGTCGTCCTGTCGCAAATCTGTGACGTGGTCATTAAGATCAAAATGGGGCCACGAGCCCTCCCTCGGATCGTCCACGCCGACCGGATAAGACCTTACACCGGCGAGCAGGCGCCCCCGTGGATTGCCTCGGCTTTAGATGCCGAGGCGGGACCCAGTACCTCTGAATAAGGGGGGCTTATTAGTGCCAGAGGACTGGGGGATTGAGGAGCGATAGGCCCGGTGGGAGAGGGTGGCATCCCTGCCACCTTTCCCATGTGGGGGCAAAGGAGCAATAGCTAATGGGGTGTATGGCAGTGAAAACTAGCCCGGGTGGGTTAGGATATTGTGTGTAGGGATCTAGCGAAGATGACAGTAGGTAACGTTAAGGTTTAGTTAGTGACTGATACCTGTAGTGGGGACGCAGGTAGATTAGGGTGGATGATAATGACGTGGGAGCGCAATAGTTTAAAGGGACGACTGGGAAGCGCAAGTTTCAGAAGGGAGTAGTTAGCTGAGATGATGCCGTGTTTGTGAGAATTGAACAGGTGTGATTGCACAGGTGTGCAACTGGACAGGTGTGTGGAGCAGTGTATGAGTAGTGAGTGTGTGGATCAGCGCGAATGCGCTTGGGGAGAGAAGGGTGCAGGTGGCACCAGGTGTGAGAGCACAGGTGTGCAAGTACAGGTGTGTGGAGAGAGTTGGAGTAAGTGGTACGGAGTGGTGTGCATGGTGCGAAGGTGTGGATGGGGGAAGAGTGGACCCCTTTCACGAGTACCCGGGGCGGGTAGTGTAAGTGTTAGGTAGAGGGTGCAGGTAAATTGTGGTTGGATATTGGCATTTGTGGTGCGGTTGCAGAATGGTGTTGTGAATGGGTGCATTAGTGTTGTGGAAATGGCTGGGCGTGTAGCCTGTTAGTGTGTGTAGTTGGTTGGGCACTCCACCACTGTGAGGATGTCGGCCAGGTGAGGCCGCAGGTGGGCTCTGGGAGCCGGTAGTTGTGAGTGGGTGCCTGAGGATCCCGGGTGTGGATCGGGCAGCCCAGTGCCAGAGAGGGCACGGAGTGGGGAGAGAGCCAGAGGGCCTTCCCCTGGTAGTTAGGTTAGGGTAAGGAGCAGGTAAGCTCGGAGGCAACTGCAGTGGTGGAGGTGTGCAGGTGGGTAGACCCACTGGGAGAGGTACACGTCGCAGCCCAGAAATTGTACGAGGGCACCGGGAGATGAATCGGGGGAGTGAGACCCCAAATTGAAGAGCACCACAGTTTGGCCAATGGGAATTGGTTTTTAGAACCCATAGTGTAAGAGGGCCAATGGTTTGGCCGGAGAAAGACCCCGGGTAGTGTAAAGTTGTTAAAGTCATTTAGGAAATAGTTAGGATTGAAGAACCTGTCGCACCATACGCAGCCACTTACCTGTGGTGATGATGATGACTCCACACCTGTGTTTTCTTTGTTTGTTGCAGGAAATGAGATTGCTGTGGATTTGTGAGACGCATCACGACGTGGATGAGACATTGGGGTGATTCCATCTCTCCCTCCCTAGGAGGGACTGATGATGAATTGGTAATGGCAAATTTTGATGTGCAGTTGGAGATGGCAAATTTTGATGAGAGTTGAAAATGGCAAATTTGATTGGTTAGGAGGGAGAGAAGACGAATTTGGTTTATGGGAGGAACGGGGAAGACAGTAGGGATGTTTGTTGATTTGTAAAGTAGATGTTTATGAGTAGTGTTGTGTTTTGTGGATGCAGTAAGGGGTAAGGGAGGGGCCATGTAGGTTACCTGGTGGGGGGGGGGCGTACGATAGGAACGTACCTGTCTCACCTGGTTCCCATGTGCCCCCAGTGTGCATCACCTTACATTGCGTGCACTTTTGCGCCCTTACCACCTTACTCACTTGGTTCTTCTTTTGTCTCCCACCTCCGAGGATCTGGCTTTGGGGTAGAGAGAGAGGAGAGAGAGGTGCTGGCTGCGCAGTTGTGGGCCTGCACTTTCGCTGTTTGCTGCCGGGATCGATACACCATATGGACCGCAATGTTTGTGGCCACCCACAATGGACCGCAGTTCGTTTGCGGCCAAGCACCACCCGGGGATGGACCTATGGGTCAACGTGGCACCTATGCCATAAAGGTGAACCACTGTTAATTAACACCACCAAGTGCACCACAAGAAGAGCAAGAGACACCTGCAGGGTTAGGGGTTGTCGAATTTATTTTTATTCCAATGAACAATGGTGACTGCACCGATTGGTGGTGGGGTGGTGCTGTTGATGCTCGGGAAGGGTGCTCTGCACGTTATTAAAGGCCGTCGGCCACAGAGCACTCGTGGGTTGGTGTATCGATGTTGGCAAGCGCGCTCTCTCTCTATGCATAACATCTGCATGTGTTCCTCCAAAAACAGGTCCTGGATCGTAGTGTAAATAGCAGCGTAGTCTTGTAAATAATGCTCCCTACCGGCTGTATGTTTAGTTTGAGGATTCTTTCCGGATTCGGTTATCCTGTGGGTGTGTTTCTGTGAGGAGAAGGGTGCAACGTCGCAGGGGGACATATTTACTCATTTGTGAATATCTGTAAAACTGTCGCACTCAGGGTAGAGTTAATAGTAGAGGGAACTACATTGCGTGCCACACTAAAGTAGGTAAAAATTTATCGGGTCGGGACGCCCCGAGGGTAGAGAAGGGTGCAATGTTGCGAATATGGAATTTGGCCTCCATATCCACTTGTAAATATTCCCCTATTTTCTCCAATACTCCCCAACTTTCCCCAATCCCCCATTCCCTAGTCCCATTGCATGTAAATAACAATCAGTAGAGCCGACCTTCCCCTTATTCCCCCATTAAATGTCGTGCCCAGGTCCACCGCACCACACGTAGACAACTTTCGGACATCTTCCTAGTTATTCTTAATCTATGTCAGTTAAGGCCTCGTCTCCATTAATTATGACTCTTCGTTGCACCAGAATGTGATTATATGGCATCAGTAGTGAGTTTAGGACCTTTCCCATACCTCCTTCCATCTTCTTCCCCAACAATTACAACAACAACAGAGGAGATGGCGGCGGAGCGGGGGAGGATGCGTCCTCACACCGGCTCGATTAGCGCCATTGACCACGCGCTCCACGGGGTTACCACGGAGGGGCTGGCTGTCAGCTCCTCCTCAAGGGCGGAGCCTGGTAACCCCCCGCACCCAATCAGAAGGGCGGACCGATTCCATCTGGGGCGGCGCTAGCGAGCCGAGGGCGTGTCACTCCCCGCCGGATATACGTGGCCACGCGCCGGATGTGACGTGAGATGCGCCCCCAGCTGGAGAAAGAACGTTGCCTGCGATCGCGGAGAGGAAGAGAACCCGCCTGTGAAAGAACGTTACCTCCGAGCGCTGAAACCTCCCGCATCTCTGGACCGGACCGGGTCGATTCTAACCTTTGAGCACAGGTGCACCTGGAGCCATCGACAACCGCTTTCCTGCCATCAACCCCCGTGTGAGTCAGCTTTGTCCCGTTTATCTGTCGTCTGTTGGGAATAATATAAGATTGTGTCTAAGTGCCTGTCTTCCTATGATGTACCTCTCGTCCTTGTAATCTAACCTTTCCGTACGAATATAATCTCCTCCGGAGGTCTTGAGAATTGAAACATTGGTGTAGTATTGTGTTATTGTAATCCAGCCGGGTGTCTTCTTTTCCTTATTGAGCCAGCATCGCGCGACTAGTCAACGTTCGGGCACAATCGGGTAACTTGTGCAGACGTGGTCATACCATAAAACCGCTCGGTAAATAACATCCAAGCCACGTCTGTAACAGTACCATGGCACTTCAGCGAAGCACTTTTGTGGCTGATGCGATATGTGAACTTTCCCAACCGATTTCTCCCCATGGCAAATCCTGCAAGACAAATTCGATGGAAGGCAATCTCATTGCATTCCAAAAAGCCTGCACCAAGTGTTGTGTCCACTCTCGGGAGAGCCAGAATACAATATCTGTCCAACTTCAGGGTTTAACTTTCAAACTCGTCTCCCTCCTCTTAAACCTGGTGACACCTTGTTAAGTCTGTCTCTGGTGTATGCTCCCCATTCGTTCCCTCACTTCAAATGAATGCACTTGCATTGCCAGGTCGTCAAATTATGCGGCGTCATTTGATCAACATCTCCATTTCATCAGTGCAGGTCTTTAGATTTTGCCGTTAACCTTTATCAACCTCACCAAATGATTTCTCTATTTTTTTTCACTCCAATCTCCTTAATCTTCACGAGAGCAGTGACGTGAGCACACAGCTGGACCTTGACGGTAATGGTGGTCGACTCTTCCTGCGGGCATTGCTTCACCTCACAATGCATGACTACCCTCCACTGGTCTCCAGTGCCCTCAAGCTGCTCTTCAAGCATTTCAGTCAACGCAATGATGTCCTGCAGGCTTTTCGCCAGGTAAGGTGGTCAACTTGGTTTGCGATTTGAGCAAAGAGCTTTTGTTTTATTTTGTGATCAATCAGTTCTACAGGTGTCTCTCCTCCTTTTACCATATATAGTACAACTTCCTGTATATGAATTTTTTTCCTGCTAGGTTCAGCTCCTTGTAACAAACCAGGAGGTGGAGAGTTACAAACAGATAAAAACTGATCTTGACAAACTACGCCTCATGGTGGAAAAGTCAGAGTTGTGGGTGTATAAAGCTAAGCCCAGCGAGCGGCATGCAGATCCAAGTGGAAATGCCGAAAACCTCAACAGCATGCAGGTGTGTTGGAAAATTACAAAGATCTTCCATAATTTATTTAATCTGATTCGATCTCCATCCAACTTTGAGGTGAAGTTTTAAGGGGGGGAGGGGCGACAGAGAACTTCATTGAAAAAATTTTTTGCCTATAAAATGTCATTCTATAAAATATAAAATATAAAATAAAAGCTATAAAATAAAAGCTATAAAATGTTATTCTCACGTGCAGGATGATTCATCAATGTGTGTGCCGTCCCTCGGATGGACATTAAACTGGTGGCCTTCTGCCAACATTAGATGTTAAATATCTCACGGTGTCCTTTGCAAGGATGAACAGGTACGACAGACGCGCTCTTTATTGTGAGGCAGTTGCAGGAGAAGTACATGGAGAAGAGGAAGAAGTTGTTTCTTGGGTTTGTTGATCTGGAGAAAGCATTCGATAGGGTACCACGCGAAGTATTGACATGGGCATTGAGGAAGTTAGGAGTGGAGGAATGGTTGATCAGAGTAGTGATGGCAATGTACAAAAGAGCGCGCACAGCTGTAAGGACGAAGGACGGGAACAGTGGTGAGTTCGAGGTGAAGGTGAGAGTGCATCAGGGGTCGGTACAAAGTCCACTACTATTTGTAGCTGTGATGGAGGTGCTGGCTCAGAACATAAAGGAGGGTTTACCGTGGGCGTTGTTGTATGCAGATGATCTGGTGTTGATTGCGGAAAGTATGGATGGACTGAAGGAAAAGATGAACAAGTGGAAGGAATGTATGCAGACAAAAGGTCTGAAGGTGAATATCGGAAAGACAAAGGTGATGGCAAGTGGTAAAGCATGTGGTGAGGTGGAAAGAACTGGGAAGTGGCCCTGTGCTGTGTGCAGGAAGGGTGTCGGAGTGAACTCCATTCAATGTACAATGTGTGCTGAGTGGGTTCATCAAAAATGCAGTGGTCTGAGAGGGTCATTAACCAGTGTGGCAGCTACATTCAAATGTAAGGTGTGCACAGAGGGAGCTGCAGATGGAGGAAATGTTGAGTTGGATCTTGGAGATGGCGTGAAGCTGGAAGGTGTGAAAACATTTTGCTACCTCGGAGACATGCTGAATGGAGAAGGTGGATCAGACTCGGCAACGGTTGCTAGAGTGAGATGTGCATGGAAGAAGTTTCGGGAACTGAGTGGCGTCCTGATGAGGAGGGGAGTGTCGTTGAAGCTGAAGGAAAAGGTGTATGCTGCATGTGTGAGAAGTGTTATGATTTATGGGAGTGAGACATGGGTCATGAATATAGAGCAGCAACGAAGGCTGGAAAGGGTGGAAATACGAATGGTTCGGTGGATGTGCGGAGTATCTTTGAGAGAAAGGAAGACAAATGATGAATTGCGAAAGATGATGGGAACTGAGCCTGTGATTGATGCTGTGAAGAGGAACAGGTTGAGATGGTTTGGTCATGTGTTGAGGAAGGATGAAAGTGACTGGTTGAGAAGAGTGATGGAAATGAATGTAGAAGGAAGTAGAGGACGGGGAAGACCGAGAAAGACTTGGCTGAAGGTGGTGGAAGAAGAAATGCGGGCAAGGGGGTTAACAAGGGGAGATGCAGAAAATAGGGCAAAATGGAGAAGATTGTCATGGGGACCGCAAGGCTAACCCCCACTCTAGCAGGGAAAATGGCCTTAAAATGCATGTTGTGTTGTTGTTGGTGTCCTTCGCAAAAGGTAGGCGAGCTATCGCTGGCACCCTGAACAAATTCCAAATTCCTGCCTTAACCTGTGGGGCATACAGGGCATTGCATCAGCAGCACAGCCACGCCTTCAGCCAATGATGCTACCCCGCAGTCTTGTGCTGCATACAATACTAGAACTGTGCTCGGTGGAGTGCATACCTCTGCCAGGCTGAAGAGTTTGTTTTGAATCCCATTGATAGGCCGGATCTGCATCCAGACCTTAACCAAAATCGAATCAGCTAGTTATTATCACCTACCCAACTCATCCACAAAGTTTTGAGATATCGTTTTTGGCTCCATCTCTCAATGGTGAAGAATCACCAAAGAAAATCTCGTATCTTCACCAAAATTGTCTTGATCTTCACCAAAATCAAAACAATTCGTTCTTGCCTCACACCCAACCTATCCACCAAATTTCGTCCCAATTCATCCATAACTTTTTGAAATGTCATGCTATGTATAGTTTTTGGCCCTTTCAAAAACTGTTGTTGAAATGTTGAAGAATCACCTAAAAATTCTTGGATCTGGATCCGGATCTTCACTAAAATCGAATCAATTTTCCCGTATCATACACCCAAACCCTGGTGTTGGGCTAGCGGCTAGGGTGCCGGCTTAGGATCCTAGGTCGATCGAATCCCGGTCGATCGCTGAATTAACGCCAGGGGGGTTGACTCAGCCTGTCATCCTTCCGAGGTCGGCAAATTGAGTACCAGTTCACTGGTAATTCCCTGCTTGTCGTTAAAGGCGGCAAAAAGGGTTGGCGTCAGGAAGGGCATCCGGCCGTAAAACATTGCTTCAAAAAGGGGACCGAAAAACAACAACAACCACAATTCCCGAAAAAGGCCAACCCCCGCTTGCGGGGAAAAATGGCCTCTAAAGGTGGTTTTATACACCCAAACTGTCCACCAAGTTTAGTCTGAATCTCTCCACAACTTTGAAATATCCTGTCCACAGACAGACAGATATGGGTGAAAACAAAACCTAGGCCTCCATCAACCTTAGGTGGAGATAGTAAGAAGTCTTTATTCTGCACGTGCTACAGGTTGTCCCTCAGTGTACACAAGTCTCCCCGCTATCCATTGTTTCGCATACAAGTCCATAAGTTACTTAGGAACATTTTCAATATACATCCAACAAGGCAGCTTGCCCCCCCCCCCCCCCCTCCCAATTACATTAATTCGCATGGGGAAAAATTATCCGCTTTCCATCATTTCATTGCAAGTCCCACTTTTGTCGAACGTATCTTAGACGCATAGTGAGGACCCCCTGTACATGCAGAAGCTCCTCCATGAATCTTATTTCACTGTAAGAATATAAATCCCATTTATTTATATAAATCCCATTCTCCATTCACTTGTGTTTTTTTAATTTGTTTAAAAGCGCACCGATGCTTCCCAATATTCTCATCCTGGACTGATACATGTGCAAGCTTCCCTATGAGCCTTAATCTAAGCCTTGTGAGCTTAAACCATTGTAAATACCAAGGTAACTTGAGTCACTGAGAGACGCTCGATGTTGAAGAATGCTGCTCCAGGATTTGTCATCATTTTTCAAGGTGTTTTACTTTTTTTATTGATAGAAGTTTTGTCTCATCATATTATTTTGGAAACTGTAAATATCTGATTGAAACGAAGCTGAGATCCCTGGTTCAGCATCTGAGAGCAATTAAGGTTCTCAGCTTCCAGGATGCTTTGCCATCATTGAGATCATCAACTGCTCTGAAGCATCTTTGATTCAGTGTGGACCACGTGATGCTTGATTTGTGGATGTTTTAGGGGCAGTTTTAGGTGGTATTTTGGACACGGTGTTTGTTATGCACTCAGTGTAGTTTGTGACGCAGTCGACTGTGTGTGCAGCAAAGCAGTGTCATGGAAGACGCTGAAAGCGCTGGGGTTTCTCACAATTACAAGGCCATCAGTGAGGTAATGTTGAAGAGCATTTTGATTATCTGAAGTCATGAGTGTGTGTAAACTATCCTTTTGTTTGTTTCAGAGAATAATGTAAACACGAAGTGTACTTTAGATGGATTATCTTGATGCCAAAATCGATGCACTCTACAGAACTGTCAGAGTATTCACACCCCTTGACCTTTTCACATTTTGTTGTTACAGCCTGAATTTAAAATGGATTAAATTGAGATTTTGTCATTGATCTACATATAATAGCCCATAATGTCAAAGTGGAATGTTTTTGGGTTTTTAAAAAAGAAATCCTTCCAAAATAATTTACAACAAAATGCAGAAATATATAATTTACGTAAGTATTCAACCCCTTGCGTCAATACTTCGTGGAAGTGTTTTTGGCAGTGGTTAGAGCTTTAAGTCTTCTTGCATATGTTTGTATCAGCTTTGCACATCTGGATTTGGGGAGTTTCTCCAATTCTTCCTTGCAGATTTGCTCAAGCTCTGTCAAGTTGGATGGGGAGTGCTGGTGAACAGCAATCTTCAAGTCTTTCCATAGATTCTTCATGGGATTTCGGTTTGGGCTTTGGCTGGGCCACTCAAGGACTTTCACATTATTGTTCTGAAGCCATTCCAGTGTTGTTTTGGCTGTGTGCTTGGGGTCATTGTCCTGTTGGAAAGTAAATCTTCGCCGCAGTCTAAGGTCTTTTGCACTCTGAAGCAGGTCTCTTCAAGGATTTGCCTGTGTTTGGCTCCATCATTGTTCCTTCTATCCTTACAAGTCTCACAGTCATTGCCACTGAAAAGCATCCCCATAGCATGATGCTGCCATCACCATGCTTCACTGTAGGGATCGTGTTAAATTGGTGATGAGCTGTGCTCTGTTTCTGTCAGATGTAGCGCTTTGCATTCAGGCCGAGGAGTTCAATTTTCATCTAATCGGACCACACTGTCTTTTGCCTCATGCTCTCAGTCTGTCATGTACCTTTTTGCAAACTCCAGGCATGCTGTCATTTGCCTTTTTCTCAGGAGTGTCTTCTGTATGGCCACTCTCCCATCAAGCCTGGATTTGTGAAGTGCTGCAGAGATTGGTGTCCTTCTGGCAGGTTCTCCCATCTCAGCCAAGGAACTCTGTAGTCTGTCAGAGTAATGATTGGGTGCTTGGTCACCTCCCAGACCAAGGTCCTTGCCCGGTTGCTCAGTTTGGTCGGACGGCCAGCCCGAGGAAGAGTCTGGGTAGTTCCATATTCTTTGCATTTCCTCATGATTGAGCTCGCTGTGCTCTTGGGAACTTTCAACACTCTTGAAATTATTTTATACCATTCCCCAGATCTATGCCTCCTCACAATTCTAGCTCGGAGTTTATGGACAGTTCCTTGGAGTTTATGTCCAATCATTTGAATTGGCCACAGGTGGACTCCAATCAAGTTGTAGAGACATCTCAAGGATGATCGAAGGAAATTGGATGCACCTGAGCTCACTTTGGAGTGTCATAGAAAATGGATAAACTTGAATATTCAGTGAATCAATATATTTTTGTATTTCATTTTTAATTATTTTGTAAAAATCTCCAAAAATAAAAATTACAAAATCTATGCCAAAACCTCGGCAATGTGTAGATCAGTGACAAAAAATGTCAAGTTAATGCATTTTATATTCAGGCTGTAACACAACAAAATGTGAAAAAGTCAAGGGGTTTGAATACTTTCTGAAAGCATTGTAAGTACCTAAACGTTTTGCGTATTAAAAACAAGTTTCTCAATTCTGTGATTTATGTATCATTTGGCTTGCCAAAGGTAGCCTGACGTTCTGATTGCTTCGTTGATCATGCTTCTTTGCAGATTCTAAGTCGCCTGTCACTGATGTGTGTCAGCAATGGCTCTCCACAAAAGCAAAACCAGAAGCAGCAGCAGAGGCTACTCAGGAACATGAATGCACATTTGGTGGTGCTCGATCTTCTCAAGATACCTTACGAAAAGGTTGTCTTGTGGCGTTTTTGTTGTTCAATATTTTGATGACAACATGATGTTTATCCAGCTGAAGTTAGCTGCGCTCTAAATTCCCATGTGATGAGAATGAAAATTGGATTAAAGCTTCTGAGATCAGTTCAGAGTAACAGTGTGATGTTTTTGTAAACACAAGTCCTTTTGTTTGTTCTCTCAATTGATTTTCTCTGTGTATTCGTTCATAGAATGATGATTTGAAGATGCAGGAAGTGATGAGTCTTGCTCATAAGTTCCTCCAGAACTTTTGCCTAGGAAATGAGCAAAACCAGGTCTTGCTCTACAACGACCTGTCACTCTTTCTCTCACCAGAGGTACCATGTAGTTTGTTTGCATCTCCTTCATCTCATCTGCTTTGCACAATATTGATTGTGGTAAGACTGAGGCTACCATTGGCAATCATTGATTAGCTGTCGTGAACTTCAGACTGACAGGATGGTCTCGAGGTACGCACGCTCACCTCGATGTGGTCTAGCCTGGGTTTGACTCCAGACCCAGCTATAAACTGTCATCCCGGTGTTTCACAGGCAGGGTGATTCATTGTGTGTGCCGTCCCTTGGGTGGACGTTAAACCGGGAGTCCCATATGCCAGCATGGGTTGTTGGAAGTTAAAGTTCCCATGGTGTCCTTCGCAAAGAGTTGGCGAGTATCGCTGGCACCATGGCCAAATTCCAAATTCCTGCCCTAACTAGGCGAATGTCAGGCCTGGCCAGGCCGGTTCGTGATGACTTGGGCCAAGGTTCCCCCGTCTGACCCCACAAGGTGAGATAATAGTGGACATTAAAGAAAAAGAAGATGAGCTGCAGTGAACTTCCTTTCACTATCGTCAAACTAGTTTGGGTAGCCTGATAAATTGCATTGAAATATTTAGGTAGCTGCTTAACTCTGCCATTTGCTTCCTGTGGGGTTGTAGGCAATTTGCCCAGTAGTCAATAAGGTAAATCTCCCTTAGGACTAGCAATGGGTAACTGAGGTTTGAGATTCTTATACATGTCGTGCCATGTTTCATCGAGCATGTGTGACATCACGTGTTTCAGTCAATCAAACCGCTCAGACATAGCTGCCTCCACAGAAAGAAAAGACAAATTCAACAAAATGAAAGTTGCTGTTTAATAATACATTTCCTCTCCTTCAAAGTAAGGATGCAAAGTGGAAAAAAATATTCATGATCAGATCCAACAATTCTCATTGAAATCGACTTTTCTTGTTTCACTTCAAAGAATCCATTTGTAGGTTGGCTCAAAACAACGTTATTGTGCTTACAGCTGGGTGCCACGAATGGCCGAAGCTGCCCCATCACGTGTGTCAAATCATTGACCCTGACTTTGTACCTGTTGTCCTGGCAGCTTCAAGCAGCTGAGACAATGCAGCACATCTTCCTGGACAACCCTGAGCTGTGCAGCGAGGTGACCGAGAGCGTCGTGCAGCACTTTGTGCACTGTATTGAGCGGCACGGCCGCCACATGCAATACCTGCGTTTTCTGCAGACTATCGTACGAGCCCGTGGCAAACACATCAAGAAATGTCAGGACCTCGTCATGGCTGAGGTTAGGAATGAGTATACCCCATTGTTTCATGTACTTTAGTTGTCTAAAAGGTTGATAGAAAAAAAAATACTAACAACATGCATTTTAAACAACAACATGCATTTTAAAGGCCATTTTCCCTGCTAGAGCGGGGGTTAGCCTTGCGGTCCCCATGACAATCTTCTCCATTTTGCCCTATTTTCTGCATCTCTCCTTGTTAACCCCCTTGCCCGCATTTCTTCTTCCACCATCTTTAGCCAAGTCTTTCTCGGTCTTCCCCGTCTTCTACTTCCTTCTACATTCATTTCCATCACTCTTCTCAACCAGTCACTTTCATCCTTCCTCAACACATGACCAAACCATCTCAACCTGTTCCTCTTCACAGCATCAATCACAGGCTCTATTCCCATCATCTTTCGCAATTCATCATTTGTCTTCCTCTCTCTCAACGATACTCCGCACATCCGTCGAACCATTCGCATTTCCACCCTTTCCAACCTTCGTTGCTGCTCTACGTTCATTACCCATGTCTCGCTCCCATAAATCATAACACTTCTCACACATGCAGCATACACCTTTCCCTTCAGCTTCAACGACACTCCCCTCATCATCAGCACGCCACTCAATTCCCGAAACTTCTTCCATGCACATCTCACTCTAGCAACCATTGCTGAGTCTGATCCACCTTCTCCATTCAGCATGTCTCCGAGGTAGCAAAATGTTTTCACACCTTCCAGCTTCACGCCGTCTCCAAGATCCAACTCAACATTTCCTCCATCTGCAGCTCCCTCTGTGCACACCTTACATTTGAATGTAGCTGCCACACTGGTTAATGACCCTCTCAGACCACTACATTTTTGATGAACCCACTCGGCGCACATTGTACACTGAATGGAGTTCACTCCGACACCCTTCCTACACACAGCACAGGGCCACTTCCCAGTTCTTACCACCTCACCACATGCTTTACCACTTGCCATCACCTTCGTCTTTCCGATATTCACCTTCAGACCTTTTGTCTCCATACATTCCTTCCACGTGTTCATCTTTTCCTTCAGTCCATCCATACTTTCCGCAATCAACACCAGATCATCTGCATACAACAACTCCCACGGTAAACCCTCCTTTACGTTCTGAGCCAGCACCTCCATCACAGCTACAAATAGTAGTGGACTTAGTACCGACCCCTGATGCACTTCCACCTTCACCTCAAACTCACCACTGTTCCCGTCCTTCGTCCTTACAGCTGTGCGCGCTCTTTTGTACATTGCCATCACTACTCTGATCAACCATTCCTCCACTCCGAACTTCCTCAATGCCCATGTCAATACTTTGCGTGGAACCCGATCGAATGCTTTCTACAGATCAACAAACCCAAGAAACAACTTCTTCCTCTTCTCCATGTACTTCTCCTGCAACTGCCTCACAATGAAAAGCGCGTCTGTCGTTCCTCTTCCTGGCATAAATCCAAACTGCATTTCGTCGACCTTCACTTTCTTCCTTATCCTCCTCTCCAACACCCTTTCCAATACCTTCATTCCATGCTCCAATAACTTTATCGCTCGGTACGAGCCACACTCCAGAGGGTCACCTTTCCCCTTGTATAGAGGGACGAGGGTACTCAGTTCCCAATCCACTGGAATGCGGCCTTCTTTCACCACCAGATTACAGATCTCTGTCATTCTCTTCACACCCCAACTTCCTGCTGCCTTCAACATATCTCCCACAACTCCCGTCAGCCCTCCCGCTTTTCTACCCTTCATTGCTTTTATCGCTTCCTCAACTTCCTTCTCAGTTATCCTCTCTGCCGGTCCTAAAACTGGGTTACTCTCTATGTTGCCATCCCATTCATTCTCTGTATTCAACAGCATTTCCATATATCTTTTCCATCTTCCTTTAATTCCATCTGGGTCGACAACGATTTGTCCCACTTCATCCTTCAAGCAGCTCACCCCCATCACATCACACTTCTCTTTCGCTATCTGCTTTGCAATCCTGAATACTGCTTTCTGACCCTCTTCCGAATCCAAGCGTTCTCCAAACATTTTCCTACATGCCTCCTGCGCCTTTGCTACCTCTTTCTTTGCAGCCTTCCTGGCTGCCTTATAATTTTCATGCTCTTGTAGCGGTTACCGCTGGCTGCACACAATCGCCTTGCACCGGCCAGAACACGGCCAGACGCGCCTCTCCCGGGCATGCCCGGACTCACTGTTCCCGGGCACGCCTGAACCTCCCGGGCACGCCCGGTCTCGTCTTTCCCGGGCATGCCCGCTCTCGCCTTTCCATGGCTCACCCAGAGCGTCCGGGCATGCCCGCTATCGCCTTTCCAGGGCTCGCCCAGAGCGTCCGGGCATGCCCGCTATCGCCTTTCCAGGGCTCGCCCAGAGCGTCCGGGCATGCCCGCTATCGCCTTTCCAGGGCTCGCCCAGAGCGTCCGGGCATGCCCGCTATCGCCTTTCCAGGGCTCGCCCAGAGCGTCCGGGCATGCCCGCTCTCGCCTTTCCAGTGCTTGTCCAGAGCGCCCGGGCACGCCCAGCCTCGACTTGCCAGGCCGCAGCCAAACACGCCCGGGCAGGTCCAGACTCGCCTTTCCAAGGCTCGCCCTTGACACCCGGGCATGCCCGGTATAGCCTTTGCCGGGCAAACTTCCCGACATAAATGTGTATATATATTGCTGCCCGATAAACGGGCTTTTGTCAGAATACCTGAGCTGTTTTGTTTTAATAAAGCAACTCGGACGAATTCCGTCTTTGGTCGCGTCACTTCTTTCGACTCGCGTTGGAGCGCAGCTCCCTCACTCTGCTGTTTCTGCTCCTGTACCCTTCGCCTTCTGCCACTCCTTGAACTTCTTCCTCTTCTCGTCAATCCTCTTTCCAACTTCATCATCCCACCACCATGTTTCCGAGTGCCTCGGTGGTCCTTTTGTCCATCCACATACCTCACCAACGGCTCCCAACAGACTAGCTTTCATTGACATCCAACCACTTTCAAGCTCAACCACATCATCCTCGACCCTACTCAGCCTCTCTTTTAATGCCTCCCTTACTGTCACCTCTTTCAACCTCCACACCTTCATTCTCGGTTCGTACTTCACCCGCCGAGCTCTCCTCGCACCTTTCACCCTTACGTCGCAGACAACCAAGTGGTGCTGTGAAACAGCCTCCTCCCCCGGGATCACCTTTGTGTACTAACATTGTAACACCCTTTGTGTAACAGAAAAAAAAATACGAACAACAAATAAAATTGCTCACAATCAAGTTGCATACCAGTTTTGGTGGTGTAATGGTTGGAACATCCGCTCTGAGTCTGTGGGTGTCGGTCGTTCGAACCCCAACCGAGTCATACCAGCACAGGCTTTGATGGGCCGAATGGCCTCTTCCTGCATCAAAAGTTACTTATAAGGGATCTTATTATTTTGTGAATATAATTATTTCATTTTGTGAAAATCTTATTATTATGTATGTCTTGTGAAGAGCCATCTGTGTTTTCCAACTCCAAGATGCATCTCCAGGAACCATCGAAAGGTTTTATATGTTTTGTTTATTTCAGGTGCACGCAAAGTATTGACATGGGCATTGAGGAAGTTAGGAGTGGAGGAATGGTTGATCAGACTAGTGATGGCAATGTACAAAAGAGCGCGCACAGCTGTAAGGACAAAGGACGGGAACAGTGGTGAGTTTGAGGTGAAGGTGGGAGTGCATCAGGGGTCGGTACTAAGTCCACTACTATTTGTAGCTGTGATGGAGGTGCTGGCTCAGAACGTAAAGGAGGGTTTACCATGGGAGTTGTTGTATGCAGATGATCTGGTGTTGATTGCGGAAAGTATGGATGGACTGAAGGAAAAGATGAACAAGTGGAAGGAATGTATGGAGACAAAAGGTCTGAAGGTGAATATCGGAAAGACGAAGGTGATGGCAAGTGGTAAAGCATGTGGTGAGGTGGAAAGAACTGGGAAGTGGCCGTGTGCTGTGTGCAGGAAGGGTGTCGGAGTGAACTCCATTCAATGTACAATGTGCGCTGAGTGGGTTCATCAAAAATGTAGTGGTCTGAGAGGGTCATTTACCAGTGTGGCAGCTACATTCAAATGTAAGGTGTGCACAGAGGGAGCTGCAGATGGAGGAAATGTTGAGTTGGATCTTGGAGACGGCGTGAAGCTGGAAGATGTGAAAACATTTTGCTACCTCGGAGACATGCTGAATGGAGAAGGTGGATCAGACTCGGCAACGGTTGCTCGAGTGAGATGTGCATGGAAGACGTTTCGGGAACTGAGTGGCGTGCTGATGAGGAGGAGAGTGTCGCTGAAGCTGAAGGGAAAGGTGTATGCTGCATGTGTGAGAAGTGTTATGATTTATGGGAGCGAGACATGGGTAATGAATGTAGAGCAGCAACGAAGGCTGGAAAGGGTGGAAATGCGAATGGTTCGATGGATGTGCGGAGTATCGTTGAGAGAGAGGAAGACAAATGATGAATTGCGAAAGATGATGGGAATATTGCCTGTGATTGATGCTGTGAAGAGGAACAGGTTGAGATGGTTTGGTCATGTGTTGAGGAAGGATGAAAGTGACTGGTTGAGAAGAGTGATGGAAATTAATGTAGAAGGAAGTAGAGGACGGGGAAGACCGAGAAAGACTTGGCTAAAGATGGTGGAAGAAGAAATGCAGGCAAGGGGGTTAACAAGGAGAGATGCAGAAAATAGGGCAAAATGGAGAAGATTGTCATGGGGACCGCAAGGCTAACCCCCGCTCTAGCAGGGAAAATGGCCTTAAAATGCATGTTGTTGTTGTTGTTGTTGTTGTTTATTTCAGGTGTCCCTTGTAAACGAAATTGTATGTAGCCCAAACAAACCAACCACCTTTAGAGGCCATTTTTCCCCACAGAGCAGGGGTTGCCTTTTTCCAGCACCGTGGTCCCCTTTTTGAAGCAATGTTTTATGGCCGGATGTCCTTCCTGCCACCAACCCTGTTGATCGCCTCTTGCAACACACAGGGAATTACCAGCGAACTGGTACTTAATTTTCCGACCTCAGAAGGATGACAGGTTGAGTCAACCCCCCTGGCGTTAATTCAGCGATCGACCGGGATTTGAACCCAGGATCCTCGGATCCCAAGCCGGCACCCTTACCGCGAAGCCAACACCAGGCTTTATATAGCCCAAACAGGAAGGTTTTATCCTATTCTTCATTTACCATGTTCAATCCTTGTAAAACCACATACAGTTGGCCGGCATTGGTGACCACATATCAGATAGTTGGTGTACCTCATTCCCTTTACGTGCCTGCCTTTTTGTCAGATGTACTGCAGATCCAGCTTGTAAAAACCTTTGTCTGGGCAAGCAAAATAATAAAAATTGAGGTTGGTGACCTCTAATCTAACAGACATCAAAGACTCCGACTCTACAATGGGGAATCCATTGTATAATTTTACAGTAAACTCCACCGTACCAGACTGTTCCTCACCTCTCTGGTCGGCAGGTTGCAGCAGTATCCGTCAATCACTACAGAGACGATGAAAAACTGGTCATCTATCAGGATCCTCTCGATGCAGGAAATTCTCATACTCTCATCACTATCACTCCATAAGGACCGGCAGGTTAACCCAAATTTATTTCTGTTGTGAGCCTTTGGGAAAGGTATCGTTTCTGGAGGTCGAACCCCTCTACCTGCTATAAACCTGTCTTGGGCAAATCACGTCTCCAAGGTTGACCTTCGCCTTGAATGTTCCACATAGTAAATTCCTTCCTCCACTGTCCTTGGTTACTTCTGTTACCGAAGGTGGACGGGAGTTGTTTTCACCTCTGTCCATTTGTCTGTGTACAGGATATCTCAAATAGTTGTGGATGGATTCGTACTGAATTTTCTTGACAGATTTGGTGTTTGACCAGGAAAAAATTATGTGATTTTAATGAAGATCCGAATCCGGATCCACATACGAGAATTTTAAAAGTGATTCTTCACCAATGAGAGATATGGGCAAAAACGATATACAGTGTGCTGGTCTAGTTTAGCATGATGTCTCAAAAAGTTGCGGACGGATTCGGACAAAACTTCGTGGACAGGTTGGGTGTGTGACGTGGAAGAATTGATTCAATTTTAGTGAAGATCTGGATCCGGATACGAGAATTTTTAAATTTTTCTAAGTGATTCTTTACCAATGAGAGACGGGACCAAAAATGATATACAGTATATCATGATATTCTAAAAAGTTGTGGACGGATTTGGACGAAACTTGAGGGATGCGTTGGGTCAGTGACAGGAACAAGCAAATTAGATTTTGGTTAAGGTCCGGATCCAGATCCAGATCCAGATCCAGCCCATCAGTGGGATACAAAACAAACTGGTCAGCCCGGTGGAGATATGCGCACTACTGTGTGCTGGTCTAGTTTACAATGCCATGCAAGGCCTTCATCAACAGTGCAATGGAATATGGATCCCCTTTATGGGCTAGTGCTGTTTCCTGTCTTCCCTCCTTGAGACTGTCTGTTGTGTCGCTCAATAAATGCCAAACAATGGCACTGATCGTTATGAACAAGACCGTTTATTCGAGGCACAGATCCACCAGCATATATCCAACACCATCAAGATGGCGTCCCTCTCATCTCTCCCACAATCCCCTTCCTCTTACATAATCATCCCTTCCCAGCAATCCCTAAACATCCGGCAATTCATCACCAACAACAGCAGCAACAACAACAACAACAACAACAAACAACCGCAAACTCGGAAATAATCAAGCATGTAAGAACGAACAAAATACTGTCAAGTTAGACTCGTTACACCAATGGATTCCCACAAGTGTCTGAATCTTCACGTCTGCCTCTTCCTTGCTTTGAGCAGGTTGGTGGCCTTGCAGAGACTTACCACCTCTTCGCCTCTCACCCTGGCACCCATTTACTCAGTCTTTGCCCCCCCCCCCCCCCCTCAGGTCACATATATTTACCAGAACCCTTACCCTGTTTTCCTCTCCAAATTCAAGCTTCACGCTCACCTCCATTCTTTAGTCCCTCTCTTCTCTAACTTATGGATCGCTTTTCCAGAATATATTGACTTTGTACTTCTACTTTCAGGCCTTCAATTTGTCGGCGCACCACCACCGCATGGTCTTTCCTATTTCTACCTCTGAGTTTATCTACCCACTAACAGCTGTCCCTCGTTCACTTGCACTTCCTCTCATACTCTGGTCAATCTTTCCATTATTTGTCCAGCTGTTTCCCCTTCCCTACACTTTTTATCTGTTGACCTTTTGCCCTCTGTAATGTACTCTTTTGGGAATTTTGACTGCACTCGTCTTGAAAAGTTTACTTTTTAAAAAAAGTTTCCTTTACTTTAAAAAGCATTAGCTTTTTTTCACCAAAACTCACTTTCATATTCACAAAGCAACAGCTGTTCTTTCAAACAGTTTTCTAAGTTTTCCTCTGGAAGTGCTTAATTTTAGTTTTGTTGCTCATCGACTTGTAGCTTGATGCTAATTTGTTGAACAAGAATAGATCCAAGCAGGAAATGATGTTACTGAATAAAGCACCAATAGCAAAGTGCTTGTGATGTTACCGGTTGACCTCCGACCCTGTTCCAACAGCTTGTTAATGCAGGTGATGAACTGTTGGTGTTCTATAATGACCGTGCATCATTCGAAACACTTATAAACCTCATGAAATCTGAAGCTGAAAAGGATTTGGGAAGTTTGGACAGCGCATTACAGTACCACATCGAGCTGGTGGAACTCCTCGCTGCCTGTACAGAGGGCAAGAACGTGTACACCGAGATAAAGTGCACGTCACTGCTTCCGCTCGAGGACATCGTCCGCGTGGTCACTCATGATGACTGCCTCATTGAGGTGATTACTTAACATGTATAAATAATTGTATACCATTGTTAGATGTTTGGCTGATGTCCATTTTTGGACACCACCCTGAATGACCTCTCCCTCCCCTCCATTTCATTTACCATTGGAAGTCACTATTTTACAGATAGTATATGACGTGCAGGATTGATTCCAGATAAGTATGACTTTAACTTGGGATTTTGAAATCTGTATAACCCTAAAGGCTCTAAAGGAGCTTGTTCAGCTTTTGTGTTGAGAAGAGTAGGGGATAAGATATATAGGGTGAGCCAGAAATATGGTGATTTTTGACATTTGTGTGAAGGAAATAAAAAAAATTGTATTTAAAAACAAATTCTGACAAGAAAGTGAAGTACATAACATGCCATTTATTTGTGGAAAAGAACATCCAGGAGATGCGCACCATTTCGTCTGACACATTCCTCCAATCTCGGACGCCAATTATTCCTGACGTTCTGCAACATGGCCACGTCAATATCATTGATTTAGCGTCTGATGTTTTCCTTAAGTTCATGAAGAGTTTGTGGACGGTTAACATACACTTTGTCCTTTAGATATGACCACAAGAAATAATCACATGCCATCAAATCGGGTGACCTCGCTGGCCATGGAATATCGCCGTTTCTGGAAATGACATGCTTTGGAAAGAGCTCCCTTACAGTAGTCATGGACACTGGTGGTTGTACCATCTTGCTGAAACCACATCATTGGGCTCACTTCTGCAAAACGAAATCAGTAAAAAATAAAAATGCATGTTATGTACTTCAATATCATGAATGCATTTATTTAGAAATACAATTTTTTATTTCCTTTACACGAATTTTAAAAATGACCATATTTCTGGCTCACCCTGTATTTACAGGAATATTAATTGTGATCATATGCCCACTTTAGGAGGAAATTATGGAAGGCAATGGTATGGGTGGAAGGTGATTCAGAAGGTAGTGAAAATAAAAATGGATATGAGCTTTGTTTTCTGGTTTGTCATTAGCATACCAAGCACTCTTCTACAGAACCCTGAGAAAGAAATCTTGCCCACTGCCCTCACCTCACTTACTGTCCTGCTTGCACCCGCTATCCCCCATATCCCCTCACCCAGCTCCAAACCATGTATGGTGACACTACCTTTTTATGGCACAGCCCATTGGGCAAAGCCATCTCGAACAGTGTTTGTCTGTCTGTATGTCCCCTCAAACGTATACCAATCAGAGCTGAGGATCTGGTCACATGACAGGGTGATGTGATTACGCCTGATGTCATTACGGTGGTACGGCGGCTGACTCTCCACACCGACATTTTGATTCCAATTTTGTTCAGGCCGAACATATCGTCGAACCTGTCATATATCACAATCGCCATGCTCTACCTTTATGTTTTTCATTCAGTGTGAAACACAAATAACCGATTGTTAAAATGACCATAAAATATCGAAGGCATCGGCATTATGTCTCTTCCAACAAAATCGTACGTATAGGCCTTAGGCTTCATGCCTCACCTTCGGGCCGTTTCGGACAAATTAAGCCCAGGTTTCTTAATACAGTAGTGTATCGTTTTAGTAGTATCGTTTTTGTAGTGGTAATAATAATAATAATAATAATAATATAGTAAATATGACCATAACACTTTAATCCTAATGTCATGAATACAGAGGTAATGGATTGAAGCTGTGTGTGGTTCATGAATCATTGATAAGCGGTGTACGGTACTAACAACCACGGAAGTAAGGAATTCGCCTCGGTTTTTGTGATAGTTTGTTATTAACTCGACCATTGTGGGGTATATAGGTTACAGGTGATCTTCCCATAGTTCTGTAAGTAAAACTTACCTCACGCATGTCGGGATTCCTCCAAATTTATTTGTTTAAAGTTATAAACAGCATTAGCGACTGTTTGAAAAGGTTATCATGTGTGTTTGTGGTTTATAATGTTTTACAAGCCCGGGTTTTCGGTCTTGTTTCGATTATAACGATTGCTTTCCCACCTCAGATTAAGACGTCCTATGTGAATTTTCTCTACCATTGCTACGTGGATACAGAGGTGGAGATGAAAGAGATTTATACCACAAACTATATGTGGACTGTTTTTGAAAACTTCCTTGTGGATATGGAGAAGGTGAGATTTCCTGGCTTGTTTGGATTCTGAGAGGTGTATCAAAGTTGGATTTACTTATCGTCCCAGTCCGTTGTATTTTGTTAAAATATACAATTGCAGGTTTAGGGAGATTAAGAATAGTTGATGGAACAATGGACTTATTATTATTATTTTATTATTTTTATTTATTTATTTATATGTATTTATATATTTATAATTTCTTTAAATATATTTATTTATTATTTTTGGTTTTTTTCATACAAAGTCGAGACTCATGTAAGAGCAAACACATTAAACACAAAAAAACACAGACACATAAAACATACAATAAAGGGAGTGGGAGACAAAAGGGGGAGAGAGAGAGGGAAGCACACAAGCACAACAACAGTAGAGAACAGGGACATCGGAAGATCTGTGGAAGGGAGAGCGCTGGGGGGTTGTAGGGGGGGGGGGGGGGGGCTGTATGCATTACGTATGAGGGAAAACGGAGTTATTTTTGGACACAGACTAGAGTAATACCAGGGTGTTGTCTCACCAAAATTAACATATTAATGGATCAGGTGATGTTTAAGTTAATGGAGGATGTACATGAAGATGAAACATTTGGTGAAGAAACTGTATAAGATCTGGATTTCAATGATTATATGAAAATCTCTTGGCAGTTATGATAGAAATCCTTCCTGCATTCGTGTTAAAGATGGAAAAAGTATCCCAATATTTTGGTTTAACATTTAGCAAAGAAGCCTGTGAAACAATGTTGGTTCTGAGACGAGAAGAGCAAATATCCCACATGAAAATAACACAATCTAAAACAAGATTGTTTTTAAAAAAAACACTTACCCCACGCAGTTTTGAGAAGCACCTGGTGTGAGCCAACTCTTCTGTTTTTTTTGTTTTGTTTTGTTTTTTGAGGAGGCAAATTTGTAATTGCATCTATCCACACTTCTGAGGTAAATGTGCACAAATTATACTTTGAAAAGTCTGCTATGAAGTGCATTCATCAGGCCTTACAAAGTAGCTTTTATTCTCGTTCTCGAGGATTTCATAACTACCAAGACTGATAACGACGCCAGAATAGATCGCTAAAGTATAAATCGTGAGATCGTTAAAACAGCAAATTGTACTTCTTCACTTTTTTTTCACCAGGTGAGCACAATAAAGGCTGAAGCGATTACAATGATTCTAATTTCTAACAGTTTTCAATGTACGCTCAATATGCATTTTTCAAATGGTCATGTGACATGTAAAATTTCAATCTCCTCCTTTGAACCGTTTTTCATGTACGCTCTTAACAAAATGCAGACATGTACAGTACGTACGCGCCCGATTGCTTAACCCCGCTTTTTTGATTTGCATTTTGTTTCGATTCTGCACTCGTAGAGCTCATAGTCTCGTCTCACCACTCATTCTGAACAAAAATACCATCGTTAACAGAACACGCTACTATTATGGCCCATTTTCCATATCATCCATGCACCCAATTATGGCGCATAGTTTCTGGCACGTTTTGTGTTCGTCAGAAAGTTCATTCTTCCCTCAAATCGGGTCATACATGAAATATATGAAGCTTCAGATTTTTCAGATAAGCATTTCGATTCAACCAATTATGGCTGGAATACCACTTCACCAATGTCATCAAAATCACCCTATATATCCAATGGGGAGTTTGATATATGTCGAGTTTCAATTTTTTCATCGAGCGATTTTGGAAAAAGTGTCCAAATTGTTTCCTTTAATCCAATATTGCTGCCATAGCATGTGACCATACCATGATTGCATCGATCAGACAAGCGGTTGCAGAGAAAAACTTTTAAAGTGAAAATATATACTGTAGGCGCACACACACACACGCACACACACACACACACACACACACACACCCACACACAAACCCCCACACCTCCCCCCACACACCGCCTCCCCACTCCCCCCCCCCCCCCCACACACACACATGCACACACACACACATATTGTTACGGAACTGGGGTTGGGGGCTACCCCGAGGGGTTTCCTCGTATATGCTCCCTGACCTCCATACCCAAGGCCACCGGTCTCGGATAATTCCATCGTCCGGTGGATTGCTAGTCAACCACGTAAGCCGATTGAAACCACCAAAACCGATCAGGGTTCTCGCTCCTTAATTAATGCGTTACCTTACCGATGGTTTGGTGATCCAAATTGGGGACCGTACACTCAACGCCCTCCCAGCTACTTATTATGTTCCGGCAATCAAAACCGTGGGTTGGAGTCGACGAAACCAGCAGAGCCAATCAGTGTGGCAGAACTTCCTATCTTTCTAATCTTTACCCACTATGTCGTAAATGAAAGCAACAACCAATGAAAGAAAGAATTTAATACCTACTACCTACAACAAATTGATAAATCACGCTACTCGCTCTCGCTTTATGTACACATTTAATTCGTGAAAAATGTTTTTAAATGCCAAGGTATGATCATAAATAAGATAAATAATTTTCCATTTTTTTTTCCCATCGACAAACTTCAATTTTTAGTAATTGTCTAATTTTGTTGGGAATAACAATTCCAATTTAATTTTAAATTAACTTGAAAGGTGTATGGTGGAACTTGTGCATCACATTGTTTTCATTGATGATATGTTGTTCACGTGTGCTTCTGTAGACTTTTAACATGGTGCCACATAAGAAAAGAGCGAACACTGTTTTGGAGAAATACATTACAGACACGGTGATGAATGCCATCACAGCTTTCTTCAACTCCCCGTTCTTTGATCAAAGCACCAATGTACAGGTTAGTGTGAAACATCCTTGGTTGAAGAAATGTGTGAATTCATTGAATAAAATTGCTTTGTATAAAGAGCTGATTTTAATAATAGTGATCGAGTGAGGGACCATGGGAGTTAATGGAATGGGGAAATTTAGACATGGGAGGAGACCAAGAGACCCATCATGCCTGTGGCATATCAACTCGCCACCACTCTCCCTCAACCCCAACCTAGTCAGTCAAACCCCGAGCACACTCAAACTCCATGACAGCAACTCTACCCACACTCTCAAACCCAATCCAACCCAATCCAATCAACTCCAAGGTTTCAAGCAGGCGGTTCACCACCTTGTCATGTCTGTCCCCATCCCTTCTCACGATCCTTACCCCCATTAACCCACAAAATCCAACCCTCTTACGTAATGGGTGCTGTGTTCCCTGCTTTTCTCTCCCATCTTTTCTTCTTTGCTCATTCCTTTGCTTGTTGTGTGTAAATGTGGCCTGGCTGCCTCACTATCAGTATCAGCCTTTTCATCCTGTGTCACTTTGCTCTTACACAAGTCTGTCTTGTGTACAGGAAAACATGCCATGTTGATTTATAACGATGTGATGTGCACGGTATTTGCGGTAGTTTCATTGATTGGTAGGGGTAGTTTCATTGATTGGTAGAGGTAGTCTCATTGATTGGTATGGGTAGTTTCATTGATTGGCAAGGGTAGTTTCATTGATTGGCAGAGGTAGTTTCATTGATTGGCAGAGGTAGTTTCATTGATTGGCAGGGGTAGTTTCATTGATTGGCAGGGTAGTTTAATTGATTGGTAGAGGTAGTTTCATTGATTGGTAGAGGTAGTCTCAATGATTGGCATGGGTAGTTTCATTGATTGGCAGAGGTAGTTTTATTGATTGGTAGGGGTAGTTTCATTGATTGGCAGGGGTCGTTTCATTGATTGGCAGGTGTTTTTTTCATTCCATGTCTCAATCTTTAAATGCTAATGCACTGGTGACTGATTTGTTGGAACAGTCTATAATAATCATTGATTTCCTTGATGTTTTGGAATATATTTACTTGACAATGTTTTGAATTTCTGCATTTTCGGCATGTGGTTGACTTGGTGGTTGTCCTACCCTTTAAACATAGTATTGCATAGATCAGAAATGACCAACATGGCTCACATGTCTTCCCGATCTAAAAATGCCAACACTTTCTAATATAGCATCCAAATGTTATTTACACAAATCAGCCATTGACTGTACAACTGTTAACAATTTACACAAATGTATCATTTATGCTTTTTTCAATTTAATGACCGTAATTCGCTTCCTATCGCTACCTTGCGGTGTCTCCCATACCCACTCCTAAACTTTTCTGTTCTGCCTGACCCACAAATTTTTCCATGTCCCTCCCGTTCACTTGCTGTCCTGTACCTGTACATTTTTGTTCACCTGTTACCTTTGTTGCTGTTGTTACCTTTGTTACCTTTGTACACCTATACATGTTCACCTGTTCACTCTCCATTCTGTTGATCTGTTTTTTTGTTTTTTGTTTTTTGTATACAAGATCGAGGCTCATGTAAGAGCTAACATTAATGACAAAAACAAACAAATGGACACAAGACAAAATAAAGGGAGCGGGAGACAAGATGGGGAGAGAGGGGGAAACACACAAGTACAACATTTGAGAGCAGGGACATCGGGAGATCTGTGGGGGGTAGAGGGCTTTGGGGGAGGAGGCATGGGAAGAGGGGTGGGGGTGGGAGAGGTAAAAAAACACATGGACACTGCTAGGACTTCCAGGATAGAAGTCGGTATTGATCCACCATCCTCCATTTTGTACTCCCACGAGCCTCAACTTCGAAAGAGAAATAAAAGAAAAGTCGCAGCGTTGTTCGGAAAGTGTTCCCCTATTGGATCGTGACCTTGTCGGAGAACTTGCTGGAATAATGAAAGTGCTCGAAACCGGGATGTTGGGATAACTTTCAACGCTATGGGACATGGATTTGAGTATACATCGCTGCCACTCCAGTAGCTCGGTTTAAATACATGTGACATTGGTCTGGCGGCTAGCCTAAAGCAATGGGTATCACAGTTGTAATATGGAGGTCGAGGACAACATCACTCGGCTTGTTTTGCCCGCAGACCCGGCAGCCCGTGTTTGTGCAGCTGTTGCAGAAGGCACACCACATCCACAATTGCCCGTGGTTGGCGAACAGTCAACGACCAACGGTGGAGGCCTGCATCAAGACGCTCATTACCGTGGGTATGTGGGGCTTTGGCCTAATTCGGAATGTTTGCTTTCATTATGGTGTCCTACGATTCCAGGATTTTTGGTGGAAGTGTTGTGGAATTGTTACTCACATGAGAGTTGTTGTTCCCTATAAAATAACTGTTTTGCAAGTGATTTGCTAATATTTGATGTACGCATGTTTTTGTGGGGTTTTCGTTTTATTGTAATGCAGAACAATTTCCTGCTTCTGCAGAACATTGTAATGGAATAAGAACGTCTACTCTATCTAACCTCTATCCCCCCCAAGCCTCACCCCCTTTTCTGTACGATGACTTCATCTTCATGGTCATTTATGATCCTCTGTTAGTCCTGCCCTCTGTGGTTTGGCTCCTCCATGAATGTAAATTTCTGTATTAAATAAACAAATATTTAAATAATAAATTAAATTTAAATAAATTTTAATAAAACAAATAAATACCATTTAGACCGCCGAGTTTCTTCATCCTTCCCTCAGTTTAAAAATGAAGAAATGTTATCAGGAATGCACAGAAGCTTCATGGACTCTCTTCCTTAAATTCTGACACATCATTGGCTTGCAAGCATCTACCCTTCACCTGGAGACGCACAGTGACATGTTCACCTGTTTTATCCATGCCCAATGACTGCATCTTGCCGTGTAGAAGAGATTCCCCTTTGCCAAGGTACAATGGACGCTCGTCAATTGAAATAGGTCACTCAGACCAACCTCACCAATTCCACCACTGCCAACTTGAATAGGCCTGGAGTGTTTATTACTTGCAAAGTCGAAGATTTTTCAAGTATATTTTTGTTGACTTTGTTATTCTGTCTGTTTGTTTGTCTGTCACTCACCTACGGATCACAATTTTAAATGTTGTAAGCCTTACCAAGTTGTAGAGGTAGCCACAACTGAGAAACCTATTGATTTTGAGGTCAAAGGTCATCTTGACGTCAAATTTCTGAAAGATAGTTACTTTTCATCCAATTGACTTGAAAATTGAATAGCATTTGCATATTGAGTCATTGAATGAGGAAACCAACAATTTTTGAGGTCAAAAGGTCAAAGGTCAACAACATCAAGCTTCGAAAATCATCAATTTTCATCTGAAAAATCGTCAATTTTCATCCTATTGAAAATTAAACAGCAATCACACAATGCATCACTGAATTGGGAAAGCAACTATTTTGGGGTCAAAAGGTCAAAGGTCAACTCAAGGTCAAACTTCTAAACTCATCAATTTCATCCGATTGAAATTGATGCTTTGATTAAGATCGTCAATTTTAATCTTAATGAAATATATACCGTAATTTGATTTCTCCATGGCAACTTTTTTCCTGTGGGGGCAGGGGTGGGGGGAGGGTGAAGTATAGTCTTTCTTGTTATTTATTTATTTGTTGTAAACATTTGTTGTACTATATAATATATGGCGAATCAATCCGGCATCCATAAATTTATAAAGGCAGTCCCCGGGTTACGAACGAGTTCCGTTTTTAAGTCTGTCTGTCAACTTTAAGTCTGTCTGTCAATCCGTCTGGCCACTCTGACATAAAGCCCAGATCGGTGGAGTGTTGCAGTGATGGTTGTCGTTCTGGAAGTTTCTCCCATGTCCACACAGGATCTCGAGCTCAGCCAGAGTGACCATCGGGTTCTTGATCACCTCTCTTACCAAGGCCCTTCTCCCCCGATTGCTCAGTTTGGCCGGGCGGCCAGCTCTAGGAAGGGTCCTGGTTGTTCCAAACTTCTTCCATTTAAGAATTATGGAGGCCACTGTGCTCTTGGGAACTTTCAATGCAGCAGAGATTTTTTTGTAGGCTTCCCCAAATCTATGCCTCGACACAATCCTGTTTCTGAGCTCTGCAGGCAGTTCCTTCTACCTCATGGCTTGGTTTTTGCTCTGATATGCATTGTCACCTGTGAGACCTTATATAGACAGGTGTGTGCCTTTCCAAATCATGTCCAATCAATTGAATTTACCACAGGTGGACTCCAATCAAGGTGTAGAAACATCTCAAAGATGATCAAGAGAAATGGGAGGCACATGAGCTAAATTTCAAGTGTCCATAGCAAAGGGTATGAATACTTATGTCAATGAGATATTTCAGATTTTTCCTTTTAATAAATTTGCAAAACTTTCTAAAATCCTGTTTTCTCTTTTTCATTAATGGGGTATTGAGTGTAGATTGATGAGGGAAAAAATAAATTGAAACGATTTCAGCATAAGGCTGCAACATAACAAAATGTGAAAAAAGTGAAGGGGTCTGAATACTTTCCTAATGCACTCACTGTATGTGCCTGTGTAGAATAATGAATTACTTTTATTTATTTATTTTTGTTATTTTTGTTCTTCTCATATATATGAGATATATGAGACCGCCTCCCCACTGGTGACGGTGTATATACAGTCGAGCCGAAATATATATACAGTCGTGGCCGAAAATATTGGCACCCTTGCACTTTTTTCAAATAATGCACCATTTCTCCAGAAAATTGTTGACATAAAAAATATTTTGGTATATGTCTTTGGTCTCAGTGGAACAAAACAAAAAAAGCTGAAAAAATTAATAAATCCGAAAATGGCCCGGACAATATTATTGGCACCTTTTAGAACTTGTTAGAAATAATTAGATTTCAAGCAGGTGATTCTCCTTAACTACGGAATTGAACTCACCTGTGGTGAGTTGCAGGTGCCTGCAATATAAAAACCACTCATTCAACCAGTTTGAATAGAGAAAAGGAGACATTCTGCTGTTTTGTCACTGTGTTCTGCAATGAGCATGGAGAAAAGAAAGAAAACCAGAAAATTGTCTGAGGAGGTCAGATAAAAGATTGCAGCCAAGCATGGACAATCAACGCTACCAGTCCATCTCCAGAGACCTTGATGTACCTGTGTCCACCGTACACAATGTTATCAGGAAGTTTAAGGCCCATGGCACTGTAGCCAACCTCCCTGGACGTGGCCGCAAGACAAAACATGGTCGAATATTGCAGCGAAGGATTGTTCGAATGGTGGAGAAAACACCTCGATCAACTGCCAAACAGATTCAAGCCGACCTTCAGACACAAGGTACGACAGATTCAACTTTCACCATCCATCGCCAACTCAATGAAAGGGGGTTCTCTGGTAGGAGACCCAGGAGGACCCCACTGCTGAGAAAGCCCGATTCGAGTCTGCTAAAACACACCTAAACAAGCCAAAATCCTTCAGGGAGAATGTCCTGTGGACAGATGAGACCAAATTAGAGCTTGTTGGAAAAGCACATCATCTCTATGTTTTCAGAAAACAAAATGAAGCCTTCAAAGAAAAGAACACCTTCCCTACAGTCAAACATGGAAGAGATTCAGTGATGTTTTGGGGTTGCTGTGCTGCCTCTGGCACTGGGTGCCTTGAATCTGTGCATGGCATCATGAAATCAGGAGATTACCAAGGCATTTTGGAGCGCATTGTTCAACCCAGTGTCAGAAAGCTGTGTCTCCGCTGAAGGTCATGGGTCTTGCAGCAGGGCAATGACCCCAAGCACACTTCAAAAAGCACCCACGAATGGTTCAAGACAACACACTGGACTGTGATGAAGTGACGAGCAATGAATCCAGATCTAAACCCATTCAAAACCTGTGGGGAGATCTGAAAGCAGCAGTTTTGAGAAGGCACCCTTCAAATCTGGGAGAACTGGAGCAGTTTGCACAAGAAGAGTGGGCCAAACTGCCAGTGGAGAGGTGTAGGAAGCTCATTCATGGCTAGAGGAAGAGCTTGACTGCAGTTATTTTGTCCAAAGGCATTTTGTGCTACCAAATATTAAGTCAAAGGTGTCAAAGGTGTCAATAATCTTGTCAATGCCATTTATTTTTATTTTCTGATTTTAAAGGATATATTAAGTTCTGAATCAAAAACAAAGGTTCTGTAATATTAAGGGTGAAATGAAGAATTGTGGAGACCAAATACTTTTGTGTATTTCAACTTATTTTTCGAGAAAATTGTGAGTTATTTGAAAAAAGTGCAAGGGGGCCAATGTTTTGGGCCACGACTGTAACTCACCAATATAATGTCACTTCACAAATGCTTCAAGAGAGGTTTATTTAAATTTTAAATGATATTGTGTCATCCTGACAAATGAATCTCCTTTACAATTCCACCACAAATCCGCAAATGTTGAGAATAGTTATTAAATGAGGGATGGTCGAAAGGATTTTCCCCCAACTCAGCATGGATATTCATTATCTTCTCTCAAACATTTTTAAGCCTGGGTCATTTGATATATATATTATTTTTCCCAGTGGCGGATGAGTTTCTCGACATTAAGAAGTCGTCTGTTTGGTGCCGAAACCAAATTTTGACCATGCTAATGGCCTCTCGATCACCCCCAAATCGCTTTCCACTTACACTCTGCTCTGTGAGCCTGCTGCTGAGGTGTCACCACCTGGGTAACCCATTGAGCTGCTGCCTGGTCATTCAGGTTTGGTTATTGTCTCCGCCACCAAAGGTGGACGGAGTTTGTCTGCACCGCTGTGCGCTTGTCTGTGTTTGAGCAGGTTAACTTAAAATGTTGTCGTTGTCGACTGAGTGGCGAGATTTTGTGGGCAGGTTGAGTATGTGACAAGGATGAAATGATTAGATTTTGGTGAAGATCCGGATCCTCATACTATATTGTTTCGTGATTCTTCACAATTGAGATTGGGCCAAAAATGATATTTAACACAATATCTCAAAAGGTTGTGGATGGATTCGGGCAAATCTTGGTGGATGAGTTTGTTAAGCAACAAGAACAAACCAATTTGATTTTGGTTCAGGTCCGGATCCAGATCCGGCTTATCATTCGGATACAAAACGTAAACTGTTCAGCCTGGCGGAGGTGTGTGCTCTACCGAGTACCGTTCTTGTTAAGAATGTGACACACTCATAGTAAGGGCATTTTATGAGATATTTCACAAATCTGTTAACTAAATTGTTACTAAAAAATTTCTTCACCAATATGTTTGTAAAGGTGTGTAATAACATGTGTTAAATTGTTGAAGTTCAACTCCCGTGGGAAACCCAGAAAAAAAGCTGTTGAATTCGGGTACCGAAAAATTATTTTCGAGAATTTTTTTTTTTTTCATCGGCCCTTAAGTAACTTATGAGGGGTCAAATAAGGGTTTTTCATGATTCTGAGTTGATTGTTAACATTTATATTTTCACTTTTACATTTACACAGAAAGTAGCTTTTATTTCACATACATATATAATACTCAAGAGTTATTTCTCATTCACAATGTCAGAAGTTTCAACAGTCATTGTCTATGTCTTCTTCAGACTCAACAACATCATGACTGCAGTTTCTGCATGTAATGCCATTACAGACTCCACAGGCCGAGATGCACGTGACCCCATTCTTCTTGCAGCTGCATCGCCGGTTTGCTGCAATCTCCATGACAATTACAGCTCGTGAACTGCAATAGCTCCTCAGGAGCCGTGGGGTCCAGTGTTGGAACTGGCTCATACCCATGCACACCTATTGTCCATCCATAGTCACTGGGGTTCAGAGACATGCTCTGTAGAAGGATCCAGTCCCGGGTCTGCAGGTAGGCACGGAGTGAATGTTGTGCAGCTGCACCCTCTGTTGGAGGTAGAGTCTCTGGTTTGATCACCCACCCCGCTGCCCAGAGTGTGTCACCTGGAGTGAGGAGTGGCTGATCATGAGCCAGGGAGGAGGAAAGCTCAGCGAGGGGGAGAAACATGATCGCGTTCGTTCCTATCTGTTTCCTGTTCGTAAATGGAATAATCTTTACTTCAGTTCCTCTCAGGATCTTAGCTTTGTCGAGTGCCTTCAACTTCACCCGGGGGAAAGCTGCTGTTGTCTGTGGATCTGGCAAAGGTGGTGCCGGAGAGGTGACTTCGATCCAACCCATTGAGTGAAAGGGAGTGTTTCCGTGAATAGAGACAATGTTTAAATCTATATTGTCTCCAACAAACTGAGTGACTGCATTGTTTGTTTCCCCAACCTCCATAAAGACCACCTGATCATTACTTGACAATTCACTTTCACTGGCTGGCACTTTGGCTGTCATCACTGATTGATCCTCAAGCGCAGCATCAACCGCAACCTCATCATTGATCTGTTCATCGGTTTCCTCCACAATGGTGTCAAGAGTGCCAGAAGTATCTGGAACATCATCTCCACTCCTACTATTAAGGAAGCAGTATTTGTAGTTTTGTGTCTCCGTGTAAGACTCAGTGTATCCCAGCCGGTGGAACTTGTTGAGCATCCATTTTGACCCAAATCTATGATCAAGTTGTATGGCAAGCCCCATTTGGTGTGGCAATACTCCAGACCGAGGTCGACAGGCCTTAATAAAATTCTGCCCCCAAACGGCAACTCTTTCGTCTGTCTTGACAATCGGTCTCAAGAACATCTGAAGGCTTGCAGGAACAAGTGTCAGCTGACTATCGATGTCAGTCATACTGTGTGTGGTGGGGTATGACTTTGGACCTAAATCAATCAAGGCAATATCATTGGATATGAACTTGAGTGCCGTCTTTATGATCTGAGTCTTCTCATCTCCATGGTCAAGATTAGCATGATGCCCTCGCAGAATATTGTCGGTGCCATCTTTGAGACAGAGTACATCTGCCCTTCTTTCCTGTGTTGTGAAATACAAGGTGTCTTCGTATTTCTCTAGAAGTTTTATCTTTAGCCAATGCTTTGAATAAGAAAGGCTCTTCTCTGGTGACTGATCAAACTCCTGCAGCTTTTCATGGACTTGGTCCATGTTCATTACCCCATGCTCTAATTCTGAGTCTAACCATTCGCAGAATTCAATAAAAACTGCCTCTCGCTCCTCATCAATACTCCTCTGTCCTCTCTTCCTTTTTCCTTCCTCATCAGTCTTGGACAAACTGTCACCTCTCGCAAACATAAGTTTGCATCGCAAATGGTACAGTGTTTCTTCTGCTACCAAGTCGTTGATCCCTTCCAGGCGTCCAGTGACTTCAGTGCCCCAGTCATCCCCGCGACTCCGTGCTGTCTTCAGCAAGCTTGCCTTCAGTGTATCTGCAGTCAAATTATCTGGCACTCTGTATTTCTTTCTAGCTTGTGCTGGATTATTTTTGTAGAGCTGGGCTGGTTGGTTGCAAAGAATGCATACATCCTTATACAGGAGGTCAACTGACTGTGATCTTCTAGAACTGCAGCCAGTTGATGAACTGAACTCACAAGTAGTGCGTCTTCTCTTCAACTTTGATGACTCTTTCTCTGCCTTTGATGCTTGAGCTGACTTCTTGGTGGTTGCAACAAAGTTGTTGTACAGATCATTTTTACACTTCTGGTGGTACCTCAGTTTTCCTTCCTTTTGAGCCCCCTTCATACGTTCCACAACAGTAACATTTTCGACAGTTTCTGCTTGTTTCAATAAAGTTGAGTATCCCTTTGGAGTTGCCTGTATGAGCCTTTCAGCTGGTGTATCCGAGCGTGCACAGATGAAGCAATTGAGCACAGGTGGAGTAACGTCTTCATCCATATTGCTGGACTCCATGTCCTGCAAAGTAGAAAATGAGATATATTTAGAAATTATTTTTCCACAAAGGAGTGTCTGTGGTGAAATATAAATGTTAACAATCAACTCAGAATCATGAAAAACCCTTATTTGACCCCTCATAAGTTACTTAAGGGCCGATTAAAAAAAATAAAAATTCTCGAAAATAATTTTTCGGTACCCGAATTCAACAGCTTTTTTTCTGGGTTTCCCACGGGAATTGACCTTCAACATTTTAACACATGTTATTACACACCTTTACAAACATATTGGTGAAGAAATTTTTTGGTAACAATTTAGTTAACAGATTTTCATATGTTTCCCTTACTATCACCCACAATAGTCTAGTAGGAAGACTAGGTCCCCCTGCACCCCCCGGAGATATACTTCTAATCAGTGTTTCTAGATTGGAAAAAATGTGTAGAAAATGACTAGCTATGGCCCCAAGCTGAAAAAATGTCCCACATACCATTTTTATGCAAATTACTGCTGCAAATTTTATGCAAAATTATGCAAATTTTATGCAAATTTTTGATGAGGAGTAGAGTTGAGGGGTCTTTGAGGGCTTCATCGAGGTGCTCTCGGTTGCAAGACTGGGTCATTCTGAGAAGCACAGCAGGGTCAGAGATCATGATGTTCTCCTCCTCAGTGACTCTCTCCATCAACAGCCTCTCCATTGCCTCACACACTGTTTTGAGGCAAAAGAGGGACTTTGCGTAGGCCTTTCCACTGAGAACACCTTTGAGAGATCCACTTGTTACTAGTTGTGCCTCAAAGAGAATCTCTGCATATCCAGAACCACGCATCTTGTGTCCAGTGAGCATCCCGATGTAGTTCATGGATGTGTGGAAGGGTCCAATCGTTACTACATGACTAGCAAATTCATTTGGCCAGCGCCAGATGATGGGAAGGGCTTTCATGCAGACACCCAGATCAAATGTATTCAGGACCCATCTCTGACCCACCTCAGCAGTTGCTGCCTCGGAACGCTTCAGTAGCTCACGAACAACTGCGTTGTCTGTGATCGGTTGGTGGATAGGCGTGCAGTAGTCGACTGTTGATTTGCTGGGTGGGGGAGAACCAGTTGCAGAGGTGAAACCCCCTAGCCCAGGCACAGGCTGCAGGCCATTGCCATGCCATGCAGGCACCAGGCACAGACCGATCACAGACAACGCAGTTGTTCGTGAGCTACTGAAGCGTTCCGAGGCAGCAACTGCTGAGGTGGGTCAGAGATGGGTCCTGAATACATTTGATCTGGGTGTCTGCATGAAAGCCCTTCCCATCATCTGGCGCTGGCCAAATGAATTTGCTAGTCATGTAGTAACGATTGGACCCTTCCACACATCCATGAACTACATCGGGATGCTCACTGGACACAAGATGCGTGGTTCTGGATATGCAGAGATTCTCTTTGAGGCACAACTAGTAACAAGTGGATCTCTCAAAGGTGTTCTCAGTGGAAAGGCCTACGCAAAGTCCCTCTTTTGCCTCAAAACAGTGTGTGAGGCAATGGAGAGGCTGTTGATGGAGAGATTCACTGAGGAGGAGAACATCATGATCTCTGACCCTGCTGTGCTTCTCAGAATGACCCAGTCTTGCAACCGAGAGCACCTCGATGAAGCCCTCAAAGACCCCTCAACTCTACTCCTCATCAAAAATTTGCATAAAATTTGCATAAAATTTGCATAAAATTTGCAGCAGTAATTTGCATAAAAATGGTATGTGGGACATTTTTTCAGCTTGGGGCCATAGCTAGTCATTTTCTACACATTTTTTCCAATCTAGAAACACTGATTAGAAGTATATCTCCGGGGGGTGCAGGGGGACCTAGTCTTCCTACTAGACTAGTTATGCGAGTCTCCACCACGCACTGATGCATCATTTTTTTTCGCCTTTGCTATCGTTTGCTCATTTGTAGGCCATTCATTTCTGCGTTTGCTATGACTGCTTAACCGATCACACTTGGAATGTCCACACCAATGTTTCACTAAATCACTTGCATCGGAAACTATCAACACTGGAAATTGCACAATTCTTCATGGATAGTCTGTCGTTTCTTTCCCTGCAAATTCGGGAACAATAATAAATAAATCTTTATTGTCCCATTTTCAGGGAAATTATTCTTTGGTGACACCGTAAGTTGACCATCATTAAAACATAAAACACAAAGGGAATAAGAAAACAATATAAAATATATATATATAAAATATGAAATATGGAAGATTGACTAAACAGCAAAATGTCTAGGAATTTGAATTTAGCATTTGAATTGCACATGGTACAAATGACATTTTGAAAATGTTCTTCTTCATCCTCCTTACACGAAAGCGTCTCCCTGATGGCAGTTTTTCAAAAAGTCCGTTCAAGAAATGACTCATCAGTACACACCTGCACCGCCTTCCTTTTCAATGCTCGCAAGTATAGAGACTCCAGACTGGTTGAAGGCCAACCTACAGCTTTAAATGCCAGTGTAATGACCTTTATCAATCGTGACTTATTCCGCACATTAAGATAACTGTACCAGGAAATCAAATTAAATGACAAAACACTGATCAGTAAGGAATTGGTCAACATCCGCATAACACGTGAGCTAACACCAAATGAATTCAACTTCCTGAGAAGATATAATCTTTGCTTTGATTTCTTCTACACAGCATCAGTATTTCCATCAAAAGTTAGCTTGTTATCAATAAAGGTGCCCAGGTATTTAAATTTGCTAACAATTTCCACCTTGTCACCATTTATGGTTTCAGGCTCATGATTGTGACCTTTCCGAAAGTCCAAAATCATCGCTTTAGATTTGTCCACATTCAGAGTAAGACAAAAGTCCCCACACCATTTATTCAATGTGTCAATCTCGTCGAAGTACGATACAAAAGATGATTGATCGGAAAGACAGCCAACAATGGCGATATCGTCTGCATACTTAATAAAGTTACAAACTTCTTTAAGAGCCACGCATCCATTGGTGTACAAACTGAACAGTAGAGGTGACAATACACCGCCTTGTGGAGCACCAGTATTCAAGATTGATAACTTTGATAAACTACCATTCACCCTCACCTGCTGAGGACGGGCTCGTAAAAAACTTTCCACCCAGTGCAACAATCACTGCTTCGTACCCTTCTACATCTTTAATGGGGCCTCCACCTTCCTGCACACAAATTAATGCAACTCCATGTGGGGAATCAATTCCTTTGATTTTACTTTGAGTACGCCACAATGACTAAGTCGTAGGTAGGTGTTCCAAGTTCCACTGCCGTCCAATAATTCCTTTATTATGGGAGGAAAACGTTGGAAGCCCTCTTGTATACTGCATTGACGTTTGCGATTTTCCCAATTGGAAAGATGAAGGATAAAGTGCAAGCCTCAGCAGTCTGTTCATGTTTTGTACAATGAAATCGCTGCTACCTGGCTGTTTTTGAACTCGGCTTCACCTCTGACATTCCAGAGCTACAACTCTGGGTATGAGCCTGCAGCCTTTAAAAAAAAAACTTTTTCAGGAGGCTTATTTTGTTGTTTCCCCCCCTCCCCCCCCCCCCCCCCGCTCCCGTCCTATGCAGCCAAAAACCGCAGCATTGCCATCCCAGTGGACCTGGAGAACCAAATTGCTGAGATCTTCCACCGTAATCAGCAAATGCTGGTGCAGCGAACTGCGCTCAGCTGGCGCAATTCTGCACGCGGCAATGTCTGCAGAGACACCTTTGCATCCTTGGGACGTGATTACAGACACCTCGTCGACCGTCTTCAGGTTGGAGGGCAATAATTAGTGTTTTACTTTGATGAAGTTGATATTGTTTGTCATTATATCCCCACCCTTTTTGAAAAAGACGGAAATATTGTGATCGTCTGTCTGTCCGTCACACTATATCCTCCTAAGCGGTTGTGCAGAAATTTAACAAACTTGGTAGTTGTGATCACTACATGGTAATGTGGTGCAAGAGCATCATTTTTGGCCCTGCCCTCTGCGTCAAAATGTCAAATACCGACAAATGTAATTACGTACACATTTTCAAATTGGACTTTGCATCTGCAATCAACATTGGGGGGCACATGAAAACTATGTAACGATTTTTTTGGATTTTACCCCTGGTTCATGCCCCAAGCAGTGGGGACTCTCGGTCACAGAGGATAAAATGGAAGAAAAATTAACTCCAAATTTGATATTGGTTAATTCCTGGTGTGACGTTTTGCCAACTTTACCTCCGCCACCGAAGGTGGATGGCGGTTGTTTTCACCCCTGTCTGTCTTTGTTTGTTTGTGAACAAGATGTTTCAAAAAGTTGTTGACGGATTTGGACGAAATTTGGCAGTGATATAGCGTATGTGACAAGGATGAAATTATTAGATTTTGGTGAAGATCCAGATTCGGATCCGGCTAGTAGAATTTTTAAAGTGATTCTTCACCATCAGGAGAACGGGCCAAAAACGATACAAAGCAGGATATCTCAAAAAATTGTGGACGGATTTGGACAAAAGTTGGTGGAGAGGTTGGATGCGTGACAATGGCGAATCGATTCGATTTTGCTAAAGATCTGAAAATGGATTCGGATACGAGAATTATTTAATTTTTAAGTGATTCTTCACCTTTGAGCGATATATAACATGATATTAAAAAAATTTATGCAGGAGTTATGACTAAACTTGGTGGACGAGCTGGTTAGATGACAAGAATAAGCTGATTAGATCTTGGTTCAGGTCGGAATCCAGATCCGGCCTATCAGTGGGATACAAAACATAAACTGTTCAATCTGACAGCGGTATGCACTCTACCGAGTGCCATTCCAGTTCAACTTTGCTTTTGGTGGGAAGTGTGGGGATTTGCGGCAGCGAGACATCGACTTTGCTCCAGTTTAATAACTTTGTTTGAAATTTGTTCATAATTGTCCAAAGCTGTGTTGTATGGCTTGTGCTGGCTTTCAGGAAATTGTGGTGAAGTTGGAGGGAAGCATGCATTCTCTGATCCTGGCTGAGAACTCTGTTTTGGTGAGTGTCCTCCATCAACCAGAGCTTCTTTTCCCTGAGACCACAGAGGCTCGGAAACTCGTCAGCAATGGGGGATTTATTTCCAGGTGAGTCTGCCAGTTTGAGAAGATTTTCATCCTTGGTGAGAATGTTCTGAGTACCAGTTTTACATAAGCTTTCCCCATGGAGATCAACAATCAAATGTATATTGGATGAATAAACAGTATGAATGATCCAAAGTGGGTTTTGATGCATAAAGGTTATAGCTTTGTCGAGGGTCCAATAAAGATATTTATGGCTTCTACCATATAAATTCCTTAATTCTTCTTTAAGGAAGCATATTGAAATGGTTCTGAGAGGTGGAGGAGGGATTCAGAGTAGGAGAGAAGAAGAAAAACCTGAGACCTTCCCAACACTAATGGTGCCTTGGTGGGCCTCTATCTTTTGTTTCAGGCTCATTGCACACACAATGCACCTACACAAACAGAACGAGGAACTTTGCCTGAAGATTCTGCAGACTCTGAGGGATATGATTTCCAGTGAGCCTTCCCTTGATGACAAAGTAAGACGCATATACAACTCAGTCGCTAATTATGTAGTTGCTATCAATCGATCTTTTAAAATGTTGATGTGCACCCACGTATCTCCTTGCCGATCCATCTTGTGAAATCCTCACTGGGGTTTGGGTTTTAAGAGTTTGGAAATAGTATTTTCCGTCATTATTCACTTTTTTTTTTTTTTTTTTTTTTTTTTTGTATACAAGATCGAGGCTCGTGCAAGAGCGAACTTTAATCACACAGAAAGACAAACAGACACATAAAACAAATAACATCGGGAGCGGTAGACAAGATGGGGAGAGAGGGGGAAGGACACAAACACAACATTTGAGAGCAGGGACCGAGAGACATGGAGACATCGAGAGAACTGTGGGAGGGAGAGGGCTTTGGGGGGAGGCATGGGAAGGGGGGGGGGGGGGTGGGAGAGGTATAAAACATATGGACACTGCCAGGACTTCCAGGAAAGAAGTTGGAATTTCAAACGAGGTGGATCTGGGGTGAATTAGTGGGGGTAGAAAAGATCAAGGTTTTGGATGGGGGAAGATATGAGATGGTGGTGAACAGCTGTTTTGAAGACCTGGAGGGAGGAGTGGGATTGAGGGAGTGTGGGAGTTTGTTCCAGAGGCGGGAGAAAAGAGGAATGAAAGAGTGAAGGTGAGCAGAGAGCCGAGATTTAGGCAGTTTAACCATCAGAGGGTGGCTGGCAGATCTTGTGCGACCTGTAGGAATATTTGGGGGACAGAGCACAGAGAGAGCTGGGGGAGCAAGGCCGGAGAGGAGTCGGTAGAAGACAGAAAGACCACCTACCTGCCTGCGGTGAGTGAGTGAAAGGCCCTCAGAGATAGCTTCATCGTGGGAGATTCCAATGATTCTGAATCATTGGAATCAGACCAATGATTCCAATCCCTCAATCCCTCAAAAAAAGGACACATAACACATCCCTCAATATTTCAAGTTGTGTAGTCGTCGTCGAGCCTGTAAGTGGAGTTCCAACACATCCCACATTCGCATCAGATTTGAACAATGGACTCCGTGACTCCACAAAACGATTTCCTTATTTTGATGCTACAGGATGTCTGCTCATTGCTCCACAACACAATATTGAGCATTGATTCTGCTGAAAGACTTCCCAATAATTCCCCATTCTCTGGAACACGTCACTCCGACACTGAGCAATGAGTGTTCCCCTCGCTATTTGTACTATTTGTTGATGATATTCAGTTCTCTAAAGTGTTTTATCATCACTTTTGCTTGGATGGCCGTCCTATGAAACTGAGGCACTCCCCGTGATTCCCTCAACCCGAGTACGCTGCCCTCATAAACATTTCTGGAACCACAAGTAGTAACACAAGCATTTGCTTTTGTTTGGGCTTGCAATCCATTGAAAAGGTGAGGACTGAGCCCTTCTATTCATGAAGGACACCATGGGATACATAATGCCCACCAACGAAGGCCGGCACATGGGACACCAGTGTAACATCCAACCGAGTGACGGCACACACATTGATGAATCACCCTGCCTGTGAAACACCAGGATGACAATTAATACTTGGCTAGGGATTCAAACCCAAACGAAATGGCTTGGAGGAGAGTTTGCCTTCCTATAGGCCATTCTGTCAGCACGGCCCCTCACTTAGAGGAAGGCACTCTTCATCGTGCAGGGATTTGACTGGTGCTGCAATTGCACCGACAGAACCAATCTATAAATTATTTACTCTCTCTCGATAAAACATAAATATGCCATTCAAGTCGTGTATAACAAACTTCCTGTTTATAAGTGAAACTACTTTTGACCACTGTCTCAGGTTTTTGTTTTCTTCTGAAATGTTTGAGGTAATTATATTTGTCATCCAATCATGAACCCACAAAGATGAGACATGGCTGCATCCACATATATTTCTGGGAAATTCGTTAAGTTGCACTTTAAGTTGAATGATGCGTTATGTTTTTAATTTCCATATAAGGATGTAAAGTGAAAAAAACTCATGTTTCTGATTATTTTTTGTAATCAACACATCTCCCGGCGCAGCGTGAGACGGCCATTTGCAATCGCTTGTTTGTGTGTCTGTCCGTCTGCCCAGGCCATAACTTTTAACATTTGTCATCAAATCTTCAACAAACCATCATGAGAATATGGAGAAGACAAATTAATACAATGTGAAATTTTTTTAAACTGTGGTTTTTGTCAAGTTTTGTCGAGTACAAAGCGGACGCAGATGGGCTTTGCACATTGAAGTGCTTTCTAATTATCTTTTGTTTTGTTTTCTGAAGTTTGAATTGCTTCCTTTGCTACCCTCTGAATGACTCCAAGCGTTATAATCAAACACCCCCTCCAGGCACCTCGACAAAACGACAAATTTTTTTGAATAGATTTTGTGCCAGCATGGATCAGATGGCATTTAATGGCAAAAGGGCTACCGTCCAATTATTATTAGCCGCGTCGCAGACGCTGCTCATAGAGTGCCCTCTGCTGTTGTTGTTGTTGTTCTTCTTCTTCTTCTTCTTGTTCTTGCAGAGAAGACAAAACCTCGAAGCTCCACCCATTCTGGGAACCATAGCTCCACCCATTTTGGGAGAGGCTTCATATAAACAAATATCCACCATTTTATTAACTCGCATAGCTTTGAGGCCTGTTTTGTAGGCCCGTGGTGTCTTCCTCTCTCACACAGTTTTATTTCAAATCAAATTCGATATATCATTTCATTTTTCACAGTCGCTAACATAGTTTTAGACTCGGTTGAAAAAAAACGGGAAGAAAATCCGATGAAAGTTGCCCTTTATAGAACGAAATGAATTCTCAAAGGCCTGCAACTTCAAGTCCATTGAGATATATATATATTTTAAATCGTGGCATGGTCAGTCATACACCGCCCAAAATAACAGACTGGAAAATGCCGAGATATATTAAAAATTCGTCGCCACACACGGGAAATTGCCGAGATATATTTTCACTTTGCACAAAAATAACATCAAGTAATCGAATCAATAGGAATGTCCTGTGCTTATAACATCGACGTTATAGGCACAGCTGCATCTAGGCATTGTGTAACATCGACGAGGCTTTTGTTTTAATTAAAACTTTTTGTACTTGTATTTCACTATAGTGTGATGAAAATGTCAAGCAATATATTTTGCATGAAACACTTGCTTTAACAGGGACAAGGCCTCTACAACAACTTGCTCTGCATCTACTATGGAGAGAATAAGAATACAGCAGGAAGTGGAATCCAAGGTTTGTTTGCAAACCAAAGCACAAAGTGGAAACGAGTTGTTGCACATTTTTTTGTTGTGCATCTACTTGCTGTTTATTTGTTGCTTTATATAGAGTTAACCTTGCAGTGTTACCCCAACAATTCAGTGGTGTTTCTCAAGGTGATGAAATGCAGGACCAGTTGGCTGAACCTTTAATATTTCAACTTTTGTCCAATTTTCCAGATTGGCAAAGTTGTAATTTTACAATCCCATAACAAGGATAGTGTGCAAGCTTTTTTTTTTTCTTTCCCTTTTTTGTAAACAGTCGAGGCTCGTTGAAGAGCTAGCTCACAGAACGTATCAGGATGTAACAGACAAAAACAGGACACAAAACACATGCATGGACAAGGAAACTTAGGAGGGATTGGGGTGGGGTGAACGAGGGTAGAAAAGATCATTGTTTTGGATTGGGTACGATCTGATATGGTGGTGAACAGCTGTCTTTAAGACCTGGAGGGAAGAATGAGGGTGAAGAGGATGTGGAAGTTGATTTCACAGGCAGGAAAAAAGGAAGGAATGATTGGAGGTGAGCAGTGGTCCTGGATTTATGTAGTTTTACTATAAGAGGGTTGATGGTGGACTGTGTCATCCCTACAGAACCCTGGGGGAATAAAGAGGCGAGGATACAAAGCACAGAAAGAGCAGAGGGTACAAGACCAAAAAGGAGGTGGTGGAAGACAGACTCCACCGATTTGTTTGTGTGACTTAGTAGGAGATTCTCATAAACTCGGCTTCATTGTAGGAGATTCCAATAATCTTAAAGGCTTTGATTTCACGGTGTCAAGTTGAGCAAGATGTGAGCAGAGGAACCAGCCTGGAGGGGAGAGCAGTACTCCATAAAGCTGCGGATGAAGGCCTTGTAGGTGGATTGGGTTTTATTTGTGCCAAGAAAGGACTTTGTATGACTGAGGATGCCCAGTTGGTGGTTGGCTTTGGAGTCAAATGTTGAAATGTGGTTTGCCCAAGAAAGATCATTCCTGATAGTGAGAGCCAAAAGTTTGACTGACTGAACCTCTACAAAAGGATTGTTAAGAAAGTATATGGGGGTGGGGAGGGGTTTGCCCGACGGTCCTTACGGAAAGAGATAGTGAGAGTGTGAGATTTGCCAGGATTGAAAGACCTATTCCAAGTGTTTGACCAGCTGGTGAATTTTCAAGGTCTGAAGAGATGGAAGAGGCTGCAGCCTGCCTATCTGTAGGATTAGGGATGTCACAGCAGAAAGTGTAGTCATCAGCAAATAGATAAAGAGGATTTTCAGAGTGTCAGATAGATCATTGATGAAGATGAGGAATAGGACTGGGCCTTGGGACACTCCAGCTTTGACATGGAGAGGGGATGAAAGGATTCCGTTGAGTGCCACACGGCTACGAAAGTAGAGGAAATCAGTAAGCCATGTGTGGGGTTGACCTTATATGCCATCGGCAGAGAGTCTGAAGAGCAAGGCAGGCTGCTCGACTGTATCAAAAACACGATATATGTTCAGAGAGACGGCCCTGATCTCATGTCTGACATTGAGGGCCTCCATCCATTGTTTGGTGAGTAGAAGCAGCATGTCCAAGGTGGACTGACCTGGTCCTAATCCAAATTGGTGATCTGAGATGAGGTTGTTGGAGAAAAAGAAAATTTTAATATCAACTGTGATGATGGATTCCCATATCTTGCTGATGATTGGAAGTATGCTCAGTCTATAGTTGAGGGGATCAGTTTTTGCACCTTCTTATGTAGTGCAGTAATGGTGGAATACCAAGGCAGATGGAAGATAATCTAGTGCAAATAATAGGGTGGCATAGGCAAAAGAGGATGTGTAAGACAAGCAGAGCAGGTTTTTAGGAAACGTGAGCTGATGCCGTCCGGTCCAGTAGCAGAAATCAGAGTCGAGGGTTGAAAGAACCTTCTTCACCTTCTCAGGTGCAAAAACAGAGTCCAGAAGCAGATGGGTCCGACAGGGATGGATGGGTACTGAGAGTGAAGGGTTTGGAATACAAGATTGGGAAGCAAACACAGAATTGAAGGATTCAGCCTTCTCTCGAGCAGAGTCGGATGTGCTGTCATTTGAAGAGAGGGAAGGGATGGAAGCAGAGAATATTCCAGAGACAGACTGAACAAGGTGCCACCAGGTTTTGGAGGAGGGAGATAAGTTTGAAAGTTCATTTTTGAGGTTGGACAGATGTTGCTTTCTGGCTCTTCCAAGAGTGGGCACACACTTGTTGTGGACTTTTTGGAATGCAGTGAGATTGACTGGTCGGATTTGCCTTCCACCAAGAGAACGTTTGTCATTTCAGAGCAACTGCCTCACCACAGGATTCAGTTTACCATATGGGTGGGCAAATGGGTAGGATAATTGAAGATGACATGGGATGAATCTGTGCATAAGAGAGAGCAGGTTTCTGTGGAACAATTCCCAGGTTCAGTTAACATCAGGGGCAGTTAACATATGGGAGACCAGTCCTGAAGTGCGATGGGAGACCAGTCCTGAAGTGCGATGGGAGACCAGTCCTGAAGTGCGATGGGAGACCAGTCCTGAAGTGCGATGGGAGACCAGTCCTGAAGTGCGATGGGAGACCAGTCCTGAAGTGCAATGGGAGACCAGTCCTGAAGTGCGATGGGAGACTAGTACTGAAGTGCGATGGGAGACCAGTGCTGAAGTGCGATGGGAGACCAGTGCCGAAGTGCGATGGGAGACCAGTGCCGAAGTGCGATGGGAGACCAGTACCGAAGTGCGATGGGAGACCAGTACCGAAGTGCGATGGGAGACCAGTCCTGAAGTGCGATGGGAGACCAGTCCTGAAGTGCGATGGGAGACCAGTACTGAAGTGCGATGGGAGACCAGTGCCGAAGTGCGATGGGAGACCAGTGCCGAAGTGCGATGGGAGACCAGTGCCGAAGTGCGATGGGAGACCAGTGCCGAAGTGCGATGGGAGACCAGTCCTGAAGTGCGATGGGAGACCAGTCCTGAAGTGCGATGGGAGACCAGTCCTGAAGTGCGATGGGAGACCAGTCCTGAAGTGCGATGGGAGACCAGTCCTGAAGTGCGATGGGAGACCAGTCCTGAAGTGCGATGGGAGACCAGTCCTGAAGTGCGATGGGAGACCAGTCCTGAAGTGCGATGGGAGACCAGTCCTGAAGTGCGATGGGAGACCAGTCCTGAAGTGCGATGGGAGACCAGTCCTGAAGTGCGATGGGAGACCAGTCCTGAAGTGCGATGGGAGACCAGTCCTGAAGTGCGATGGGAGACCAGTCCTGAAGTGCGATGGGAGACCAGTCCTGAAGTGCGATGGGAGACCAGTCCTGAAGTGCGATGGGAGACCAGTCCTGAAGTGCGATGGGAGACCAGTCCTGAAGTGCGATGGGAGACCAGTCCTGAAGTGCGATGGGAGACCAGTCCTGAAGTGCGATGGGAGACCAGTCCTGAAGTGCGATGGGAGACCAGTCCTGAAGTGCGATGGGAGACCAGTCCTGAAGTGCGATGGGAGACCAGTCCTGAAGTGCGATGGGAGACCAGTCCTGAAGTGCGATGGGAGACCAGTCCTGAAGTGCGATGGGAGACCAGTCCTGAAGTGCGATGGGAGACCAGTCCTGAAGTGCGATGGGAGACCAGTCCTGAAGTGCGATGGGAGACCAGTCCTGAAGTGCGATGGGAGACCAGTCCTGAAGTGCGATGGGAGACCAGTCCTGAAGTGCGATGGGAGACCAGTCCTGAAGTGCGATGGGAGACCAGTCCTGAAGTGCGATGGGAGACCAGTCCTGAAGTGCGATGGGAGACCAGTCCTGAAGTGCGATGGGAGACCAGTCCTGAAGTGCGATGGGAGACCAGTCCTGAAGTGCGATGGGAGACCAGTCCTGAAGTGCGATGGGAGACCAGTCCTGAAGTGCGATGGGAGACCAGTCCTGAAGTGCGATGGGAGACCAGTCCTGAAGTGCGATGGGAGACCAGTCCTGAAGTGCGATGGGAGACCAGTCCTGAAGTGCGATGGGAGACCAGTCCTGAAGTGCGATGGGAGACCAGTCCTGAAGTGCGATGGGAGACCAGTCCTGAAGTGCGATGGGAGACCAGTCCTGAAGTGCGATGGGAGACCAGTCCTGAAGTGCGATGGGAGACCAGTCCTGAAGTGCGATGGGAGACCAGTCCTGAAGTGCGATGGGAGACCAGTCCTGAAGTGCGATGGGAGACCAGTCCTGAAGTGCGATGGGAGACCAGTCCTGAAGTGCGATGGGAGACCAGTCCTGAAGTGCGATGGGAGACCAGTCCTGAAGTGCGATGGGAGACCAGTCCTGAAGTGCGATGGGAGACCAGTCCTGAAGTGCGATGGGAGACCAGTCCTGAAGTGCGATGGGAGACCAGTCCTGAAGTGCGATGGGAGACCAGTCCTGAAGTGCGATGGGAGACCAGTCCTGAAGTGCGATGGGAGACCAGTCCTGAAGTGCGATGGGAGACCAGTCCTGAAGTGCGATGGGAGACCAGTCCTGAAGTGCGATGGGAGACCAGTCCTGAAGTGCGATGGGAGACCAGTCCTGAAGTGCGATGGGAGACCAGTCCTGAAGTGCGATGGGAGACCAGTCCTGAAGTGCGATGGGAGACCAGTCCTGAAGTGCGATGGGAGACCAGTCCTGAAGTGCGATGGGAGACCAGTCCTGAAGTGCGATGGGAGACCAGTCCTGAAGTGCGATGGGAGACCAGTCCTGAAGTGCGATGGGAGACCAGTCCTGAAGTGCGATGGGAGACCAGTCCTGAAGTGCGATGGGAGACCAGTCCTGAAGTGCGATGGGAGACCAGTCCTGAAGTGCGATGGGAGACCAGTCCTGAAGTGCGATGGGAGACCAGTACTGAAGTGCGATGGGAGACCAGTACTGAAGTGCGATGGGAGACCAGCACTGAAGTGCGATGGGAGACCAGCATTGAATTGCGATGGGAGACCAGTCCTGAAGTGCGATGGGAGACCAGTCCTGAAGTGCGATGGGAGACCAGTCCTGAAGTGCGATGGGAGACCAGTCCTGAAGTGCGATGGGAGACCAGTCCTGAAGTGCGATGGGAGACCAGTCCTGAAGTGCGATGGGAGACCAGTCCTGAAGTGCGATGGGAGACCAGTCCTGAAGTGCGATGGGAGACCAGTCCTGAAGTGCGATGGGAGACCAGTCCTGAAGTGCGATGGGAGACCAGTCCTGAAGTGCGATGGGAGACCAGTCCTGAAGTGCGATGGGAGACCAGTCCTGAAGTGCGATGGGAGACCAGTCCTGAAGTGCGATGGGAGACCAGTCCTGAAGTGCGATGGGAGACCAGTCCTGAAGTGCGATGGGAGACCAGTCCTGAAGTGAGATGGGAGACCAGTCCTGAAGTGCGATGGGAGACCAGTCCTGAAGTGCGATGGGAGACCAGTGCTGAAGTGCGATGGGAGACCAGTGCTGAAGTGCGATGGGAGACCAGTGCTGAAGTGCGATGGGAGACCAGTGCTGAAGTGCGATGGGAGACCAGTGCTGAAGTGCGATGGGAGACCAGTGCTGAAGTGCGATGGGAGACCAGTGCTGAAGTGCGATGGGAGACCAGTGCTGAAGTGCGATGGGAGACCAGTGCTGAAGTGCGATGGGAGACCAGTGCTGAAGTGCGATGGGAGACCAGTGCTGAAGTGCGATGGGAGACCAGTGCTGAAGTGCGATGGGAGACCAGTGCTGAAGTGCGATGGGAGACAAGTGCTGAAGTGCGATGGGAGACCAGTGCTGAAGTGCGATGGGAGACCAGTCCTCAAGTGCGATTGGAGACCAGTCCTGAAGAGTGCGATGGGAGACCAGTCCTCAAGTGCGATTGGAGACCAGTCCTGAAGAGTGCGATGGGAGACCAGTCCTCAAGTGCGATTGGAGACCAGTCCTGAAGAGTGCGATGGGAGACCAGTCCTCAAGTGCGATTGGAGACCAGTCCTGAAGAGTGCGATGGGAGACCAGTCCTCAAGTGCGATTGGAGACCAGTCCTGAAGAGTGCGATGGGAGACCAGTCCTCAAGTGCGATTGGAGACCAGTCCTGAAGAGTGCGATGGGAGACCAGTCCTCAAGTGCGATTGGAGACCAGTCCTGAAGAGTGCGATGGGAGACCAGTCCTCAAGTGCGATTGGAGACCAGTCCTGAAGAGTGCGATGGGAGACCAGTCCTCAAGTGCGATGGGAGACCAGTCCTCAAGTGCGATTGGAGACCAGTCCTGAAGAGTGCGATGGGAGACCAGTCCTCAAGTGCGATTGGAGACCAGTCCTGAAGAGTGCGATGGGAGACCAGTCCTCAAGTGCGATTGGAGACCAGTCCTGAAGTGCGATGGGAGACCAGTCCTCAAGTGCGATTGGAGACCAGTCCTGAAGAGTGCGATGGGAGACCAGTCCTCAAGTGCGATTGGAGACCAGTCCTGAAGAGTGCGATGGGAGACCAGTCCTCAAGTGCGATTGGAGACCAGTCCTGAAGAGTGCGATGGGAGACCAGTCCTCAAGTGCGATTGGAGACCAGTCCTGAAGAGTGCGATGGGAGACCAGTCCTCAAGTGCGATTGGAGACCAGTCCTGAAGAGTGCGATGGGAGACCAGTCCTCAAGTGCGATTGGAGACCAGTCCTGAAGAGTGCGATGGGAGACCAGTCCTCAAGTGCGATTGGAGACCAGTCCTGAAGAGTGCGATGGGAGACCAGTCCTCAAGTGCGATTGGAGACCAGTCCTGAAGAGTGCGATGGGAGACCAGTCCTCAAGTGCGATTGGAGACCAGTCCTGAAGAGTGCGATGGGAGACCAGTCCTCAAGTGCGATTGGAGACCAGTCCTGAAGAGTGCGATGGGAGACCAGTCCTCAAGTGCGATTGGAGACCAGTCCTGAAGAGTGCGATGGGAGACCAGTCCTCAAGTGCGATTGGAGACCAGTCCTGAAGAGTGCGATGGGAGACCAGTCCTCAAGTGCGATTGGAGACCAGTCCTGAAGAGTGCGATGGGAGACCAGTCCTCAAGTGCGATTGGAGACCAGTCCTGAAGAGTGCGATGGGAGACCAGTCCTCAAGTGCGATTGGAGACCAGTCCTGAAGAGTGCGATGGGAGACCAGTCCTCAAGTGCGATTGGAGACCAGTCCTGAAGAGTGCGATGGGAGACCAGTCCTCAAGTGCGATTGGAGACCAGTCCTGAAGAGTGCGATGGGAGACCAGTCCTCAAGTGCGATTGGAGACCAGTCCTGAAGAGTGCGATGGGAGACCAGTCCTCAAGTGCGATTGGAGACCAGTCCTGAAGAGTGCGATGGGAGACCAGTCCTCAAGTGCGATTGGAGACCAGTCCTGAAGAGTGCGATGGGAGACCAGTCCTCAAGTGCGATTGGAGACCAGTCCTGAAGAGTGCGATGGGAGACCAGTCCTCAAGTGCGATTGGAGACCAGTCCTGAAGAGTGCGATGGGAGACCAGTCCTCAAGTGCGATTGGAGACCAGTCCTGAAGAGTGCGATGGGAGACCAGTCCTCAAGTGCGATTGGAGACCAGTCCTGAAGAGTGCGATGGGAGACCAGTCCTCAAGTGCGATTGGAGACCAGTCCTGAAGAGTGCGATGGGAGACCAGTCCTCAAGTGCGATTGGAGACCAGTCCTGAAGAGTGCGATGGGAGACCAGTCCTCAAGTGCGATTGGAGACCAGTCCTGAAGAGTGCGATGGGAGACCAGTCCTCAAGTGCGATTGGAGACCAGTCCTGAAGAGTGCGATGGGAGACCAGTCCTCAAGTGCGATTGGAGACCAGTCCTGAAGAGTGCGATGGGAGAACAGTCCTCAAGTGCGATTGGAGACCAGTCCTGAAGAGTGCGATGGGAGACCAGTCCTCAAGTGCGATTGGAGACCAGTCCTGAAGAGTGCGATGGGAGACCAGTCCTCAAGTGCGATTGGAGACCAGTCCTGAAGAGTGCGATGGGAGACCAGTCCTCAAGTGCGATTGGAGACCAGTCCTGAAGAGTGCGATGGGAGACCAGTCCTCAAGTGCGATTGGAGACCAGTCCTGAAGAGTGCGATGGGAGACCAGTCCTCAAGTGCGATTGGAGACCAGTCCTGAAGAGTGCGATGGGAGACCAGTCCTCAAGTGCGATTGGAGACCAGTCCTGAAGAGTGCGATGGGAGACCAGTCCTCAAGTGCGATTGGAGACCAGTCCTGAAGAGTGCGATGGGAGACCAGTCCTCAAGTGCGATTGGAGACCAGTCCTGAAGAGTGCGATGGGAGACCAGTCCCGAAGAGTGCGATCGGAGACCAGTCCCGAAGAGTGCGATGGGAGACCAGTCCTGAAGAGTGCGATGGGAGACCAGTCCTCAAGTGCGATTGGAGACCAGTCCTGAAGAGTGCGATGGGAGACCAGTCCTCAAGTGCGATTGGAGACCAGTCCTGAAGAGTGCGATGGGAGACCAGTCCTCAAGTGCGATTGGAGACCAGTCCTGAAGAGTGCGATGGGAGACCAGTCCTCAAGTGCGATTGGAGACCAGTCCTGAAGAGTGCGATGGGAGACCAGTCCTCAAGTGCGATTGGAGACCAGTCCTGAAGAGTGCGATGGGAGACCAGTCCCGAAGAGTGCGATCGGAGACCAGTCCCGAAGAGTGCGATGGGAGACCAGTCCCGAAGAGTGCGATGGGAGACCAGTCCTGAAGAGTGCGATGGGAGACCAGTGCTGAAGTGCGATGGGAGACCAGTCCTGCCAATCTGCTTGAGTGAAATGCTAGATCTCTGGCGTTGAGCAACTCTCTGAAATTAGCCAGATATATGTCGACTTTCACGAGCATATGATCAGATGAACCCCTTTAAAATGTTTGAGTATATTTAATGATAACTTACCAACTTGTATGTCTACAAATGGTAAATCCTCTCTTATGGACCTGGTCCTGACAAAGCCTCCAGCAACTTCTGTTTGTGCATGCACATGTATGTGCATGTCGACCACTGTAAATATTACAAATAATTAAAATCTGTGACAATGTCGATTTACAAAGGTGTTGAACCATTGGTGTGTATGCCAGGTTGTACAAAGCCATTACTCGCAAATCAGTGGAAACAGGCTGACATCCAGATTCACCTGGATGAGCGTGGAGCATCATGCCTCGTCATTGACCTTATTACAGGCACCAAGAGTGACCGAGTTTTCAAGGAAAGCATCATACTGGGAATAGCCCTCCTTGAGGGTGGCAACACACCAATACAGGTGAGCAAGACATGCAATGATAGTTTGGCTTAAAGGTGCATTTTTCAGTGCATTTTTGCAGCGTCTTACCTCTTCTCTCTTACCTCCTCCGTCTGGCAGCTATCGTTCTACCATCTCCTGTCTGAGGAACATCGTGCAGAGTCTTGCTTCCAGCGACTGCACCAGCAGATCGCTGCTGCTGAACAAGAGATAAAATCTGGTGCTGCTTTGGGATTGACCACACCTGATTCAGAGCTGTCTTCAACACGTGAGGAGGAGCATGCTTGCTTGATGCGACAGGCACTACGCAAGCAAAGTGAGATTGCTCTGTCGTAGCGGTTGTTCTGGGACCACATGCACATCCACTTGGTCATTGGTTAACGTAGTGGTCACGTTCTGGAAAACCATGGCGTTAAGTGAAATGATGTTAAATGGATCAATTTACCTCATAAGAAATGAATTTATCTCAACGATGTAATAGCGAGTCATAGGTAAATAATGACTACGTTCTTTGAAGCCTTGGTATTATAAACATTATTAAAAAAACACGTTTATAACGATGCAACATTAAGCAGGACGATGTTAAGCGAGGACACCCAGTACTATATCCTCTTCTAAACCCCAACCTAAGCGCAAAGATTTTTAGTGACTTGTATCTCATCCTTGATGTACAACTTTCCAATCGTACTAAAATGCGCAATTTGTTGTCTATCTGTCTGACCGCGATACATTCAGTCGTTACTTATATCCAATGTCAACCAAACTTGACAGGAGGACTGAAGGTCACTCTATGGAGGTTGTAGAGACTTAATATGCCCCCCTCCACTTCTCCAAGGGGGTTTTCTGCCTTGGGTGAAATGTGTTGAGGTATATAAATAGCTTATTTTGGCAATTTCCTAAGGCCACTTCTAATAACAAAAGTAATAACAATCATGATAACATAATATTAATCTTTTTACAAAACAATATTAATACTAACTAGCAACGGTACACGCCCTAAGGGCGGGGCTTCAATTGGGAGGCCCAAATTAAAAGGCAAAATATCAGAAATTGAAGGCTTTTTTATTTTAAATGATTCATATAAACATCCGTTAAATCATATCACACGCAAATCATCAAAATCTAAACAGTACATGGCACCCATTTTGAAAAAAAGATTGAATTCTGCAAAACGGAAGCAGCCGCTACACCTGTTTCTCAGTCGCTTTACACACGCTGCCGTGTTACTTCGGAGCCGCACGTTTATATAGGAAGAGTTCGTCAGGAGTCGATCTGCTCTCTCCTGGTACATAGAATTTCAACAAAAGCCACATCACTGTTCATATCGGTAAATATTATTCCATTGTGTTTGGGAAAATTGGAAAACTTGGAAAACAATATAGCCTATTTTACTCCAGTGGGTCCTAGGATTACCCACCCAAAATATCGTTGCGATAGGTTCAGCCGTTTTTGCGGTACCTTCAAACAGACAGACAGACGGACGGACGGACGGACATTTGGTGAATTATAGTAAGATATTATCCCCGATCCCCATGGGGTTTTTCCTCCTTGAACAAATGCCATGTTAAGATGTATAAATAGCTTATTGTGGCATTTTTCCAATGCCACTTCTAAAAACAAAAGTAACTAGAAAGCATCTGAAAATGCAAAGCCCGTCCATGTCTTTGTATTGAGACGTCGTCTTCTTCTTCTTCCATATGCTCAACATAACGAAAATAGTTTCAAATAAAAAATGCAAAATGAAAATTGATGATTTTATGCAGTGTTGCCCTTCAAGCTGTAGATATAAAAAAAAAACAATCTGCTTCTAGCTTTTAATTTGTGAACCAATTCAGTGAGCCAGTATCCAAATTAAAATTTCATGTCAGTTGGATGGAAATTGATTATTTTATATGATGCTGACCTTTGACCTTTTGACAAAATTATTAATTTGTCTTCATCTTCTCATAATAAAGCTTTGTTGAATATTTGATCACAAAACTCAAATGGTAAAAACATTACAGCCCGGACAGACACAGAAGTGATTGCAAAACCCCATCTCCCGCTGCAGCACTCGGTAGAGAGCGTACATCCGCCAGGCTGAACAGTTTACATTCTGTATTCTACTGATAGGTAGGATCTGCATCCGGACCTGAACCAAAATCTAATCGATTCATCCTTCTCACACACCCAACCTATCCACCAAGTTTTGTCTGAATCAGTCCATAACTTTTTGAGATATCGTGCTATATATTGGTTTTAGCCCGATCACTCAATGGTGAAGAATCACTTTTAAAATTCTCGTATCCAGATCTGGATCTGGATCTTCACCAAAAAGTAATAATTTCATCCTTGTCATGCAACCAACCTCTCCACCAAACTTTGTCTGAATCAGTCCACCACTTTTTGAGATATCCTGTTCACAGACACCTTCGGTGGTGGAGGTAATAATATTAATGATAACAATATTACCATGCTGAAGTGCGATGGGAGACAAGTGCTGAACATAGCACATCCATATGTCACATGAAGAAGAAGCAGTACATTAATCATTTCATCTTTGGAGGATTTTTTTCCATTAAAAATGGTGCATTGGCAATAATGATAATAGCACAATTATAATAATGTTATTATGAAATAATAATAGTATGAACAAGTCAGGAGACGACGATGGTTCACGAGCTAGTGGTATTCAATGACAAAGGTCAAAACCGGCATTGAAAATATATAAATAGGAATGTATTATCTGTTACGAGACTAGTTAGCTACACAATACCGAAAATTCGGTTCGATTCCGACAACTTTGAAAATTTGACCTTTGTGACCTTCAAAGGTCAGGTCGAAGATTCTGAAATTTGTTGGAAAACTTGTATTTCATGATGTATGTGATAATATAAGATCATGTACGACATTTCACCCTATCAGGAAGCGAACAATGTAATAGAACCATGAAAAATCGACTTTTCTAAATTCCGTGACCTTGTGACCTTGACCTTGGGGCGAAAATGAAAAATCGAGCTCCGTGGGGCTAGACACGTGACATTGGCCTAACCAAATACCGAAAGCCCTGTCAGATTCCACCAACTTCCTCGGAGAAGATGTAGCTTGAACTCGATTACCCCCTGAAAAGATCTTTTCGGGCGTTGCTCCGCCCACAATGGGCGCAATACGCCCACTCTAGGGAGGACACAACTAGATCATGTCAACCTCCCACCCAAATTTCATCAAGATCTGATGATATCATCGGGTAGTTATGCTGCGGACAGACAGACACACACACACACACAGACAGACAGACGCACACACATGACGAATATAGTGGTCACTTGATAACTCGTGAACCAATAACAATATCACCAATAAGGATAATAGTAAGGATAATAACACATGTTCAATTATTTTCCTTTTCACCTTGTGTGCCCATCTGACAGGGTTGAGCCGTTTGTCAGGTTTAACGTGCACCTTGCGGCAACAACTGGAGGAAGCTGGGACGGCAACTCAAGCTGCTTTCTCTAGGATGGAAGGTGACGATTCTGTTACTCACGATTCACCACTGAGTGAGTCGGTGGATGGACGAGGCCGAGCAACTTGGGAGACAGGAAAACTCATCCAGCTTGTGCTTCGGTTCCTTCAGCTGTTGTGTGAGAACCACAATTTGGAGCTGCAGGTGAGTCGGGCCTAATACCATTCGGCATTGCTCAATTCACTTATTTCTTATGGAATGTCATTTTTCTATTATAATGACAACACTTGAGGTTTATTCTTCAATTATGAGCTCGAAGTATTTTTCTTTTTATTTATTTATTTATTTATGAATAGCACCAAGACAGTCATCATATGGGACTGGTGGGATGGCCTAGACTCTAGAGATATGCCCACTCGCCTCTAAGCTGTCAAGCCTGGGTTTGAATGCCGACACAGCTATAAACTGTCATCCCGCTGTTTCACAAGCAGGACGATTCATCAATGTGTGTGTGTGTCGTCCCTTGATTGGACATTAAAAGGGTGAAGAGGTCATCATTTAAGACCATTTTATGCATGACACAAGTTATTGTAGCTCCTGTACATTTTGCGCCTTGCTGACCACAGTTGTACTTTACTTTGTTTCGACATAGTTTCAACATTTCATTCTTGATTTCCAACATTTTATTCTTCATTTCCAACTGGCGTGACTGTGTGGAAAATCTGAAGGCGATGCATAAGCTATGTTGTGCCATACCATTGCGCACACTTGATAGTTGCTCGGGTCAAAGGATACCTAGAAGCACTGCAATATTACAAATAAGTGTAAACTTGTGATTAGCCTCCTATATTTTTCCAACAGAACTTTCTCCGCTGCCAAAATAACAAGACAAATTACAATCTGGTGTGTGAAACGCTGCAATTCCTCGACTGCATCTGTGGATCTACCACAGGCCGTCTGGGTCTGCTTGGGCTCTACATCAATCAGTACAACGTCAACCTGATCAATCAGACACTGGAGAGCCTAACCGAGTACTGCCAGGGTCCCTGCCATGACAATCAGGTCTGTTTGAAGCTCCAGCACAAGGCCGATACGATGAAGGTGGTGATGTGCTCACGCATCGTGAATGCCTGAACGACTCGTTCAGATGTGCAGTTGAGCACCCACCCGATCTATTAACATTGCTCAGATTTCCTCGAAACGATTATTTTCCCGATCGGCAACCATTGTTTGTTTCCCCATATTGCAGAGCTGCATTGCGAGCCACGAGTCCAATGGAATTGACACCATCATCGCGCTCATCCTCAACGATGTCAACCCGCTTTCGAAGACTCAACCAGACCATGTCCTGCAGCTCAAGGCATTGTTGTTGAACTTTGTTTATACATCCTGTTGGAGTGCTTGGTGGTTCCATCTGAGAACATAGCTCATATGATCATAATGATTTATCCATTGTCCAAGTAACATCTTCATTTACTAATGTCTCCATGTCCTTGTCCTTAATTTAATATTTGGACAATTTCTCTCATAAGCCTTAAATCCAAGTATAAGGGATGACAGAATGGCCTAAAGGTATGCACACTCGCTTCTCGGCGGTCTACCCTGTGTTTGAATCCCGACCCAGCGATAAACTGTATAAAGCAGGGTGATTCATCAATGTGTGTATCGTCTTTCGGATGGACGTTAAACGGCATCACATCTGCCAGCATTCGTTGGTGGACCTTAAACATCTCATGGTATCTTTTCACGAAAGAGTAGGCGAGTTATCACTGGCACCATGAACAAATTTCAAATTAAATTGATATATGCGGAAAAGTACATGCCCCTGACCAGGAATCAAACCCACAGTCCTCTGATAATCCGTACCAGTGCTCTGCCATCTGAGCTATCTGGGCGACCCTGACTGAGCATGGAATTTTCCCACACATATGATTGCCACTCTTTCCGTCAATGCTTCCGGGGCACTCGCTGTCAACCATAGGAGCACCAACGGCCTGAACACGAGAGGTCTTCCTCCAATGGGGGAAAAAAAATTCCATGTCCTCTAATATAAACATCACTCGGGGCGTAGTGAAGCAATTAGATTAATGAACAGGATTAAATAATTAAATTGATACAAGTGGGAAAATTGCATGCCCAGACCAGGAATAGAAGTGCTCCGGAACCATTGACGGAAAGAGTGGCAATCATATGTGTGGGAATATTGCATGCTCAGTCAGGGTCACCCAGATAGCTCGGATGGCAGAGAAATGGTACGGTTTTCCAGAGGACCTGGGTTCGATTCCTGGTCTGGGCGTCTAATTTTCCCACATATATCAATTTAATTATTTACTCCTGTTCATTGATCAAATTAAAAATTCCTGTCCTAACCAGCAGAGGGCATTGCATCAGCTGCATGTTGCATATGAAAGAAGAAGAAGAAGAATTCAAACATGTTTGTGATGTTGTTTATATTTTTAGGACTCGTATAAGAAGATGAAGAGTTTGTCGGATCTAATGAACATTCTAGGTTTATAAGTTCATTAGCACTGTATTGGGATTTTTAACCTGGGTGTCTGGAGATCCACGTGCTCATATGAGTGAAGCTTGTTGTCCGTGTTTTAGAACAACGCCTCGAAACTTCTCTTGGCAATCATGGAGAGCAGACATGACAGTGAGAATGCCGAAAGGATTCTTTTCAACATGCGGCCCAAAGAACTGGTATTGTGTTCGATCTGAGCCTTTGCTGCAGAGTTCCATTACGTTCCTTTCCTTAAAATCGGTGATCGAGTGCTTTGTGTACCGAGAAGCTGCAAATGTGTATTGTGTGTGTGTGTTGCAGGTGGATGTAATACGAAAAGCTTACTACCAAGCAGATGATCTGCATGTGGGTGAGGGTAGAGATGGACCGGTGCTGCCACGTGAAGTCGGTCACAACATCTACATCCTCGCGCACCAGGTGGGACATGTCTGTCCTGTCAACTTTCAACAATCGTTTGTTTTTCTCTTCATGAAAGAGAGTGGTTCTTGCAAGCGGACGATGCAGAAAGGACGCCAAATGAATGATTTGTCCTCCTCCTTTCCTATCTGTGCACTTGGCATACCACTGTCACTTATTTGATGGCACATTTATTCCGACCTCCTTGTGGGGTCCGCCAGGGTACTTTTTGGCCCGAGTCTTTCAAGAACCGCCTGGCCATGCTTGACGTTTGACTGAAGGTGATTTGGGCCTGAATTTGTAATCTGTTCTGGGGTGCTGATGATAACTCGCCGACTCTTTACAAAAGATGCCCAATAAATACGTCCTCCCCTGCCCATCATTCCTAACCCACCCCCCTTATTTGTCCAAGTCTACCTCTTTTTTGTCCTTCCACCCTGCGGTTGGTGTCTAAACCGCCACCCTCCGACCCCTCTGCAGGATGGTCTGAAAGTCCCTTTACCCCTCCCCAGTAAAGCTTGACCTTGTATACCAAAAAAAAGAGAAAAGATACAGTGGGGTCCTTTACATCCACAACTAATCACAGCAGATGGGACACCCAGGTTAAAATCTATCCGAGCGATGGCACACCGTGTCGTAACGCACAACCTGTGAAACACCAATCCGACGGTTCATCATCGGGACGGGATTCAAACTCAGACACAATGGCTCAGATGCAAGTACACTACTTCTGCACTTTCCTGTTGGACATCCTGCACCTCTAGTCACACGTGCACATTTCTATGTTATTTTGTAGAATAAGATCTGTCTTTGATGGAATATCATTGTGTAATGGTTGCGTAAACAGCTTGGTCTTGCTCTGTCCATGTCTGGATGCGTTTTAGCTTTCACAGCACAACAACGAACTTCTGCACATTATTCGAGGTGAAAGCGAAGACGACCCACTGGAGTATTACGCAGCCAACACTGCACAGATCGAGGTGGGACATGCACCCCTCATGGCCTCTTGACTGAACCTGTAGCCGAATGCAATGACTTTTATGAGTCCACCTCTGGGAATCGGTGCAGTCTCCTTCATGCAACACGTTGTGCAATGTATCCAGCATTTGATAACTACCTGCTCGAAGAAGAAAACTCGTCACTTGCGTCTTACTGCAATCGATTGCTTTTGAACTGTATAATTACCCTCGCCGGAGGAGAGGGTATTGCATTTGAGTCCGTTTGTTTGTTTGTACGTTTGTCCGCACAGAATAAATATGATTTTCTCTGCAACAGTTGGTCCGATTGACAGGAAATTTTCACCATAGGTGTGCCCCATCCTGTAGAATGTTAATGATAATTATGACGTCATAGGTCACGTGGTACGGGCGCCATATTGGAAAAACCGAAAAACTTTGCACCTCTATATTTCCAAAAGCATTGCATAGACAAAAATGAGACATGGCTCATTGTAAAGAACTCTCCATGGGGGATGACATATGTTAATGATGATGTCATAGGTTCCTCCATTATGACGTCATAATTTGACAATTTATAAAACTTCATCCAATCAAGATGAAATTTCTTGAGCGTCATCTAGGGATAAATTGGTGGAGGGAAAAAAATGCTGATGTCATCGGTCACGTGGTTCGGTTCGTCACACATGTTCGGTTCTCGTTCGTTCTCCTCGTTCGGCCCGAACCACATGGTGTCATCGGTCATGTGGCAACGCAAAAGCCTTAAAAACCACTAAAAACACGTCTGGGCGAGGGTGTGCAATGTCTGATTGCTCTTTCTTGTTATTTATGTATTCGCACTATTCCTTGTATACAATTGGATAATAAACCTTAGTTTATCCTCTTGTAATTCAGAAGCCAAAGGAAACTATTGATGACAAGGTATTTTGAAAGAAAATCCGACACGATCACCATACGAGTTAAAATGAAATACTAAGCGACGTTGAACTAATTGGTGGAAGTGAACTTGTTATTGAAGTGTATACATTAGGTGTTTTTAAGTTGGTGATATTGTGATCTTCACCACCGGTCAAAGGGCAATGTGTCCATAGACGATGCTGTTGTTCCCGTGGCACACAGATCGTGCGACCAGACCGGACGATGGAGCAGATCGTTTTCCCGGTGTCTTCTATTTGCCATTACCTTACCAGCGAGTCGAAAGCATGGGTTTACAACAGCACTGAGCTCGACGAGCAGGGAAGCAAGATCAATGGCTTCTTCCAGGCATGGCAAGAGCTATATCGGGAAATGGAGTGGCAACGGCAGCTACAGGGTTAGTGTTTGTTTAACACAGATGGGACAATGGGGAACTGCATGTGCATAGGAGGGCTGCGGGGTGGACGGTGGGACAAAAGGGAAGATTGTGCTTGAGGGTTGGAGGTGACGTGGTTCGGGTTTGGGTTGCTTTTGTTTAACCAGTCCCTAAGTTATAATAATAATAATAATAATAATTAATAATAATAATTCAAGTTCCCTCACAAGGACCTTCAATGGAGGACGAAGTCATTTGGGACACCAAAGCCTGCATTAGCATTGTCAACTTCAAGTAAAGATGCAGCACCTACCGTTTTTGAAGTAATTGGTAAAGATTTGGCACGACAGAGGATGACCAGTCGGTAGCTTGCTTTGAAGGCAAACTTTGATGTATGGTTTGCTCAAGACAAATCGTGGCCTATTCTCATAGCCAAATGTTTGAGGGACTGAATTTCCCTTCAGGAAAAAGTTTAAATTTTAAAACTTTAATTTAAATCCTTTAAATTACTTTCATACTTAAATTAATATCCCCTTAAACTTAAATTATTATTAAACTTAAATTATTATTATTATTATTAAATTATTATTATTAAATTAAATTATTTAAATTATTAAATTTTAAATTAAATTAATTAATTTAAATTAATTTAAATTTAATTTAAATTTAATAATTTAATTTAAATTTAAATTAAAATTTAAATTAATTAATTTAAATTAAATTAAATTATTAAATTAATTATTATTAAAACTTAAATTAATTAAATTAAATAAAATTATTAAACTTAAACATACTTAAATCCCCCCCCCTTCCCACGCCTCCTCCCCCCAAGCCCTCTCCCTCCCACACATCTCCCTGCTCTTAAATGTTGTGTGCTCTCAAGTGTTTGCGTGCTTCCCATTCTCTTGTCTTCCGCTCCCTCTTTTTATATATTTTGTTTGTCTGGTTGATTTGTTTGTGAAGTAAATGTCAGCTCTTTCACGAGCCTCGATTCAGTATACAAAAAAAAAAAAAAAAAAAAAAAAAAAACTTAATTATTTACTTTAATTTTAAAGTTTAAAGTTTAAAATCGGATTTTTAATTTTTAAGTTTTAAAACTTTAAAGTGTTTGAGGTTTGTTTTAAGGAAGTAAATGGGAGGATTTGCCAAATGGTCCTCTGTGTGACATTTATCAGGATTAAAAGACATATTCCAAGTGTTTGACCAGCTCATGACTCTATGAACTTCTGGAGAGAGGGAAGAGGTTGCTGCATGCTTATCTGAAGGATGAGAGATGTCACGGCAGAGAGTGGAATCATCAGCAAAGAGATTAGGACATTCCAGAGAGTCTGAAAGATCGTTGATGAAGAATAAGAATAGGAATAGGATTGGGTCCAATACTATGTTGGGGCACTTTAGCTTTGGCAGGAAGAGGATCCCGTTGAGAGCCGTGTATTGACTAATAGAGTAGAGTAAGTCAGTAACCCAAGTGTTGAGTTGGCCTTGGATGCCATAGACAGAGTTTGGAGGGAAAGAATGACCCAGTCTGAATCCAAACTGATGGCCTGAGAATGAGGCCATTGGAAAAAAGGAAAGATTTGATTACTTTGAGGAAGGATTCCATGATTTTGTTTATAATTGGAAGTTATTCGGCCTGCAGTTGAGAGGAACTCGATTTCTCTCTCTCTCTCTCTCTCGCTCTCTCTCTCTCTCACGCTCTCTCGTGCTCTCTCGCGCTCTCTTTCTCTCTCTCTCTCTCTCTCTCGCGCTCTCTCTCGCTCTCTCTCTCTCGCGCTCTCTCTCTCGCTCTCTCTCGCTCTCTCTCTCTCTCTCTCTCTCGCGCTCTCTCTCTCTCTCTCTCTCTCGCTCTCTCTCTCGCTCTCTCTCTCTCTCTCTCTCTCTCGCTCTCTCTCTCTCGCTCTCTCTCTCTCTCGCTCTCTCTCGCTCTCTCTCGCTCTCTCTCTCTCTCTCTCACGCTCTCTCGCTCTCTCTCGCTCTCTCTCCAAGAGTGAGGCTCATGGAAGAGCAAGCTTAAATTGACAGTGGGGTAGCGGGGCAAATTATAGAGTGAATAGAGGAGAAAGAGTGTGTGCAAAAGGAGCAGAGAAGGTTTTTAGGACACGTGAGATGAAGCCGTCCATACCGGTTGCGGAATCAGAGTGGAGGATTGCCATAAACTTCTCCACCTTCTGAGGTGAGAAAGGCAGTGTTTATGAGTAGTTGGGTGTGGGAGGATAGTTGTGAGTACATGGAGTGAGGGGTTGGTTATGCACGAAATAAAGAAGCAACACAAAATTGAGACATAAGGCCTTCTCATGAGCAGAGTTGACTGGTGCCATTTTGAAGTAAGGGAAGGGAAGGGATGAAGGGGAGCATTCACCAGAGACAGACTTGACAAGGTGCCATCAGGTCTTTGAGGAGTGAGGCAAGTTTGAAAGTTCAGTCTGAGATTGGCTCAGATGTTGTTTATCTGGCTCTCCTCAGAGTGGGTACACAGTTGTGGCCTTTGTGGAACGATCTGAGGTGGCCTTCAGTCAAATTTGGTTTCCGGAGGAGAAAGTAAGTTTCAAAGCAACTGCCTCACCACAGCATACTGTGTACCATGGGTGTAAGGATTGGTGGGATAACTGCAGATTAAATGGGATAACTCTGTATCAGGTAGAGCAGGTTTTTATGGAAGAATTTCGAGATGTTGCTGATCGAAGACCAGCCCTGGAGTGTGATGGCAGATTACATTCTCTGCCGGGTCAGTCTGAGTGAACTGCCGGACTCGCCAACATTAAGGCAGCTCTGTAGATAAATCCATGGAGATGTTGACTCTCACAAGCATATTGTTGGATGAACCAATTGGACCAATGGAAGAACAGGAGACATTAGCAGGAAGATTGGTCATTACCGTGTCTAGAAGGGAGACATTGGCAAGAAATCCAGGTCAATGCTCACAGGTTGGATCAGGAACATGGACTCAGATGTCCTTTGCTGCATTTCCGTGATTGGATGAAGCGGTACCAAGATTAGGAAGAGTGAGTTGGGATGGGCACGATACAATAAAGGGAGTTATACTTCTGTCCCAATTGGGGAGGGGTGAGAAGGGTAAATGTTCTTAAAAATACATTTCTCAAGAATATTTGGAGGGTGGAGGAGGGCTAAGGTTGGGGTGTTCTTAGTGCTTCAGCTAGTTTGCATATTTGGGGCCAGCCATAAACGACTTTTGGCCTGTTGTTTGGCGGTAAGACTCCTTTTATGTTTGGTGTCCCAACAATTTCATGAATACCCTATTGTGTTTTTCCTGTGCAACTTTGGTTGTTTGAGAAGTCTAATGTTTCCAACAAGTCATTTTTACACATGTGTTCTCTTAGTGTTTAGGGTGCCGGCTTGGGATCCTAGGATCCTGGGTTCGAATCCCGGTCGATCGCTAAATTAACACCAGGGGGGTTGACTCAGCCTGTCATCCTTCCGAGGTCGGCAAATTGAGTACCAGCTTGCTGGGATGAATGATGCCGGTGTGTACCCCGGTTTAGAATAGGTACACCGTATCCCTGCGCATCGTAAGAGGTGACTAAGGGTTGGCGTCAGGAAGGGCATCCGGCCATAAAAACATTGCCTCAAACAGGGAACCATGATTGTCATGGGGCCAGCAAGGCTAACCCACGCTCTAGCGGGGAAAATGGCCTTAAAACGATCATTCATTAGGGTTGCTTGGTAGTTATTTACCTTCATCAAGAAGTCAGTTAAATTCTAATTTCCTTCTCATTAAAACTCGACCATCATGTCAACTGGTGGCACACCTGCTGACCATGGGTTAAGGCAAGGAATGAAACTTTGATCTCATTCTTATGTGTCATGAATAGACCTGTAATTTTACTCTGACAGATAAGAAATGGCTCTATCAATGTGCCAAAAACATGACCCTTTGGAGCAGCATCTCGTTTCATCTGGCGGTTCTCATCAACATCCTCGTGGCCTTTTTCTACCCCTTGGACACTGCCTCGTTCTGTAAGGTTATCAACATTGTGTTACCTCTTCATTTAGCGTTTCTGATGCTTTTGTTACATCTGTTATTTATTGGGATGCTCACTCATCCATTCTGTATCGATTCCATCCACATAGCCTTTTCCATGTCCACGACACATTTTAGCTCTCCTAAAGTGTTTTTAGGAAACTTTTCTTTACTTGTATGCCCCCAATGTACTTAGTCTGAAATGGGGGCTTATGGATTGGGTCTTGTCCGTTTGTCCATCTGTGCATGCGTCCGCAACCATATCTCAGACATGTATTGACCGATTTTGTTCATGCTTAGCAGAAAGACAATACATGATGTTATACATATGCACATCATTTTGTTTCACGATGCAATCAAAGATGGCCGACTCGTGGCCATTTTTTTTGTAAAAAAACAACAACAAAAAACCGATGTTGAACATGGCCTCAACTATTTCTCGGACATGCATTTACCCGATCTTGTTACAACTTGGCAAACAGATAATGAATGATGGTTTACATATGCTCGTCATTTTTTTTTCCCCAAGATCAGATCCAAGATGGCCGACTGGTGGCGATTCCATTAGTTAAACGTGTCCCCAATCATTTCTCCATCATACAGTATATGGTCAGATTTTGTTCAAATTCCAGACAGCAAATTTGCTAAAACCATGGGGGCTATGACATTTTATGTCTTTTTCTTCTTGTATATATTGGGTTGCTTTGTTTTTCTTGCAGAAGGTTTGCTAGAATGGTCAATGTTGACTACTTGTCAATTTTGATCCAAATAATTTACATTCTGTTGAACATTCTACGCCATCATGATTCAGCACATGACGTCTCGCTTTGTTTATGATCTCCCCTTTAAAATAATTTTACTATGATTTAATACGACCCTTTAAAATCAGGCCTGGTACAAATCCAGTGCACCACCACCTTTTTTCACTTCTTATGGACAATGGACATTCCTGTATGTAGTCTTATTGATCTTTGTTTTTATTATCGTTTCCCCCATGATCCTCGTCATATGTGTCCTAAATTAATGATTGTGTGTCTCCAGAGAGGTTCTTCATGCACATTTTATCGACTTTTATGACCTCTGTGACCTTTCTCTTTCTCATCCAACAGGGTCTGTGGATGCCCCCATGTCTGTCCTGCTTTGGGTGATGTTGCTCGCAGGATCGGCGGGTCTTGTGACGCTTTCTGGTGCCAAAGCCATCCGTTACATCTTATTACCTTCAATCTTCATTTCCATGATCTCATTTGGGCTTGGAATCTCATTATTACTTCTGGGCACAGCCAATGTAAGGAGATTTCACCACGCAGTCCTCATTACCCTGCTCTTTGATAATCTCCAGAAACGCCGCCATAGTCATTTGAAATATTTATGTGGTTTCTTTTTATAATTTGGCTACGTGTACTATTAGAATCTTGTGTGCATGGATACATCGATTTTTAAGGACTGCAATTAATCTTTAATCGCCTTTTAAAGCTTCAATTAATTATCTCTTGGAAGAGATGTAACATTGGTGGTGGTGGTGGTGGTGGTTGTGGTTGAGCCAATCCTTTTGGCAAAGCGTTAGTCAAGCCACAACAAGTGATGAACCATGGCTAGGAACCAACCCTGGACAAGTGACCCCCCAGTCACAGGTTGTGAAAACTTCCACTGATTACTCGGTCACAACAACAACAACAACAACAACAACAACATGCATTTTAAAGGCCATTTTCCCTGCTAGAGCGGGGGTTAGCCTTGCGGTCCCCATGACAATCTTCTCCATTTTGCCCTATTTTTTGCATCTCTCCTTGTTAACCCCCTTGCCCGCATTTCTTCTTCCACCATCTTTCGCCAAGTCTTTCTCGGTCTTCCCGTCCTCTACTTCCTTCTACATTCATTTCCATCACTCTTCTCAACCAGTCACGTTCATCCTTCCTCAACACATAACCAAACCATCTCAACCTGTTCCTCTTCACAGCATCAATCACAGGCTCTATTCCCATCATTTTTCGCAATTCATCACCAATTCATCATCACTCGGTCACAGGTGGTTTAAAAAGGCTATTAGACCCCTGAAGACTATTAAGACTCCTTTAGGCACTTAACTCGTTCGACTGCTTTGATCTATTGACCCTTTAGACCCTTTAAACCCCTTAGGCCTTTTAAGACCCTTTAGATGCCATTCGACATTGACCTTCTTTATACCCCTTTTTAGGCCATTTTGACAGGTTAGACTCTATCTACTTTTGGCATATACCCTTCAGACCCCAAGACCTTTAGACCCCTTATGACCCTTTAAACCCTTTTAGACCTTTTCATAATCTTTCGACATTTTAAACACTTTTGACCCTGACACCCTTTAGGTCTCTTCGACCCTTCTAGACCCTGTTTTAGGGTATAAAAGGATTTAAGGGTACTTTCACTGGGCAAAACCTAATGGAACTTTTTTCATAAATTCAGGACCCGTTCATCCTACATAGGGTTCACTACAATCATGTTATTAGGCCTTTCAGCCACCACGGGCCCCTAATTTTCCATCGAATCAAACTGAAAATCAACTTTATCACTGAATACACCCCAACTACGACCGCCCTCCATCGGGACGCGAGTGTCTGTCCCGCTTGGGACTATTCATTTTATATTTCCTTTGGGCTCACCAAATTAACTCTTTCCTTTGTTTTAGGTATCAGTATCATTTACAATCAGTATTTTTCAGACAGCCAATGAAAATTGTTTTCCCTTAACCTTGTTTGTTGTATTATCCATACAATTAACATTTTGTATTTCAAAACTCAAATGACCATTTAAAGTCATGAACTGTTCCATCCGATTTTGTTTGACTTTGACTTCATAACTACACTTGAAGTTGGAGAAGTTTAACTGTAATGGGGCCTTGCATACTTATATCGGTCCTGGCAGTTGGATGGTACGAGAATAAATACATGGATGAATATGTAGAGTCAAAGAAAAAGGATTTTATTGGTGTGAGAACTTGCGTGTGGGCATTGGGCCATTGGCCTGACTTGGTCCTTTACCGCAAATATCGATGTCGTTGCTCGTGCAGCAAAGATGTAGGAATGTTGTCGTACTTTTTGAACCATTGCCTACCTTTTCCTTTTCCCCAGGTGTTCAACAAACTCGTGTTTTTAGTGAGCTTTGCGGGAAACAGGGGAATCTTTGTGCTCGGTTCCCGGGCCATCCTGACAGATGTGGAGTTCTTGTACCACATTGTGTACCTCATGACCTGTGTTCTAGGCCTTTGTGTTCACGAGTTCTTTTACAGTTTGCTGGTAAGACTCGTGCCATCTGTTTGCTTATTTACTATTATCTGCATCGCTGCGATTTTTGGATACACCATAGGTTTGCAGGACATAACAGTTTGGTGCATTCACCTGTCCATGACTTCCAATCTAATATGCAGACTTGGCATTTAATATGGAATATTTTTTTTTTCTTGACTTGGGTTTACTTTCTTAACTCAGTATATCAATCTGGTGAGTTTCTTTTACACTTTGGTGATTTATTTGTTGAAAGAACCATGTCACTGATTGTCTGTCGCAGCAAGAAGTCAACAACAGGATTATATCACAGGTGGCATGGCAAAATGTACGGACAGGTGCATTTGACGATTGGCTTCACAGTCGGGTATACAAGGGTTGTTGCGTTCTGTATTAGTGGAAAACAACTGCTGCACGTCTCCAAAAGTTATTGCCGCTTCCTCTGGAGATGGTCCGTCAACTCGACAATGCTGTTTGTCATGGAGTGGTGGCTTTACGAAATTACGGCATGAAAGAGCGTGCTATTGCTCGGCAGTATGGCATCACTCAAGGTCAGGTGTCAAAGATCCTGAAACGAAATGCTCAGAGGGGTGTCCCTACTCCAATACCGAGGCAAGGACGTCCCCGCAGAACCACAAGGAGGGATGATCGCTAGCTGCACCGGTTAGTCCGCAATGGCCGTACCAAGTCAGCTAATCGGCTTAGGGCTGAATGGCAGCAACTAACAAATGTGCCTGTATCCAGAAGGCCAGTCAACCAACGACTGGTTCAAGCAGGCTATCGTGCCAGGCGTCCCCTGAGAAAGCCACGCCTGACCAGACAACACCGCTAGCGCCGATTGCAGTGGGCCAGAGAGCACTGTCAATGGCAGCCAGGACACTGGAATCACGTGATCTTCAGTGACGAGTCTAGATTTCTGGTCTATCGTCAAGATGGCCGCGTCCGAGTGCGCAGACAAGTGCATGAAGCTGACAACAAAGACTGTATCGTGCCAAGAGTCCAAGCTGGAGGTGGTGGGGTGACCGTTTGGGCTGCTTTTCATGCGGGGGGCAAAACTGACCTGGTTGTTCTGAATGGAAACCTGAACCAGTTCAAGTACAGGGCCATTCTGGAAGAAACATTGCTTCCATTTGCTCGTGCAGCCTTTCGAGGAAACTTTGTCTTCCAAGATGACAATGCACGGCCTCATCGTGCTTGCATGATCCAACACTTTCTTGCTGACCGTGGTGTAGAGCATATGGAGTGGCCTGCCATGTCCCCGGATATGAATCCGAAAGAGAACTTGTGGGCAGAATTAACACGTCAAATCGACCACTTGGACCAGCAGCCGACCTCTGTGCGTGAATTGCAGCAGGCTATTGTCACTGCATGGCAAGCGATTCCTGTCCAAACCTTGGCAAATCTCGTGAACAGCATGCCTCAATGTGTACGTGCTCTCCTGAATGCTCGTGGGAGTTACACGAAGTACTGAACTGTAATTTTACTGTCCGTAATCCCAGTCGTAATTTAAGTTTTGTTTTTGTAAAAAACAATTTTGGCTAATGTGCAAAATAAAGAGATACTTCTGGAAAACGTACAGAAGTTTAACACAGTACTGTCCATGAATTGAGTTCGATATCAGTTTACATCACTTTCAAGGATCAATTTATTTGTTTCGAAATGTCAAATGTGGTTTTTGTTTCCTTTAAAGGTCACATTAACAAAATCTAGAATAATTTCAACATAATTCCAATGAACTTTTGGTTCTAGGACATCTTGAAAAGTAAGTTCACCCCCACAACAAAAATATTCCATATTAAATGCCGTCTATATATATATATATATATATATATATATATATATATATATATATATATATATATATATATATGTATATATATATATATGTATATATATGTATATATATATATATATATGTATATATATATATATGTATATATATGTATATATATATATATGTATATATATGTATATATATATATATGTATATATATGTGTATATATGTATATATATATATATATGTATATATGTGTATATATGTATATATGTATATATGTGTATATGTGTATATATGTATATATATATATATATATGTATATATGTATATATATATATATATATATGTATATATATATATATATATATATATATATGTATATATATATATATATATATGTATATATATATATATATATATGTATATATATATATATATATATATATATATATATATATATATATATATATAAGGAGCTCGGTCAGGGTATACACGTGTCCGTGCATCTGGCCATCAGTAATTGACCTAATCAAGCAATAACGGTACCCTCAACACATTATTCGGTAGTGTTATCAATCAGATGTTAGGGAATCTGCAAACAGTATGACGTAGTCGAGTTAGGTGACGATAGATTGGCCAGTTTCAATTTCCATTCAAACAAAATCTTTCTCCTTCATCTTCTTCTTCACTTGCAATAATAATGGCGACTCTCATTCAATCTCGTTTCTCATCGATTGGATTCAGAAGGCGCTTATTATATCCAATACTTTTTTCTTTTATCATTTCCATTTTATTCATTTAACAGCAATATATGGCCCTATCAAACAGTATTTCTGATTATACACCGCCTTTGAAAGCATACCTTCATCTATCTCCATCTATAACATTGATAATCCAATGAACGAAGCGACGGGTCTCATCTTCGAGTGACATTAAATGTTGCTGTTGTATTGGAGTAGAACACCTGCAATTTGATGCACTCTTCCTGAAGTAGTGTCTTTCTCTGAAATTGCTCCACACTTGTTTACCTCCCATTAATAGAACTAGGGCATGCCCGTACTATATATATATCTAAAATTATATCCCCCCCCCTATTTACATGAAATGGTTTGGTCCAAAGCGAACGGCTTGCGAGTGGTGACAATCCCCCCCCTCTATTTACATGCAATGGTTCGGTCCAAAGCGAACGGCTTCCGGAGTTTGGTAAAGAAATCGCCATCGCGTACACAAACGCGCAGGAAAGCGAATGAATCGCAAATTCGTTTTTATTAGTTGTAAAACATAATGCCCAATTATTCAATTAGCGCCAACGTATTTTGGCTGTTTGCAATTTAATCGCAAGGCAAAGTAGAAAGAGAAGAGGGAAAAAAAGAAAAGCCTTGCCTTGCTGCAAACAGCTGCTGCAAACAACAACAACAGGGAAGGCTGCACTGTCCGGAAGTTGGCATATCGCAGTTACGATTATTTTAGTGTTAATGGCCAATTATTCAATTAGCGCCAACGTATTTTGGCTGTTTGCAATTTAATCGCAAGGAAAAGTAGAAAGAGAAGAGGGAAAAAAAGAAAAGCCTTGCATTAACGCATTAACGCTTGCATTGCATTAACGGTTCGGCACACGTGATAGCTCGCTGCTCTCTGATTGGTTGAAGCGTTTTTTGGACATAGCTCGGTAGGTACTTGTCCGATTAATTTCAAACCTTGAAAAGGCACATCCTCGGGTCCCCAGCAATATACCTGGCAAGTTTCAAGTATATCGGACCCGTGGTTGTCGAGAAACAGCGGTCACAGACAAACACACAGACACACAGACACACAGACACACAGACACACAGACACACAGACAGACACACAGAGATTACTGGAATTATAGATAGATGATTAAAGTGGATCTGATCTATCCTTGCTTCACCCTGTGTCTGCCCAAGCTTTTCGATGTGGTATACCGCGAGGAGACCCTGCTCAACGTCATAAAAAGCGTGACTCGAAATGGTCGATCCATATTGCTGACCGCTGTGCTGGGCCTCATCCTTGTTTATCTCTTCTCCATTGTGGGTTTCCTTTTCCTGAAGGACGACTTCATCCTTGAGGTTGATCGGCTTCAGCCTTCTGAGCTGCCATCTATTGGTAGGCCGACACTTTACACGTACATCCTTCTCCTGAAATGATACGAGGTGTAATCCAAATGTCTGTCCCTTCCTTTAACCATTTAAATGCATGTTATTGGACAAAATGGACAAATGAAAGATAATAGTCACGTGAAAGTGTGCAAGAAATGTGTTAAACGATTTCTCTTCCTGGAAAGTGACCACTTCTTGTGAACAAAAGGATTTTGTTTTATTTCATTTTTCACTTCCTGTCAGTTGCTTGTCAAGCACAATCTATTCATGGTTTTGTTTTGGTACTTGCCCACCCAGCGGAAGTTGCCACTGAAGAGACATTCCCTTTCTTTTCACATCCTCTTTGTAAAGGCAAATGTCAGGAGTTTGGGTTAAGGTTTTGCTGTGGAGACTCTAAGGCCTAAGCATTTATATTCCTGACTTGGACTGCATGCTCACTCACTCCTCCCCTCCTAGACTCCCCTCTCACCCCTCCTCCTCAAAGCGTCCTGCCCGCTTCTTCCCCCTTCCAACTTTCACCTTCATCTCCCTCAACCTTCTGCCTCACTCTTCCCCCTCGTCAAATAACACCTTACTGCGCCTCACCCAATCACCATCAAACCTTTTGTCTGCCCCATTCTTCCCTTTCTCCAAGCTATTGTGAAATCTCTGACACACCTTCAACAGCTCTCCCTACCTCTTCCTCCTCTTCCACATCTTACCCTACCGCTCCCCCCCCCCCCCCCCTGTTCTGTATCCGATGCTCCCCCTTCCTCTTCTTTAACAGTATGGACCTCAAACATCCGGGGCCTTCGCTCAAACTTCACTGATCTCTCCATACAGGTTGCTTCTGATAAACCAGACGTGATCTGCTTAACAGAAACTTTCCTCCTTCATGATGTCTCTGATTCCTTGGTATCTCCCCCAGGTTACTCCCTCCTCCGGTATGATAGACCTGAGCCTCGTCCTGGAGGGGGGGGGGTTGCTATCTTTATAAAAAAAACTCTCTTCCTCACTCGCCCTGCACTGCGCTCTCTCCACCTCACCCCCAGGAATACCTTTGGCTATGGCTTCCCGTTGTACCGTCCACCAAACAGTGATGACTCCATCTACATCTCGCTATCTGATAATATGGACCAACTTCTATCTACCCATCCCAACTCTCTCTTCCTCATATGTGGTGATTTAAATCGTCACCATGCCAGTTGGCTGGGTGTGTGTACCACTCTCACCAGCCATGGCTCTTCAGCAAAGGACTTCTGTGACTCACTGGGACTGACACAATCTGTCAATTTCCAGACCCGGATCTCAGTCAACGGAGCATCTTCTCTTCTGGACTTGGTTATGACTAACTTCCCTGAAAATGTCTGCTGCTCTTCTTCTGCTCCAATCGGCTCATCTGATCATGTGCTTGTTAAAGTGGACATCTCTCTGACCATTCTCAGAGAGCCTCCACAGCGTCGACGAGTCTGGCATTTCACTCAGGCCAACTGGCACGGTCTTCAAGCAGCCATCAATCATCTGGACTGGTCTCCCATCTCTACCGCCTCTGACATTAACTCATCCTGGGAATTCTTCCAAAGTAAATTGCTCTCTCTCATGCACAGATTTATCCCATCTCGTCTTCAGTTGTAATACCATTCCTCCCGTCCATGGTACACGGAATCCTGTGGCGAGGCTATTGCCCAGAAACAACTTGCTTTCGTCTCCTGGAGAGCAAATCCAATGGAAGGAAATCTCATTTCCTTTCACAAAGCCCGAAACAAGTGTGTGTCCACCCTCAGGAGAGCCAGGAAACAATATCTCTCCGTTCTCAGGACAGAACTCTCTTATCTGTCTCCCTCTTCCAAATCCTGGTGGCATCTGGTCAAATCTGTTTCTGGTGTTTGTTCCCCCTCCATCCCCTCCCTCACCTCAAACGGCCACACCTTTGACTCCGCACGTGAAAAAGCTGAATGCCTCAACTCTGTTTGCCTCTAAATCTTGTGTCCCAAACCCATCCCTCTCTGTACCCACCATACCCAGTCATACCCAGCTGCTCCTGGACTCTGTGTCCTTTCCTCCTGACAAGGTGGAAAAGTTTCTGTCAACCCTCGACTCTGATTCTGCAACTGGATCTGACGGCATCAGCCCACGGGTCCTAAAATCTTCCTCTGCTGCTCTTTCACACCCTCTCTCTGTTCTCTTCACCCTCTCTTTTGCTCAAGGTCATCTGCCATCAGCTTGGAAATCAGCCAACATTTCCGCTTTACACAAAAAAGGTGCAAAAACAGATCCTTGCAACTACAGACCAATCAGCCTGCTCCCAATTATCAGCAAAGTCATTGAATCCATCATTGCTTCGGATATGAAATCTTTCCTCTTCTCCAATGGCTTGATCTCTGATCATCAATTTGGTTTCAGACCTGGTCACTCCACTCAATGCCAAACAGGAAATTAGAGCTGTCTCCCTTGACATATCACGTGCCTTCGATACGGTCTGGCACCCCGCTCTGCTCACCAAACTCTCCTCTTTTGGTATCCATGGAAATCTCCACGCATGGCTGGCGGACTTCCTCTCTAGTCGTAGTCAACATGTGGCCCTGAATGGGTTTCTCTCATCTCCTCTTCCTGTTCAGGCTGGAGTTCCCCAAGGCAGTGTTCTGGGCCCTGTGCTTTTTTTGGTCTTCATCAATGATCTCTCTGACTCTCTTGAAAATCCTCTCTATCTCTTTGCTGATGACTCTACTCTCTGTCGCTCCATTCTTCATCCCTCAGATCGGCAGTCTGCAGCCTCCTCACTCTCTGCAGACCTGGACAAAATCACAGACTGGGCATACAAGTGGAACATGTCTTTCAATCCTGACAAATCTCACACTCTTACGATGTCTCTCCGAAAAGACCGACTGGACAACCCTCCCATCCACTTTCTGAATAATCCTCTCCAAGAAGTTCTGTCACTCAGGCTTTTGGGTCTCACTATCTGCCATGATCTTTCCTGGGAAAACCACATTTCAAATCTGGCCTCCAAAGCCAGTCGCCGACTGGGCATCCTCCGTCGTGCAAAGTCCTTCCTTGGCACACCTGAGCTCCTCACCACATACAAGGCTTTCATCCACAGCTCAATGGAATACTGCTCTCCCCTCTGGGCTGGTGCTCCTGCCTCACACCTAGCTCGTCTTCACGCTGTTGAAACCAAAGCATTCAGAATCATTGGAATCTCCCGCGATGAAGCTAACTCCAAGGGCCTCTCACTCACTCACCGCAGGCAGGTTGGTGGTCTTTCCGTCTTCTACCGACTCCTCTCTGGCCTTGCCCCCCCAGCTCTCTCTGGGCTCTGTCCAGCAAATATTCCTACAGGTCGCACAAGATCTGCCTGCAACCCTCTTATGGTTAAACTGCCAAAATCAAGACTATCTGCTCACCTTCACTCCTTCATTCCTCTTTTCTCCCGCCTCTGGAACAAACTCCCTCACTCTCTTCAATCCCACTCCACCCTCCAGGTCTTTAAAACAGCTGTTCACCACCATCTCTTATCTTCCCCCATCCAAAACCTTGATCTTTTCTATCCCCGCTAATTTCACCCCAATTCCACTTTTTTGAAATACCAACTTCTGTCCTGGAAGTCCTCGGTGTCCTTGTGTTTTATACTTCTCCCACCCCCCCTCCTCCCCCGTTCCCACGCCTCCTCCCCCCAAGCCCTCTCCCTCCCACACATCTCCCTGCTCTTAAATGTTGTGTGCTCTCAAGTGTTTGTGTGCTTCCCCTTCTCTTGTCTTCCGCTCCCTCTTTTTATATATTTTGTTTGTCTGGTTGATTTGTTTGTGAAGTAAATGTCAGCTCTTTCACGAGCCTCGATTCAGTATACAAAAAAACAAACAAACAAAAAAATGTACAGAAATGAGAACAAACTAACCAAATATTCTGTTGTTAATATTTGTTGAATTTTATCATTCTCCTCCATTGTATTTTTTTTCAAGCCCTCCACACCAAAGTTGCTGGAGGTTTATGTTTTTGGGTTGTTTTTACATTTACTCCGTGCTTTCAGGCTCTGCATTCCACAACATGGTACTCTCTGGTGCTTGCTCCGAGGAAAACTGCTCTTCTACATCACGCCAGGTTTTCTCTCCTTTAGATGAGCCCGGTACTGCAGATTCAACTATTCCCTGCATGTTTTCATATTACTGTATACGCACACTGTGTACATGTATACACACACACTGTATGTGCATTCCCATGCACAGAATTTCTTTCTATGTAATTACCCGCCCATCCCTGTACAGAAGGAGATGGGGTTTTGTAATTGTGTGTGTGTGTGTGTGTGTGTGTGTGTGTGTGTGTGTGTGTGTGTGTGTGTGTGTGTGTGTGTGTGTGTGTGTGTGTGTGTGTGTGTGTGTGTGTGTGTGTGTGTGTGTGTGTGTGTGTGTGTGTGTGTGTGTGTGTGTGTGTGTGTGTGTGTGTGTGTGTGTGTGTGTGTGTGTGTGTGTGTGTGTGTGTGTGTGTGTGTGTGTGTGTGTGTGTGTGTGTGTGTGTGTGTTTGTTTGTTTGTTTGTTTGTTTGTTTGTTTGTTTGTTTGTTTGTTTGTTTGTTTCCTGGCCGTGACTTTTTTACCATTTGAGCTATTGTTAAAGTTTCACCAAAGTTGTATTTTGATAATATGGAGAAGGCAAATCAATAACTTTGTCAAAAGGTTAAAGGTCAGTGTCACATAAAATCATCAAATTGACCTGAAATTTAAATGTACTATTTGAGTTTTGTCACAAATTTTTGACAAAGCTTTATTATGATATGGAGAAGGCAAAATAATAATTTGGTCAAAAGGTCAAAGGTCAGAGTCACATAGAATTGTCAATTTTCATCCGATTGACCTGAAATTTAGATAATTTGAATAGTGGTCACAGAATTGGTTCACCAATCAAAAGCGAGAAGCTGATTTTTTTTTTCGATCAAAAGCTTAAAGGTCAAGGCTGCATAAATCATCAATTTTCATTTTGTATTTTTTAAAAACTGTTTCTGTTATTTTGAGCATATGGAAGAAGAAGACGTCTGAATACAAATGGACGTGGACGGGCTCCGCATTTTCAGATGGTTTCTTGTTTTTATTGCTTTACTTCGATATTCTCATTGTGAGGAAATATGATTCTTAAATGTTAAAATATGTTTCTGTTCAAGATCATTTGTGAATGTCTCCAGTCATGTATTGACCCTCCGCTTCTACATACGATACACTACCCTTGAATGCCATCATCAGACAAGGTGGATGTCCTGGCCAGTGAGAGTGGAGATGATGAAGGTGAGCGGTCATGTGACACACTTATCATGTGCATTGTGACTGTGCTCAATCACGGCCTGCGTAATGGTGGCGGCGTGGGTGATGTTCTTCGCAAACCATCGAAGGAGGCATGTGGTCCTGTTTCTTGTGATCCCATAAATCTTTGATATCCTCACTCCTGCTGGTTTGAGTACATACCCAATGGTCGGATCTCAGGGTTTAGTTACTGTTGCTTATCTGTAAAGGGAGTGCACAGAGAAATCTCCTGTGGTCTTCATTTTCTCACTCTTATAGATATATAAATATATTATGTTGGTATCAATATTAACTCTTCTGTTTTATACTTGTTGCTTCCACCACTCGAAGTCCTCATGCCGTTAACTTTCCTCATTCATCTTCACTTTCTTTCTACTCCTGTCGCACTCGTACAGTTAGCGCACACTTTTCCATCCATTCAACATTTCATGTCCAACTGCCTTTTCCTTACATTTGTACTTTTTTCCCATTCTGCCTTCCAGGAGCCTCTTTTCGCCGGACGCATAATATATGACCTGCTGTTCTACTTCGTCGTCATTATCATTGTGCTTAACCTAATCTTTGGCGTGATCATCGATACTTTTGCTGATCTGCGAAGCGAGAAGCAAAAGAAAGAGGAGACCCTGAAGACAACATGCTTCATCTGTGGTACTGGCTCACTCCAGATGATTTGTTGTGACTTTGCTTAATCTCGTGCTGTGCAGATGGTCGATTGTTAGTATTCAATGTTGGTGACAGTTGGTATTCTCTCCTAATATTTTGATCGAGAAGCCCCCAGGAAAACGATGGTTCAACACAACTTGACTCAATTATTTTCCCCCCTCTGAAGCTCTGCTCAAGGATGCTTCCACAGTTTGTTTTGTAGTTTTGTAGACTAGTTGAGTGAAGGCTCGATTTTAAACCCTCTAATGATTATGATAAAAGCAAAATTTAAATAAGGGCTTTTGTACACTCGTGGCCAAAACTATTGGCACCCTTGCACTTTTTTCAAATAATGCACCATTTCTTCCAGAAAACTATTGAAAGAAAAAAATATTTTGGTATCCACACATGTATTTCTTTGGTTTGCAGTGGAACAAAACAAAAAAAAGGTGAAAAAATTACTAAATCTTAGCTTATTCCACACAAAAATTCAAAAATGGCCCAGACAATTATTGGCACCTTTTAGAAGTTGTTAGAAATTATATTTCAAACTGGTGATTCTCCTTTACTTTGGAATTGAACTCACCTGCGGTGAGTTGCAGATGCCTGCAATATAAAACATCGGGGCAATGCCCCCGGAGCTCACCTGGTAGAATAAACAGTATACTGCACCGACTAAGGGTATTTTAAACCAATTTGAATGGTTTCGAGAACACAGGGCAGCTTGTAGAACCATACTAACATAATCATAGGACTTTAAACAAACAATGGAAAAAAATACCAATTTTGGGGGGCAACCCCACCACCCCCGTCCCCCACCCCCTAGACTAAAGGGGCAGATTTCTGTAATTCCATGAACTTCCTTTGGTACCTCACTGGTGGTGAAGGTTGCGGGCAAGTTTCATCGAATTTGTGTGTGTAGTCTCCGAGAAGAAAACAAATACCTATTTTGGGGGGCAACCCCCCACCCCCGTAGACCCTCAAAGGGGCAAAAAAAAATTAATGCCGTGAACAAACTTTGGTACAGCATGGGTGGTGAATATCTGTGTATCCTTGGCATAAGTATGATATTGAAAGTGTGTAAAATTGTACCAAGTTGATGCAGATAAAGAGAAAACAAGAGTTGACCAAGAGAATAAAAATGCCAATTGCAGTCATCCTTTGCCTATGCTATGAAGTTAATCACCTGTCTCAATCGTTAGGCCTTGAGCGGGACAAGTTTGACAACAAAACCGTGACATTTGAGGAGCACATCCGCAAGGACCACAACATGTGGAACTACCTCTTCTTCATCGTGCTCATCCGTGTGAAGGACCCCACGGAATACACGGGTCCAGAGAGCTACGTGGCAAAAATGATCGCGGTAAGTGCCTGCCCTGACTATTGTGCCTCGAGATTAATTATTATATGGCAAGCTCGGGCCACAGTTTGACTCTTGGGTTGCCATGTGATGTGCAATTTAAGGATAGTGGATAAATTTACAAAGTGTGTTATTATGCTGCTTTGACAACCACTCTCATGTTAAGTGAGAGCATCATTTGTATAATTCTGGACAGCCCTGAAGTGTCGCAACCCAATCTCTCAGCATTACATCAAGTGCCTTTTAAGGAAGTATTCGAATTTCCACTGGAAAGTTGTTTCAAGCGGTGTTCCTACAGGATAGCAACTTGGATTGGTTTCCACGAATGCGAGCCATGTCGTTGGTAAGCGGACAAGCGGACGGTGAGACGAACGAACTGCACAACCTCCAGGAAAAGCTGGAGTCCACTATGAGTGTGGTATGTTACCTGTCGACTCAGCTGAACGAGCTCAAGGAGCAGGTACTGTCTGTCTCATTTAACTATTTTGATCCGAATATTTGGCCCATCTCTTTTCTGTGATGAAAATTACTTTTGTGGGCCAATTAAACCGGCCCCAGCAACATGAATGGTCTCGAGAAGATAATCCCGTTGTCCGCAGATGACCGAGCAGAGGAAGAAGCAGCAAAGAATGGGCTTTATCTCGAGGAAGAATTCCAACCTGAATGCACAAGCACCTGTTTGAGGTTGTTTCGCGGCTTGTGAGAGCTAAAGTGAAAGATGAACCTCACAGCAGTTTTCTGAAACCTGGAGCTGTTTACATTTTCCTTTTCTGCAAACCTACAAGTACCGGCATTTGAACTTGTTTGACGATTCAATCCATTGCTGGAGCCTGTGCGACTGTGCATTCTTATGCACATATGGGTGGTGCGAGCACACACACACACACACACACACACACACACACACACACACACACACACACACACACACACACACACCCCATATATATATATATTCCCTTTCCCCTGCTGAGGCCTGAACAAACGTGAATCTGTCTGTCTGCTCTGTACAGAGGTCAAAGGTCATCAAGATGCTGGTAAATATGCTTACACTTGGTTTCCAGATTGGTACCTGAACAAAGGTTTGGTGTTAGTGAATGTGATGTTATTATAGAGAGTGCTTTCTTATTGTTAAGTTTGAGGTGCAACAGTGAAATGGAAAGAGGAAGAGAGAAAAATAGCGCCTCGTCTCTTCGATCCGTACGCGACACTGCCGGACGACAGTTCCTGTATTACAAATGGACTTTTTAAAAGGAATCATCCAAGTTCGTGAAAATCGAGAATTGTATGGAACAAAATGCGAATGTGACTGTCACAGTAATGTCTCCTCATTTGATGGCGAGCTGTGGAAGCTCAATTCCCACGTATCGTTTTGTGACCATTCTGCCTGCAATAAACCCCAACCCTAATCTGAATTACATACATCGGTAAAGAATGGTCACGCGATAAGTTTATGCACTGCTTTTTTACCACAACTGCCTTTTGTATAGAAAACATACCTGGTCGTTTTTAACTCAGGTGTTCGCCTGCACTGCGAGTCACCTGCAGTGTAACACGTTCCAATGAGGGTTTTTTTTGCACTGCCCTATTAGGGAACATGTCATCCCAAATTCATGTGCGCAAAAAGAATTCTGGACTCTTACCGTTTTTTTTTTGTGAAAATGGCAGAATACCCAGATGTAACCGAAGGGTAGAAATTGGTGATGACGAGTCCGACGTTCATCCGTGAACCCAGTGCCAAATATCCAGGGTCAATGGGAGTCGCACAAACCCGTTTCCTTTGTAGCATTTTTTTTCTCCCGGATTGCGAGGCAGTTCCTAAGGATGGCATCGATACCCTGATTGGACCGTTCACCTGTGCCTTTTGTTTTGTTTACACCTTCGTGGGGTTTTTTTGCGTGCAAAACCAAAACAGTACCATCTTCGGGTTGTCTACATGCCTACACTCGTTTGCACATTGTAGTCATTGGTCTTCAATCGAGGTTATAAGGTACAAATAATTTGCCTTGAGAAAGAAGCAAGTTCAACTTTTTGGGTATTTAATTGTGTAGATTATATTTTGGGAAAGTCATTTTCAAGTGGTAATTAAGTTAAAATGCAATGTTTGTTTTCTTTGTGCAAAGATATTCAGAGTGCTTCCTGGCCGTCCTTGCCTTATTGCCATGGCCTTAAGATTTAAAATCGTAATAAAAATTTCCAGGACTTGTGTTCAAAGACTTTTCTTTTATTTCGTGACAAAATGGATCGGAGTACTGTTTCTCCATCATGCACCAAGGCATTAAAATGGACATTCATTGTCGCTCTAGCATATGAATGAAGCGACAGGTTTATATATATATTTATTATATTTAACTTGGCTAAAGATGGTGGAAGAAGAAATGCGGTCAAGGGGGTTAACAAGGGGAGATTCAGAAAATAGGGAAAAATGGAGAAGATTGTCATGGGGCCCGCAAGGCAAACTCGCTCTTGCAGGGAAAATGGCCTTAAAATGCCTGTTGTTGTATATATATATATATATACAGTCACGTGAAAAGGTAAGTACACCCCATGTGAAGTTTTGACTTTTTCAACATATTTCAACATACAGCTATTTGATCTTCATTTCAACAATATTGATAGATAAAGGTGATATAATATAACAAATATCATGAAACATTTACATTTTGTCGTCCATTGTATAATTTAAATAAACATCAATGCAAATTTCGCATGTGGTAAAGTACACCCTTGGCCCTAATAGGTGGTATTGCCCCCTTTGGCAGAAACAACCTCAAGTAGGCGTTTCTCATAACTGTCTACCAGTCTCTGACATCGACGGGGATAAATTTTTGCCCACTCCTCCACGCAGAATTCTTTCAGCTGTGCGATGTTTGAGAGATTTCTTGCATGCACAGCTCGTTTCAAATCCCCCCCCAAGATCTCGAGGGGATTTAGATCCGGGCTTTGACTTGGCCATTCCAGAACCCTCCATTTATTTCTTTTCAACCATTTCTTGGTGGATTTACTGGTATGTTTAGGGTCATTGTCATGTTGCAAGGTCCACCATCGGTTGAGCTTCAACTTTCCGACAGATGGCCTCACATTATCCTCAAGCGCCCTCTGGTGCAATGAGGAATTCATAGTGGATTCAATGATGGTGAGCTGCCCAGGCCCTGGTGCAGCATAGCTGCCCCAAACCATAATATTTCCACCACCATGCTTTGCAGTTGGTATCAGGTTCTTGTGGTCAAATGCTGTCTTTGGTTTTCGCCAAAATGTCTTCTGGTACTCTGGCCAAATAGCTCTACCTTTGACTCATCTGTCCAGAGCACATTGTTCCAGAAGTGCTGGTGTTTGCCTCGGTGTTCATTGGCAAACTTTCGTCTTGCCCTGATGTTCTTTCTGGACAGCAAAGGTTTCCCCCTGGCACACCTCCCATGTAGATCAAATTTGTGTAGCCTCTTTCTAATGGTAGACTCGTGCACTTTGACGTCAACAGTGGAAAGAGCTACCTGTAGGTCCTGTGATGACATTCTGGGTTTCTTAGAGACTTCTTTCAGCATCTTGCGGTCTGCTCTCGGGCTGAACTTGCCGGGGCGGCCTGGCCTGAACAAGTTGGCAGTTGTTTGGAATCTTCTCCACTTGTAGATGATCTTCCAGACAGTCGAATGATTGATTTCAAATTGTTTGGAGATCTTTTTAAATCCCTTCCCAGACTCGTAGGCATCTATAACCTTCTTTCTGAAGGCCTCAGAGAGCTCTTTTGATCGAGGCATGGTGACGCCGCATACTTCAACAACAAAGAGCAAACCAAACTAAATGTCTGAGGTTTAAATAAGACAGGTTCCTCCAAGATCCTCTCTAACGATGTTCTAATCATTTGCACCTGAGCTGGTGCACCTGATTCTAATTTTAGGTATTTGAAGTAGTGATAAATGTTGGGGTGGACTTACTTTCTCCACATGTGAAATTTGCATTTATGTTTCTTTAAATTATACAATGGACTACAAAATGTAAATGTCTCATGATATTTGTTATATTATATCACCTTTATCTATCAATATTGTTGAAATGAAGATCAAATAGCTGTATGTTGAAATATGTTGAAAAAGTCAAAACTTTACATGGGGTGTACTTACTTTTTCACGTGACTGTGTATATATATATATATATATATATATATATATATATATATATATATATATATATATATATATATATATATATATATATATATATATATATATATATATGTGTATATATATATATATATATATAAAAGAATGATATTAAGTGATAATTTATGAATAATATGAATGTTTCAACTCTGACATCGCATCAGCTGTGAATGTTATTCCTTTAAAACATTTATTTGAAACTTAAAAGCAGAATATCTTGGAGGAAGTGCATTTGACTGGCTGGTCTGGTTTTCATTCTGGAGCAAACGATGAACTGTTACACTGGTGATGTTGTTGCGTCAATAGGTATGCTCTGATTTTCCTTTGGATGGCACATTAAGCCAGGAGTCCCATCTGCCAGCATTAGCTGGTGGATGACAAAGAGTAGGTGAGTTATCACCAGCCCAGTATCCTGAACCAATTACAAATTCCTACCCTAAGCAGCTCTAGTGCAACATCAGACCTGACCAGCCGGTTCGTGAAAGACTTGGGCCAATCTTACAGGCCATATGAGGCACCAACACTCAACTAATAATGGGATCTGCCATGTGATGGTGATGATTGTTTTTTTTAAACTCCTCTGTACTTTGTCCAGCTTTTGACACACTCACTGATACTTTGGCAAGGCAACACACTGAGCACAATCATTCGGAAGCAGTACTCACGCAATCCCTAAACCAAGATCTTCCTAACACCAGCAAAGAACACCTGGTAACGATGCTTCCACATGATGAAGCATGCAAGCAGTGACAGGAGAGCAATCAGGATGTTGAGAGCTACCTGCAGAAGCAGCAAGGCTTGGGGTGAATCTGTGGCCTGATCGCAGTCCTCTCCTGGATAGTGGAACGTGCGTGCGATCGGATCGTTGGGATCTAAACGGCAGCGGCAAATTCCATCAGGACGATGCCCATCTTCACACTGTAGTTCGGTGAGTAATGTGTAATGGTAGCCGCAGTAAGCAACTGCAGCCAAAGCAAGAACCATGGCCAGGAAACAGAAAATGAAGTATGTGATCTGGGGGAAGGGCATGACAAAAATTGAGCATGAGCCCTGCTAAAGCCTCCCCTTCACCCCTAGCAGGAGGGGGAGATAACTACGAGTATTTAATACGTACACATGGGTCTAAATTTCTAGAATATGAAAACCTGGGATGATAGGAGCGAGTAAGGAGGTTTGGAGTGTGGGTATTGAAGCAAAAGGTTTGATAATCGATGGAAATATTGGAAGGGGCCTGTATGTAGCGTTGAGACTGTTGGTGGTGATGTAGTTTCCCTCAATGTTTGCATAACTAATAAATAAATAATCCTTCAAGGTCTTTCCTAAACTATAGACTGGGGTTGGAGAAACTATTAAAATATGTGATATTACAGGCTTGGGTTTGAATGTTTGTGTTCAACTAAAAAATCCTGCCATTCTGGGATTCATGCAAGTGGTGGTGCAACACCAACTGCTGTCTGCCAGGAACATGTTAAACTGGTGTAGCCAGGGATGTTCGAACAGAGATGAATTACAATCCTTGTTCACCTACAGGGTTCTGGATGGAATGACGTTCTATTTCAAGGGAGGCCTACGCGGTATGAACCTGCCCCATGCATTCCCCAGTTTAAAATTGCCAACAGCTGATAGATGCCCTCACTTTAAGTCTAAGGGAACATTCTCCAGTTTTTCTTTTTGAGACCAAAATGGTGCCAATCAGCTTACAAAGACCAGTATAAACTGAGTGACTTACTTTTGCGCAGAATTGTACAGAGGAATCTTCTTCAGCTTTGTAAGACACGCACAATATGAAGAACCCCACGCAGGCCACAAAGCAGATCTGCAGATAAATGGATGAATCGTTAAAACTCCAGTCTGCCAAATTAATACCACAAGAAGTCTAATTTGACAGTGAGTATGTCTATTAATTACTTATTATTGGACCTTGACTACGTCTATTAATTACCTCTATTAGTTTGCATTTAATTACCAATTAATTACCTCTACGTCTATAAATTCCCTCTATTAGTTTCCATTTAATTACCAATTAATTACCTCTACGTCCATAAATTCCCTCTATTAGTTTGCATTTAATTACCGATTAATTACCTCTACGTCTATTAATTACCTCTATTAGTTTACATTTAATTACCAATTAATTACCTCTACGTCTATTAATTACCTCTATTAGTTTACATTTAATTACCAATGAATTACCTCTACATCTATTAATTACCTCTATTAGTTTACATTTAATTACCAATTAATTACATCTACGTCTATTAATTACCTCTATTAGTTTACATTTTATTACCAATTAATTACCTCTATGTCTATAAATTACCTCTTTTAGTTTGCATTTAATTACCAATTAATTACCTCTACGTCTATTAGTTACCTCTTAGTTCACATTTAATTACCAATTAATTACCTCTCCGTCTATTAATTACCTCTATTAGTTTGCATTTAATTACCAATTAATTACATCTGCATCTATTAATTACCTCTATTAGTTTACATTTAATTACCAATTAATTCCCTCTATGTCTATTAATTACCTCTATTAGTTTACATTTAATTACCAATTCATTACCTCTACGTCTATTAAATACCTCTATTAGTTTACATTTAATTACCAATTAATTACCTCTATGTCTATTAATTACCTCTATTAGTTTACATTTAATTACCAATTAATTACCTCTATGTCTATTAATTACCTCTATTAGTTTGCATTTAATTACCAATTAATTACCTCCATGTCTATTAATTACCTCGATTAGTTTACATTTAATTACCAATTAATTACATCTATGTCTATAAATTACCTCTATTAGTTTACATTTAATTACCAATTAATTACCTCTATGTCTATAAATTACCTCTATGAGTTTGCATTTAATTACCAATTAATTACCTCTACGTCTACTAATTACCTCTTAGTTTACATTTCATTACCAATTAATTACATCTACATCTATTAATTACCTCTATTAGTTTACATTTAATTACCTCTGTCGATTAATTACCTCTTTTAGTTTACATTTAATTACCTCTTCGTCTATTAATTACCTCTATTAGTTTGCATTTAATTACCAATTAATTACCTCTACGTCTATTAGTTACCTCTTAGTTTACATTTAATTACCAATTAATTACCTCTACGTCTATTAATTACCTCTATTAGTTTGCATTTAGTTACCAATTAATTACATCTGCATCTATTAATTACCTCTATTAGTTTACATTTAATTACCAATTAATTACCTCTACTATTAATTACCTCTATTAGTGTACATTTAATTACCAATTAATTACCTCTACGTCTATTAATTACCTCGATTAGTTTACATTTAATTACCAATGAATTACCTGTTTATAAATTACCTCTATTAGTTTGCATTTAATTGCCAATTAATTACCTCTATGTCTATTAATTACCTCTATTAGTTTACATTTAATTACCAATTAATTACCTCTATGTCTATAAATTACCTCTATTAGTTTGCATTTAATTACCAATTAATTACCTCTATGTCTATTAATTACCTCTATTAGTTTACATTTAATTACCAATTAATTACCTCTATGTCTATTAATTACCGCTATTAGTTTGCATTTAATTACCAATTAATTACCTCTACATCTATTAATTATCTCTATTAGTTTACATTTAATTACCAATTAATTACCTCTACGTCTATTAGTTACCTCTTAGTTTACATTTAATTACCAATTAATTACCTCTATGTCTATAAATTACCTCTTTTAGTTTGCATTTAATTACCAATTAATTACCTCTATGTCTATTAATTACCTCTATTAGTTTACATTTAATTACCAATTAATTACCTCTGTCTATTAATTACCTCTTAGTTTGCATTTAATTACCAATTAATTACCTCTACGTCTATTAATTACCTCTATTAGTTTACATTTAATTACCAATTAATTACCTCTGCGTCTATTAGTTACCTCTTAGTTTACATTTAATTACCAATTAATTACCTCTCCATCTATTAATTACCTCTATTAGTTTGCATTTAATTACCAATTAATTACATCTGCATCTATTAATTACCTCTATTAGTTTACATTTAATTACCAATTAATTACCTCTACATCTATTAATTGCCTCTATTAGTGTACATTACCTCAATTACCAATTAATTACCTCTACGTCTATTAATTACCTCTATTGGTTTACATTTAATTACCAATGAATTACCTCTGTTTATAAATTACCTCTATTAGTTTGCATTTAATTACCAATTAATTACCTCTACGTCTATTAATTACCTCTATTAGTGTACATTTAATTACCAATTAATTACCTCTACGTCTATTAATTACCTCTATTGGTTTACATTTAATTACCAATGAATTACCTCTGTTTATAAATTACCTCTATTAGTTTGCATTTAATTACCAATTAGTTACCTCTACGTCTATTAATTACCTCTATTAGTTTACATTTAATTACCAATGAATTACCTCCACGTCTATTAATTACCTCTATTAGTTTGCATTTAATTGCCAATTAATTACCTCTACGTCTATTAATTACCTCTATTAGTTTACATTTAATTACCAATTAATTCCCTCTGTCTATTAATTACCTCTATTAGTTTACATTTAATTACCAATTCATTGCCTCTACGTCTATTAATTACCTCTTTTAGTTTACATTTAATTACCAATTAATTACCTCTACGTCTATTAACTACCTCTATTAGTTTACATTTAATTACAAATTAATTACCTCTACGTCTATTAATTACCTCTATTAGTTTGCATTTAATCACCAATTAATTACCTCCATGTCTATTAATTACCTCGATTAGTTTACATTTAATTACCTCTGTCTATAAATTACCTCTATTAGTTTGCATTTAATTACCAATTAATTACCTCTATGTCTATTAATTACCTCCATTAGTTTACATTTAATTACCAATTAATTACCTCTATGTCTATAAATTACCTCTATTCGTTTACATTTAATTACCAATTAATTACCTCTATGTCTATAAATTACCTCTATGAGTTTGCATTTAATTACCAATTAATTACCTCTACGTCTACTAATTACCTCTTAGTTTACATTTCATTACCAATTAATTACGTCTACATCTATTAATTACCTCTATTAGTTTACATTTAATTACCAATTAATTACCTCTATTAGTTTGCATTTAATTGCCAATTAATTACCTCCACATCTATTAATTACCTCTATTAGTTTACATTTAATTACCAATTAATTACCTCTACGTCTATTAATTACCTCTATTAGTTTACATTTAATTACTAATTAATTACCTCTATGTCTATAAATTACCTCTTTTAGTTTGCATTTAATTACCAATTAATTACCTGTATGTCTATTAATTACCTCTATTAGTTTACATTTAATTACCAATTAATTACCTCTACGTCTATTAATTACCTCTATTAGTGTACATTTAATTACCAATTAATTACCTCTACGTCTATTAATGACCTCTGTTGGTTTACATTTAATTATCAATGAATTACCTCTGTTTATAAATTACCTCTATTAGTTTGCATTTAATTACCTCTACGTCTATTAATTACCTCTATTAGTTTGCATTTAATTACCAATTAATTACCTCTACGTCTATTAATTACCTCTATTAGTGTACATTTAACTACCTCTATGTTTATAAATTACCTCTATTAGTTTGCAATTAATTACCTCTACGTCTATAAATTACCTCTTAGTTAAGGAGTATTGGAACATTACCTTTTAGACATGTAGACCTTTAGAGCCCTTACACCTTTTGGACCCTTTACACCATTTTGTAACCAGTTGACCTTTTAGGGCCCTTTATATGCTTTAAACCTTTACACCCTTTCAACCTATTCGACCCTTACACCCTGGTGTTGGGCTAGCGGCTAGGGTGCCGGCTTAGGATCCTAGGATCCTGGGTTCGAATCCCGGTCGATCGCTGGATTAACGCCAGGGGGTTGACTCAGCCCGTCATCCTTCCGAGGTCGGCTAATTGAGTACCAGTTCACTGGTAATTCTCTGTTTGTCGTTAAAGGTGGCAAAAAGGGTTGGCGTCAGGAAGGGCATCCGGCCGCAAAACATTGCTTCAAAAAGGGGACCAAAAAACAACAACAACCACGGTTCCCGAAAAAGGCCAACCCCCGCTTTGCGGGGAAAAATGGCCTCTAAAGGTGGTTTTTTTTTTTAAACCTATTAGACCCTCAAGACCATGAAAACCGTTTATAACCCCAAGACCCCCAATAACCTTTAGATCCCCTCAGACCTGGCCTTTAGACCTTTTATAACCTGAAGACCCTCAAGACCCCCCAAATCCTATAGTCCCCTAAGACCTCACAGATCCTGTTAGACCTGTCTGAGGGTATTCTGCAATAACACTTGAGGTTCCCCAGTCATAATCAAATGCACCCAATTGGTATATCAACTCAGAAACAAGCTAAGAGGGTGCACATTTAATTAATCATTTAATTAGTTTGCCTTTTTCAGGTTCTGTTCATCTTACTTCGTGGCATCGGGAAAAGTCCCATGTGAAATAGAAAAAGCCCCGTGCGGCAAAGACAAAACAGTGTCGGTGATAACAATTTTACCCATTATAATCTTTAAATAGAAATATAATTTTTTTGGACATAACAGCACAGACTATATAATTTTTTGTGCTTTTATTATTGCTAAACCTCAATAATTTTTCAAGATATCACATTGAAATTTCCACAACCTATTTGTACATATGTGCAGTACATGTGAATACAATCAATACATGTGACTATAAATTGTTAGCTCTAACATGAGCCTCGATTCTGTATCCCTCCCCCCCGCCCCGCCCCCCCCCCCCAAAAAAAACTGGTTCAAATGAGCCCTAGGTCAGTGTCAATGCCATCCAAAACATGGAGAACACCTTATTATAATGGAAATTATAAAATGAATCAAACAAATTTGTTATGCACAACATTCCATCATGTAAAACACTCGATAGGCCAAATTTTCCAAATTATCAAATTTCTGTTTCCATGGCAACTGTTATTTATTTGCATTTTGCAAGCATCATGCTATGCATGACATCTTTACCTCCGCCAACAAAGGTGGATGGAGGTTATTTTCACCCCTATCTGTTTGTCCGTCTGTTTATTTGTTTGTGAACAAAATATCTCAAGTTGTGGACGGATTCGGACGAAATTTGGCAGAGATGTAGCGTATGTCACAAGGACGACATGATTCGATTTTGGTGAAGATTCGGATCCGGATCCGGCTACTATAATTTTTTGTGATTCTTCACCATTGGGAGATCGGGCCAAAAACAATACATACATAGCACGATATCTCAAAAAGTTGTGGACGGATTTGGACGAAACTTGGTGGACCGGTTGGGTGTCTGACAAGGCCAAATAGATTCGACTTTGGTGAAGATATGAATATGGATTCGGATATATGATAATTATTTTATCTTTTTGGTGCTTCTTCACCATTGGGAGATAGGGCCAAAAACTATACATTGCGGGATATCTCAAAAAGTTATCGACGGATTTGGACGAAACTTGGTGGACTGGTTGGGTGTCTGACAAGGACAAATAGATTCGACTTTGGTGAAGATATGAATATGGATTCGGATATATGATAATTATTTTATCTTTTTGGTGCTTCTTCACCATTGGGAGATAGGGCCAAAAACTATACATTGCGGGGTATCTCAAAAAGTTATCGATGGATTTGGACGAAACTTGGTGGACAGGTTGGGTGTCTGACAAGGACAAATAGATTCGACTTTGGTGAAGATCTGAATATGGATTCGGATATATGATAATTATTTTATCTTTTTGGTGTCTTCACCATTGGGAAATAGGGCCAAAAACTATACATTTCGGGGTATCTCAAAAGGTTATGGATGGATTTGGACGAAACTTGGTGGACAGGTTGTGTGTGTGACGAATATGGATTCGGATATGATTATTTAATTTTTTAAGTGATTACTCACCATTGAGTGATCTGGCCAACCAGGTGGAGGTATATTCTCCACTGAGTGCTGTTCTCGTTCTTGTTTGTTTGTGAGCAGGAAATCTCAAAGTTGTGGACTGATTTGGATGACATTTGGTGGAGAGGTTGGGTGTGTGACCAGGATTAATTAATTAGATTTTGGTGAAGATGTGAATCTGGATCTGGATTCGATAATTTTAAGTGATTCTTCAATTTTTGGAAATAGAGCCAAAAACGATATATAGCACGATATCTCAAACGTCTGTCGTCGGATTATGACAAAACATGGTGGATAAGTAGGTTATGTGACAAAAACAAGTCGAATACATTTTGTTTCAGATCTGGACTATCGATGGGATACAAAATGTAAACTGTTCAGCCTGATGGAGGTATGCGTTCAACCGAGTGCCCTTCTAGTTTGACTTTGTGTTCATTGTACCAGGGTGGTACTTACAGGCAGGCCAGCCCAGTAAGGTGTGTCCCTGACGGGTAGGTTAGAGAGGTAGAGAGACGTGAAGGCCACAGCTGTCACTCCAGCTCCCAACACAAGCTGCAGCAGAGCGAGCAGTAGTGGGAATGGACAACCACAGCACGTGTACCTCTCATCATGTTCCGGAACAGCTGTGGGTGTAAGAACATTATCTTCCGCACACTGCCTCAATGTATTTTCCAATACACCTGATCATCCTAAACTTTGACTCGTACTGGGATAACTTAAATGGAGGTTGGGTAAGGTGTAGTGCAGGTAGTGGAGAAGGTGTGGTGGTGTCGGGTTGCGGTGACATGTGGGCGGTTGCGTTAGGGTTGAGTCAAATTAAATTTCTATATTTATGTACGTACTAAAAAGATATTCTCAGTCTAATTAAAACCTCCTGTATTGCAAACGGAAATGCAAACAAGAATGATTCCCAACAGAAACAGAGAAATTGATTATCGATCCATGATTGATCGATCCTACACTGATTTAACATGTGACCCATTTTAACCCTTCATGGAATTCCTCATGAGATCTGATGAAAATCTCATCTGATATGAGCAATCATTGGACGTTTCTGCAAGGACAGAGGACAGTTCGTGTACACAGAGAAGTATGCATGGATATCTTGTTTCCTGTTGTTTCCAACTTTGTCCCATCTGAAAATATTTTCTCCGGTGGAGGTCTTGTTTCCATGGTGATTCAATCAACACCAACCCGGTGTAATGAACATGTTTCCACCACCTATTCTAAAAGCAGTTGCTTTATTCGATTTTTCATTCGTCCCGTGATGATGTAATTAGAGAACGAGGTTGATCTCTAGTGGGAGTGATATCGCAAGTATGAAAAGTTTGTTTGCTATTTGCACTTTTCTTGATAAGTGAATAGATTACAATCAGTTGAGAATCACTTCCAGCATCTTGAGCCTGTTCCAAGCTTGAAACGAAGGCAAATGGTGATCCAATCAGTTTTGGTTCAGACAAGGCTGGAATTAGGGGCAAGAGGGGCTGGAGACCCAGGCGACCGCATGGGGTGTCGGGCTTGGTGGTGCTACTGCTTGGGGTCGCACGACACCATCAAGTCTCTTAGGGTCCAAAGCTATTACCAAAAAAAAAATGATGCAGGAGGAGGACATTCAGCTCGTCATGCCTGCACTACACCAACACCAGATTCAATGAATCTGTCAAGCTAACGACTTGATATCATTGAAGTCTTGAGGGGAGAAGGGGGGCGAGTGGGGATGAGAAAAGTGTGGCAGGGTCGGAGATATCACAAGGGTGTTAAAAATAAAACTGCTGTGGGCGAAGGCATATTTAGGGTGAAGAATGTACAACACCAAGCACACACTGTCCCTTAACGAGACCTTGGCTCTCACATACATCACACTCAGCATAGATGTATGTGCACAATCATACATCCGTACTCGAGTTGCTTACAAGTTACAAGGTGTGCTAATGTCTGTGTACACCTCCATATCTAATGCATCTTGGAACATACCTGTCTAATTTCGATTTAAACCTGTCTAATGTTTCTGCTGCCTCTACCTTTCCAAGGAGACCATTCCATGCATCAACTCCATTGGCATTCGGTAGATCACATACCTCCATGAGGCTGAACAGATTATATTTTGCATCCCACTGATAGGTAGGATCTGAATCCTGACAGTTTTTCTCCTTTTCCCTTTATGAGGGGTGAGGTCCGATCCGATGGCACCAAGCTTCTTCCCTGCCTTGACCACGATCCGCCTCCACTTCCCTCTGTCCTAAACCAACTCTCTCCATCCTCCAACCACCCCCACCTTACTGATATCCCTCTTCACACAATCCTCCCATCTCATCTGTGGTCTACCTCTTTTCCTCCTAACTTGGTTGTTTCCTCAACCTATTCGCTCTCTTTACCATTCTCTCTTCCCCCATCTGCACCAATGTCCAGCCCATCTCAGCCGGCATTTCAACAATCTTCCTGTCAAGCTCATCTGCACACCAATCTCCTCCCTTAGTTCATCCATCCTCCTTCTATCCACCCTCTTCATTCCCACAATCCTCCGGACCCAGTTTTTCTCGCAAACCTGCAGCCTCTGGTGTTGTATCTCTGTCAGTACCACCGTCTCCAGACCATAAAGGTAGACCTGTGTTACACATGACATCAGAACCTTTCCTTTCAATCTCCTTGAAATATTTCTGTCTGCCATTACACCCTCCACCCTCCACACATTCGCACCCACCTGAATCCTCCTCTGCACCTCTGCCTCTGACTAACCATCCCCGGTCACTGTTCCCCACAAATGATACTCAAACCTATTTCCTTGTCTGATCTCCTTCCACTCTAACCTGATATTCATTTATTTTCTCTGCTACCAGACCCACATCACTTCCGTCTTCTCCATGTTCATTTTCAGCCCATGTTTCTCAAATGCCTCCTTCCACTCCTCCAGTACTTCCTGCATCTCCCGCCCAATCTCCACCACAACAACCAGATCATCCGCATACAATATCCTTCCCAGAATATCTTTCATGTTTACCTTCCTGCTTACCAGCTCCATCACCATGATAAACAGGAGTGGGCTGGGACTGCTTCCCTGCCTCAAACCGATGTTCACATTGAACTCCTCCATCCTAAGACCAACCAAAACTCTCCCCTTCATTTCCTTGTACATCCCTTCCACCAATGTCACTTCTGCCTCTGACACCCATCCATCTCAGGTGTCACCATCAACATGTAATCATCATCCTCATCATCACCAATCCCATCTATTTGTTATGGACTCAAACGGCTTGGACGAGCTCCACCAAATCTAGCTTTTGTGCTTGGAGTACCCAGGGTTAGATCACTCAAGTTGCTTACTCAAGTTGGTTATATATATATATATATATATATATATATATATATATACAGAGTGGTCCAGAAACCCTGGGCACATTTTGAAGAACAATACCTGCAACAAACAACTAAATTTATTATTGTTCTTTTGTGCAAAACAAAACATGATTACTCGTTAAAGTCTAATCAGTCCAATATACATGAAACAGATCAGTTCAAATGTTCAAACTGTACTCTGATACACTCTGACATGCAGTTCTGCATGTTTTAGTTGTTAATTCAGCAGTCTCATTACAGATGAATTGTTTCAAGTCTCTGAGGGTCATAGGATTCCTCGCATACACTTTGTGTTTGAGGAAACCCCAAAGGAAGAAATCACAGGGTGTTAAATCACAAGACCGCAGCGGCCATTCAACCGGACCACGACGGCCAATCCATTTGTCTGTAAAGTTCAAATCAAGGGCGTGGCGTACACTGGCAGCATAATGAGCAGGCGCACCATCATGCATGAACCACATTTGGCCATCATTGCGTGGAAATACATGCTGCTCCAACATTAGAAGGTAATTTGCAGCATTCGCATTTTCTTCGAAAAATATTTGTCCAACAATGCCTCCAGAAGAAATGCCTGCCCAGACGGACACACTAGCTTGATACTGGACGTTGTGCTGAACAGTAAATCGTGGGTTGTCCACTGCCCATATCACACTGTTATGTCGATTCACAGAACCAGATCAAGTAAACTTGGATTCATCTGACCACTAGATCCTGTTCTGCAAATCATTGTCCATATCCATTAACCCAAGCAATGTCTCACATGCCTCAACACGCCTGTCAAAATCATCCTCAGATAGTTGGTGAATTAATCTGGGTGTGTATGGTTTCGCATTAAAGTATTTTAGTATTCTTTGAATCAATGATTGGCTTATGTTGGTGACGTTTGATAAACGATGAGTTGATAATGGTGTGTTACTGTCGAGTTGTTGTTGAATGACCGCTCTTCTTTCCTCAGTTTGAACAGTACGAGTTTGAACAGTATGAACAGTATGAGGTGACTGTTTTGGAAGAATGCTGCCGGGTTCATCAAACTGCTTGTTTATTCTGCCAATGGTTCTTCTGTCAATTGCGTCGGCGCCACAATCTATGACAAGTAGTCTGTGAACTTCAGCCAAATTTCCAAACACAGAACACAAGCGTACAGCGCGAATTTTCTATCTCACGATATCCTCAGTCATATTAGGGCATCTAATTCACAATGAACTGAACTAATGCAAAGACAAACGCGTGCAGCACAGTGAGCGAAGCTCGCCCCGATACATATCACATGATGCACCTCAACCTGTTGCGTATCATGTGATGCCTGTGCGTGTGAAGCGGTCACATCCATTAATCATGTTTTGTTTTGCACCAAAGAACAATAATAAACTTAGTTGTTTGTTGCAGGTATCGTTCTTCAAAATGTGCCCAGGGTTTCTGGACCACTGTGTGTGTGTGTGTGTGTGTGTGTGTGTGTGTGTGTGTGTGTGTGTGTGTGTGTGTGTGTGTGTGTGTGTGTGTGTGTGTGTATAGACAAGGCTGGAAGACAATATATATACATACATACATACATACATGAAAAAGGCACATCGTGGCTTTAATGGTGAGCACTAGTCATGGATTCGTCTCACACAGTGAAAACCACATGATGAAAACCCCAATCCAGGCATGAACCAAAATCAAATTGGCTTGTTCTTGTCATCTACCTAGTTTTGTCATAATTCGTCCACAACTTTTTGAAATACCATGCTGTACAGTATATCATTCTGGCCCCACCTCTCAATGGTGAAGAATCAGTTTTAAAATTTTGGTACCCAGATCCGGATTCAGATCTTCACCAAAATCGAATCTTTCCATCCTCGTCACACACCCAACCTGTCCACCAAGTTACGTCATAATCCGTCCATAACTTTTTGAGATATCGTGCTATATATCGTTTTTGGCCCCATCTCTCAAGGGTGAATGATCGATTAAAATTATAGTATCCAGATCCAGATCTTCACCAAAATCTAATGATTTTGTCCTTGTCACACACCCAATCTGTCCAAATTTTTTTTGTGGTATCCTGTTCACAGACAAGCAGACAGACAGACAGGGGTGAAAACATAACCTCCGACCACCTTATTATTCTTGTGAAGGACCCTTGCCTTACTACCATATTAACTCTCCTCGTCGTTAGTCTCAGGCTATGGCCCCTGGTCATATATCACTGTCTATTCTGCTGAATAACTCTTCTGCACTTGTTTTGTCTGTGTCCTTCATTATCTTAAACATCTCCATCATATCCCCTCATAACCACCTCCTTTGTAATGTATGAAGTCTTGTCTCCACTCAAACGCTCCTGACACCTTAATATAGCTAGGCCCAGATTCAGTGGACTTGTTTGGTACTGAACCCGCTCTATGACAGCTGTCTCCTCCCTCAGATACATGGCCCAATCTATGAGAGGACCAATACTTTCTTGAACCCTATCACCCTCTCAACCAATCCTACCCCACCCCCGCTTCTTTTATTTCCCCTACCTCTGTTACCACTTTTTTGAAATACCAAATTCTTTCCTGGAAGTCCAAGCAGTGTCCATGTGTTTTATACCTCTACCTTTCCCACGCCTCCTCTCCCCCCCCCCCCCCCCCCCCCAAGCCCTCTCCTTCCCACAGATCTCCCGATGTCCCTGCTCTCAAATGTTGTACTTGTGTGCTTCCCCATCTTGTCTCCCACTCCCTTTATCTTATGTTTTATGCGTCACTTTGTCTTTTTGTGATTAATGTTAGCTCTTACACGAGCCTCGATCAAGTTACGATACAAAAAATACAAAAAATAAATAAATCTGAGTTTAGTGTCATCTCCAAATCATTGATAGAAATTGTGAATAATAATGGTCCAAGTATTGATCCCTGAGGTACCCCACTAGTTATAGATCCTCCCAGCCAGACATCCTCACACTCAGAGCCACTCTTTGCTTGCTCTCACTAATCCAGTTTCCGATCCAGTTAGCTACCTGACCAGCCACTCCACAATTACCCTCACCTTAGCTAACAACTTCATATGTCGTTCCTTATCAAACGCCTTCCCAAAAAGTAAAGATTATACTGCATTCCCTGCACTTCCACACTTCATCAAACTCTAATATATTTGTTAAACATCACCTCCCTTTCAGGTGGGCGAACAGGTTGTTTTCTCAAAGGTGCGATGTCGTCTCTCAGATACAGTGATTTCATTTCTAATATTGTTCCGCTTATGTTTCCGATCACAAAACCAATTTCCAATCCACTGAGCTACCTGGACAGCCACTCCACATTTTCTTGCTGAATGTTTCCCGAAGGCTGTATTGGAATGCCAGGAATCCATGCAGACTTCCTTTAATTCGTTTGCATTCATTGAAATGGTTCCTCATCTAATCCCTTAATATGACCCTACTGCAAAGCCGCAAATAGCCGGCGAAGCCAAAGCCTCCATTGAACCTTTTCGCAATTGTTTATGCATACTTCCGCATCCGCAAGATGGCGGCCTCCATGGAGCCATTTGGTGCGTCAAAGCTTCGAAATTCTCAAAGGATCCAGCAAAATCTGGCTTTTCAACATAATACGTACGCGTTCATTGACAACACCGGCTTCGCCGGCTATTAACATCTTCAACACCTTCCCCATAACTGAAGTCAAACAAGCAGGTCGTTAGTTCCACAATTCTTCTCTGGATCCTTTCTTAAACTAGTTCATAGAACACCTTACCCCATTCCGTTTTGAGAAAGGATATGGGAAAAGTCTTAACCAATAAATGGATTTTATTAACCAATTAAAAGATTAACCAATAAATAAACAAGTACAAAAAGTTTTAATTAAAACAAAAGCCGCGTCGATGTTACACAATGCCTAGATGCAGCTGTGCCTATAACGTCGATGTTATAGGCACAGGACATTCCTATTGATTCGATTACTTGATGTTATTTTTGTGCAAAGTGAAAATATATCTCGGCAATTTCCCGTGTGTGGCGACGAATTTTTAATATATCTCGGCATTTTCCCGTCTGTTATTTCAGGCGGTGTATGACTGACCATGCCGCGATTAAAAATATATATATCTCGGCAATTTCCCGTGTGTGGCGACACGTGAACGAAGCTATGCTCCTCTCTCCACATTATTGTGACGACGTATAAATTAAATATTTCATCGTGACGATTGTCATCAAATGGACGAATTTTTAATAATAATATATCTCGGCATTTTCCCGTCTGTTATTTCAGGCGGTGTATGACTGAGCATGCCGCGATTTAAACAAAATATATATATCTCAGCATTTTCCCGTCTGTTATTTCAGGCTGTGTATGACTGAGCATGCCGCGATTTAAACAAAATATATATATCTCGGCATTTTCCCGTCTGTTATTTCGGGCGGTGTATGACTGAGCATGCCGCGATTTAAACAAAATATATATATCTCGGCATTTTCCCATCTGTTATTTCGGGCGGTGTATGACTGAGCATGCCGCGATTTAAAAAAAAAAAATCTCAATGGACTTGAAGTTACAGGCCTTTGAGAATTCATTTCGTTCTATAAAGGGCAACTTTCATCGGATTTTCTTCCCGTTTTTTTTCAACCGAGTCTAAAACTATGTTAGCGACTGTGAAAAATGAAATGATATATCGAATTTGATTTGAAATAAAACTGTGTGAGAGAGAAAGACACCACGGGCCTACAAACAGGCCTCAAAGCTATGCGAGTTAATAAAATGGTGGATATTTGTTTATATGAAGCCTCTCCCAAAATGGGTGGAGCTATGGTTCCCAGAATGGGTGGAGCTTCGAGGTTTTGTCTTCTCTGCAAGAACAACAACAAGAAGAAGAAGACGAAGAGGAAGAAGAACAACAACAACAACAGCAGAGGGCACTCTATGAGCAGCGTCTGCGACGCGGCTAAAAATACCCTTTCTAGCCACTTGGTCATTGTCATGCCCAAATATCAGCTTCCTAGCTCAAAAGGTGCCTGAGATAATGCCCAAATGAGAAAGAAAATAAATAAGTACTTAATAAATCGATAATAATAATTAAGTAATTATTTAAATACTTGATTAAACAAAAAATTTTAAAAAACGTTTTTTGCCAAAGCACTTGCTCACTGGTATGCCCAAATTCAGCTTCCTAACTCAAAGGATGGCTGAGATATCGCCTGGACAAACAAAAATCAAACAAGAAAACAAGAAGACGTCATGCGGAGCACGACACTTGCAAAATCCACCCCCCACCCCCAAGAAAAAAAATTCCATTGATTCAGCAAATTGTCCATTTCATCAAGATTAAAATTGACAATCTTGATCAAAGCTCGGGTCAACAGGAAGAAAATTGATGGTTTTTCAGATGAAAAATGATAATTTTGGAAGGTTGACCTTGAGTTGCCCTTTGACCTTTTCACCTCAAAAATAGTTCGTTTCCCAATTCAGTGAGGCAATATGCAAATGTTGTTCAATTTTCAAGTAAATCGGATGAAAATTGATGGTTTTTCAGATGTAAAGTGATGATTGTGGAAGTTTGACCTTGAGTTGACCTTTGACCTTTTGACCTCAAAAATACTTCATTTCCCAATTTAGTGACAATATACAAATGTTATTCAATTTTCAAGTCAATCAGATTTAAAATGGCGATTTTAGAAATTTGACCAGCAGATGACCTTTGACCTCAAAATCAATAGGCTTCTCAATTGGGACGACCTATACAACTTGGTGAAGTTTCGTGACGATCGGTTTAGAATTGTGACCTGTAGGCCGGTGACAAACAGACAGACAAACAGACAGACAGACAGACAGACAGAGACCCACAAACGCAACCGACCAATATACTTGAAAAATCTTCGATTTTGCAAGTGACAAACGGAATGAAAACGGAGTACTCCCTTTTGGCGCACGTCATGCAGCGTCTAGAGATGGTACATGAAAGGAGCGGTGTACAACAAACAAGCAAAGGGAGTAAAAATCGAGTACTCCCTTTTGGCGCGAGTCATCGCCGGGCCCTTTTCGGTGGGACAGACAGACTGGCAAGCGTATTACAGTATTTCTGTCGATGGACAAATGCATGCACTGCAGTATATGTAATTTGAACGCTGGTTCTGACCATCATGTACATGGGATCGAAGACGTGTGTAATAGCAGAGATTGGACATGGGATAGTAGGATGGACATTCAGACGAATACATGCGGTATATGGGATTTCAGCCCTGGTTTATCAATTGTACCGGATTTGAACCCGCATTGGGATTCAATTTGGGATTGGATTCAGGTTTTGTGAGATTTAAACCCGGGTTCAACACATTATGAGCTCGAGGTTCAGAAGTGGTGCTTTGCAGCAGTGCAGTGGTGGATTGTCGGTGACGACACTGAAGTGGCACACCAGTCAAAAGCTTCAGGAAGTTTAGTTGCAGAAACGTGGTGTTGATATTGGATTGCCAATAAGAACCCAGCTTGCTCATTAACGACCTCGATGCTGGGAACAATCTGCTGCCCCACACGGTCTGGTCTTCATGTAATGCGAGAACACGATGGTTCTCGTCGCTCATTGTGTACAATTCCAGCCTGGGTTGTCGTCTTGTCCAAGTTTGATCATGTTTCACGTCACACTGTAGTCGTAACTGTACCCGATGTACTCACGTTTGGTTTCAAGAGTTTTTCCTCCCGAGTCGTCGCTTTGAGCGACCCTGTTGCTTCCCGCGGCCGGAGCGGCGCTGCCCCCCTCCTGCCCGGGCGGGTCTCGTCCCACCGCCATGCTGCCGCTCTCCGATCCGTGGGCGAAGGCCGACGGAGAGACCGAGTCGCTGCGGTCCCGCGGACGTGGGTAGCGGGGCCCCGTGCCCGTGTTTCCACTACATTCCTGAGCGAACACGCACTGGGATTCTTCAGCCGCTATTTTGGTGAGAGCCGGCTGTCTGCGTTCAGGGGAACATGGACACGACTCTCTGGGATTTTCAAGGCAAGATCTTTGATCGAAATTTGTAGAAAAGGTGCAAAACTATTTGAGATCTATGGGGATTGACCCCTCACTTCCCAATTTTAGGAAATATAGGCTACACTTCAAATTGTGACACGTGGTGTGATGTGTACCTACTGTTCAAATCGCCTTCGCGCATTTGATTAAATGAATGTACTCATTGAACTCATAGTGAAACACTTGGGAATAAAAATCACTGTTTTCAGATGTTGGGAGACGAGGGGTTGGGGGATGGAGGAAGAGGAGTTGGGGGATGGAGGAAGAGGAGTTGGGGGATGGAGGAGGGGTTGGGGGTTGGGAATGGAGGAGGGGTTTTATGGTTGGGAATGCAGTTGGGGTTGGGGGTTGGGAATGGAGTTGGGTTTGGGGTTGGGAATGGAGTTGGGGTTTGGAATGGAGTTGGGGTTGGGAATGGAGTTGCGGTTGGGGTTGGGAATGGAGGAGGGGTTGGGGGATGGAGGAGGAGGGGTTGGGGGATGGAGGAAGAGGGGTTGAGGGATGGAGGAAGAGGAGTTGGGGAATGGAGTTGGGGTTGGGATTGGGAATGGAGGAGGGGTTGGGAATAGAGTTGGGGTTGGGGGATGAAGGAGGATGGGTTTGGGGATGGAGGAAGAGGGGTTGGGGGATGGAGGAAGAGGGGTTGGGGTTGGTGGATGGAGTTGGGGTTGGGGGATGGAGGAGGAGTTGGGGTTGGGGGATGGAGGAGGGGTTGGGAATGGAGGAGGGGTTGGGAATGGAGGAGGGGTTGTGGATGGAGGAGGAGGAGGAGGAGGGGTTTAGTATGGAGGATGGAGGATGGAGGTTGAGCATGAGGATGAAAGGTTGGGGATGGAGGAGGGAGGATGGAGGTGGAGCATGAGGCTGAAGGGTTGGGGATGGAGGCGGAGTTGGTTTTGGGGATGGAGGAGGAGGAGGGGTTGAATAAATGGAGGGGGAGGGGTTGGAGAGGAGGATGGGTTGGGAGAGGGGGAGGGGTTGGAGAGGAGGATGGGTTGGGAGAGGAGGAGGGGTTGGGAATGGAGTAGGGGTTGGGGATGGAGAAGGGGTTGGGAATGGAGGTAGGGTGTGGTGGATGAGGGGTTGGGGTTGCATGAGGGGTTGGGGATGGATGAGGGGTTGGGGATGGAGATGGTGTGGGGGATGGAGATGGTGTGGAGGATGGAGATGGTATGGGGGATGGAGATGGTGTGGGGGATGGAGATGGTGTGGGGGATGGAGATGGTGTGGGGGATGGAGATGGTGTGGGGGATGGAGGTGGGGTTGGGGATGGATGAGTAGTTGAGGATGGAGATGGGTTTGGGGATGTAGATGGAAGAGGTAGATGGAAGAGGTGTGTGGTGGAGGAGGGGATGGGGATGGTTTAGGTGTTGGGGTTGGGGGATGGAGGAGGGGTTGGGGATGGAGGTGGGGTTGGGGGTCGAGGAGAGATTAGGGATGGACGAGGATTGAGGGTAGAGAAGGAAGAGGAGGGGTGTGTGATGGAGTAGGGGTTGGGGGGAGAGGAGGGGAGTGATGGAGGAGTGGTTGCGAAGTGGGAGAGGGGGTGGGGTTGGGGGGGATTGCGAATGGAGATTGCACGACTAAAGAAGGATCAGAATGTTGAATAATATTTATAAACAGGAGGCCATAACAGTCACGTGTGCATGAAACTCCCAAGGAAAATATTTATCACAACTCGCTGAAAGTACCCTCCATTTTGCAGCGATTTTGAATACCGAATTTTGCCGAATACCGAATACCGAATACCGAATTTTGAAATTTTGAATTTTGAATACAAGATGTTAGTGTCGAAGAACGGTTGGTTGCTTGTGTTTGGGTATTCACGAGATAGCTGATTGTCAAATCCCAGTGCGGTATATATAGAGTCTGACCAACCTTACTATGACATCATAATAGGCGCCATTTTGTTACCCAGCCAGCTTCCAGCCTTCTACAATAGGAGCTACAGTATATAAAGACCAGACTGACCTGGTGTCCCGTATTTTATGGGATTGTCCTGTTTTTTACTCAAATGTCCCGCGTCCCGTTTCAAACCTTCCCGAGATGCCATTTGTCCCGTACGTTTCGTCCTCTGAACGATATTTGAAAAGGGAAAGCAAAGGTGGTATGCAGCGCTGGCACGTACGCTTTGATCATGGTGTAAGGGGATGTTGGGACTTCCGGATGTGCCGGAAGGGTGTGATGTGTTGGACTTGTGCAGGCCGAGCACTGTGCGGTGCGCTGGGCTGGATGTTACCCATAGCTAGGCAGCTTAGGTAGTGGATGGGGACATGCCGGATAAAAGCACCAAAATTTTATCAGGCAATCTTCAGGGTCCCAGCTATGATTCTATAACCGGCGCCAAGCGATACGACCACTCTTATTTGAAATTTTCTATTATTTGTGAAAAAAATGTTTGAAAATTTTGGAAAAAAACATTTTTTTGGTTTTTGGAAAAGAAATGTTTTTATTGCAGAAATGAGAATCTTTTCCGAACATTTTGATGTAATTGTTTTTAAAATCGAACATCTAGAAGTATTTTAAAACAATATTTGAAGATTAGGTGTCTCAGGTGCATTTCCTCAATTTGGAAAATTTCTTGGAATTTTTTTTTTTTTTGGTTTTTGGAAAAGAAATGTTTTTATTGCAGAAATGAGAATCTTTTCCGAACATTTTGATGTAATTGTTTTTAAAATCGAACATCTAGAAGTATTTTAAAACAATATTTGAAAATTAGGTGTCTCGGGTGCATTTCCTCAGCATCTAAGCTTCAATTCTATAACCGGCGCCAAACGATCCGAACAGCAAGATGCATGCACAATAGACATTTATATATTTTTATTTAATTACATGCATGTTATATTAAATCTGCTATATGTTGAAATTATATCTGCTATATGTTGCTATATGTTGCATGGCAAAAGAAGAGGTGGTCAAGGGAGATTGTATAGCCTGGTCCGCCTACCATGCCTCGTTTCAAAACAGTCCTGCTCAAGAAGTAGAAGCTGCCATCACTCAACTTCTGCCTCTCTTCAATGAGAAGTGTTACGTGGTCCCCTCGGTGAATACCTGGTCTCGGTGACCCCCGGACCGTGAGAGGAACTCCGCCAGCAAGCTGTATTATATATGCGCTTTCGCCACGCAATCCATATGAATTTCACCCAGGAGACAACTGATGTTCAAGGATATATTTCCAATGGTAATGATACCATACAATTTCAATGACACAACCACGGAGATTTTCCCCGAGCAATCAACAATACACAATCATCACCAATTCCCAATTCACAATCAATTCCCTATGATTAAGATGGCCATCTTATACATGTGTGTCCCGGTGAGTACTCACGACACCCTTTTGGTCTCGGTCCCGCACAATGTCTCTGGGCCCCTCCTGACCAAGATGATGGTCGCCGTCGCCGCACTCGGGCGGTTGAACGAACCCCGGGTGGACGTGTTTCCACCGGGCAGGTATCGTACCAGGCACCGTGGCTGCAGCCCCTCGTGGCCACGCGAAGCGGATACGGTAGAGCAAGCCAAACCCCACGCCGCTTGCAAGGCGCGTTAGGCCCCAACGTGCGACCCGCACGCGTCTGTTTGGACGGTGCCGCGAACGATTCCAGACGCGGGGTCGATGCACGGCCCCACGTCAACTTGACGTCTCCACCGGGCAGGTACACGCCCCGGTAATTCCTCTCGCCAGACAGGCTTCGGAATGCCGCTTTTCCACGCAGCGCAAGGTCGATCCCACCTTTTGTCGGAGCGGGGCGAGGAAGAATAATACTCGTCCTTTTTTCCTCGTGTCTTTTCCTCTTCCGTTTCCGGTCACTTCCGTTTCCGGCCACTCCCTCAGAAGGGCTCCTGACCCTCCAACCACAACAACTACACAACAACTTAATATACTACACACGGATAAGCAAAGACCTGAATGGTAATTCACATACATTCACATAAATATGTAACACTCCCCCCCTTCAAGAAAGAAAGTTTGAACCCAGCGAAAACTTTCGTTGCCGGCCAATTTGGAGAAACAAACCAGATAACTCAACCCCTCCAGATTACTCCCTCTGGACTAAGTACCAACAACGACATTGTCCCTGCCAAATCAAACTCCATCTCATGACCCTCTGACTTTGACCGTCAGTTTCTTGGGAATGAAGGTTAAGGGGTTGATCAAAGATCCAAAGTTAGGCAACTCGATAGCACTTTTTCCGGGAGGCCAAGCCGAGTATTCACTACATGGATGCCTTTAGGAACGCGGAGTTCACGGTTAGTCCGTGCAGGAAAGTTCTCTACATGGGCGCCTTGAGGAACGTGGAGTTCACGGTTAGTCCGTGCATGAAAGTTCACTACATGGACGCCTTTAGGAACGGCGTTCACGGTTAATTCGTGTAGGAATCTTGGCTCGGCGGCTCCGCCGCCTTCAGTGCTTCAACTTCTCAGAACTTCCCTAATAATTATGGTGGGACCACTTGTCCCTGTAGTCCCATGAATAGCGGTCTCCTTCTCGGCCACTACTTTGACAATCCTTCCTTCGGGAGCTGCTGTAACTCAGGGAGCCTCCATAATAATATTGATTGCGGCCACCACCAAAACTACCGCCCAGTTGTCCTCTCCTGTAGACCTCTCGACGCCTACGAAATGCCTTCCCTACTGTTATGGTCCGACCCTCCAAATCCTTGCCATTCCAATTCTTCTCTGCCTCTCTGGCGTCTTTTGTGCTGGCAAACGTGACAAAGCCGAACACTCTTGACTGTTGCGTTTCCCAGTCTCTTACCAACCGCACTTCCACCAGCGGCCCATATCTGTTGAAGACAGAGGTCAGAACTTCTTCCTCTGTTTTGAAGTTCAGTCCCCCTACAAATAACTTGGCACTTTTGTCGCCATCCCGAGCTGGTGTGGTGTTATTTTCCCTGCTGGGCTCTTTACCAACCCTCTGGTTACCATAAACTTGACCCCCGGCCAAATCATTCCCGATAACCACAGATACACCCTCTACAGGAAGCGTGGCTTGTAAACCGACGGTGACCGGTCCTGACACCAAATCGGACTCCAACTGGATGACCTGAAGGGGAGCACTAACACCGCCCCCGATCCCCTGTAAACGCACACTATCCCCCGTTGCCGTCTCCTCGGACCATGGCAAAATGCCTTCAAGCATTAAAGATTGATGGGCCCCTGTGTCCCTCAATATCCTAACCGGTCTCCGGTTAGTCGAGGCTCCATCCAGTGACACAAACCCCTCTGAAATAAATGGTTGGTAACCCTTTTGATGGCGATTTCTTACGCTAGCCATCGCATTCGGAGTTGTAATAGTCGGACTCCGCTCTGGGTTGTCCCTTTTCATGAGGTAACAACTGGACATCAAGTGTCCAGGTTTCTTGCAAAACGCGCAAGTAGGCCCGGAGGAAAAACTCGGGGTCTGCCTCGGGCCCCCCGAACTATAAGTTTGTCTTGGGCCCGCATCCCTCTGATTTCGAACCGGTGGGGTATCATAGTTGTCCCCATAATCATCTCGAGGCCGCCGCCATGTATGGTCGTTCTCCGCACCTGCTGTTCCCCACCTCCCCTGCGGAGATCTAGGCGAGGAGTTAGGTTCGTGGACCCCTATTCGGTGGGTTAAGGCATAATCATCTGCCATGGTGGCTGCGTCCCACAACTTTGGTACCTTCTTTTCCTGCAGGTACACTTTGATGTCCTCGTGGACACACTGCTGGAATTCCTCCACCAGGATCAAGTCCCGCAATGTCTCGAAGTCTTTCCCGACTCCTTTTGACTCACACCACCGATCAAACATGTTTTCTTTCACTCTGGCAAACTCCACATGGGTCTCACTCTCCCTCTTCCTGGCATTCCTGAATTTTTGCCTGTAAGCTTCCGGAACCAACTCATAGGCCTTGAGGATGTGCTTCTTCAGTACCTCATAATCTGCACATTGGTCCATTGGTAGCGCCGAATAAATTTCCTGAGCTTTCCCCACCAGCACACTTTGCACGAGTATGGTCCAGGCCTCCTCCGGCCAGTTTAATTGTCGAGCCACTTTCTCAAAGTGTGGGAAAAATTTCGCGACTTCCTTTTCACTGAACGGTGGAACCAGCCTCACATGTCTGCCCACATCCCAGGTTTTCTGGTTAGGTGTCGACCCCGTCAGCAAGGGTGGTGCCTCTCCCCGTTCTCTCATTAACTCCAGCTCCTTGAATTTGATTTCTTGCTGAAGCTCCATGTCACGTTCCTTTAATTCCCTTTCCGCTTTTCTCTCCTCTGCTTCGAGGTCCCTTGCAGCTCTCCTCTCCTCTGCTTTTCTCCCTTCTAACCTTTCCTGGAGTTCTCGTTCCACTCTCCTTTCCTCCGCTTGTTTCTCTTCCCTCCTCTCTTCTGCTTTCCTTTCTTCTTCTGCTCTTTCCTTTTCTGCTTTCCTTTCTTCTTCTGCTCTTTCCTTTTCTGCTTTCCTTTCTTCTTCTGCTCTTTCCTTTTCTGCTTTCCTTTCTTCTTCTGCTCTTTCCTTTTCTGCTTTCCTTTCTTCTTCTGCTCTTTCCTTTTCTGCTTTCCTTTCTTCTTCTGCTCTTTCCTTTTCTGCTTTCCTTTCTTCTTCTTTAATCCGTTCCTGGCTCCGTAATTGCAACTCCAGTTTCCGGAGCTCAACGTCTTCTGGTTCTTCGGGTAGCCACTCCCAGGCTAACTCGTCCCATGTTCCTAATCCCACCATAGATTGTATCACCGTGGCCTGCAACTCTGCCTTCCTCAAATTAGTTCGGACCTCCAAGTTAAAATGTTTGGCCAATTTCAAGAGGTCCGACTTTAGCAACGCTCGGAACTGTGCCTCACTCTGGGTTACCCCAAAGTTCTGTGCCACAAACGCCATGGTGCCTATCGTTAACACCTGTTAACCTTCAGCCAAGACTTTACCCCAATTTCTCAAAAAAATTTACCAATTAATAATTATTAATTAATAAATTTTAATTAATAAAAAAAATTATTATTTTATTATTTTATACAATTTTAAATCCCGGACGAGCCCCCAATTCTGTTACGTGGTCCCCTCGGTGAATACCTGGTCTCGGTGACCCCCGGACCGTGAGAGGAACTCCGCCAGCAAGCTGTATTATATATGCGCTTTCGCCACGCAATCCATATGAATTTCACCCAGGAGACAACTGATGTTCAAGGATATATTTCCAATGGTAATGATACCATACAATTTCAATGACACAACCACGGAGATTTTCCCCGAGCAATCAACAATACACAATCATCACCAATTCCCAATTCACAATCAATTCCCTATGATTAAGATGGCCATCTTATACATGTGTGTCCCGGTGAGTACTCACGACACCCTTTTGGTCTCGGTCCCGCACAATGTCTCTGGGCCCCTCCTGACCAAGATGATGGTCGCCGTCGCCGCACTCGGGTGGTTGAACGAACCCCGGGTGGACGTGTTTCCACCGGGCAGGTATCGTACCAGGCACCGTGGCTGCAGCCCCTCGTGGCCACGCGAAGCGGATACGGTAGAGCAAGCCAAACCCCACGCCGCTTGCAAGGCGCGTTAGGCCCCAACGTGCGACCCGCACGCGTCTGTTTGGACGGTGCCGCGAACGATTCCAGACGCGGGGTCGATGCACGGCCCCACGTCAACTTGACGTCTCCACCGGGCAGGTACACGCCCCGGTAATTCCTCTCGCCAGACAGGCTTCGGAACGCCGCTTTTCCACGCAGCGCAAGGTCGATCCCACCTTTTGTCGGAGCGGGGCGAGGAAGAATAATACTCGTCCTTTTTTCCTCGTGTCTTTTCCTCTTCCGTTTCCGGTCACTTCCGTTTCCGGCCACTCCCTCAGAAGGGCTCCTGACCCTCCAACCACAACAACTACACAACAACTTAATATACTACACACGGATAAGCAAAGACCTGAATGGTAATTCACATACATTCACATAAATATGTAACAGAAGGCAGCCACACCTGCAATGATCAAGCATGGAATGGATGTCATCTGTGAATCTACACAGTTCCTGAACCCTGGACAGATTCCAATAATAGCAATGGATGCTCCGCTGTATGCGCTTGCCAAGTTCATTCAGTGGCACTGGCCTACCACACACGGTGAAGACCAGTATGTTGTCATGTTCGGCGGACTCCACCTGGAGATGGCCGTGTGGAAGACACTTGGAGACTACCTAGACGGATCTGGATGGGCGACAGCAATAAGCCAGGCAGGCATAGCCTCTGCTGGCACAGCTGAATCCTTCCTGAAGGCATCACACCTGACGAGAACCAGGCATGCCCACCAAGTCAGCGCTCTGGCACTCTCCAAGCTGCAAAATGATGCCTACCTGAAGGGAGCTGCTGGTGCAGCAACTGAAGATAGGACAGAAGAGGACTGGAAACAAAGCATGATCACGAAGAGTCCAACCTTTCAGTACTGGGACACCATCCTGAGGATTGAGCTCCTGGGACTCACCTTCGTTCGCGCTCACAGAGAAAGAGACTTTCCCCTGTATGTCGAGTCTCTGAAAGCCCTGGCACCATGGTTCTTCGCACTTGACCACCATAATTATGCCAGATGGGTCCCGATCCACATCTGCGACATGGAGAGCCTCCCTCCAACAATCGAAGAGGAGTTTATTGTCAGAGGAAACTGGATTGTTCAGAAGACAGCCAGAAGGTTATCCAGCATTCCGATCGACCAAGCCCATGAACAAAATAATGAGCTTGTGAAGGGCCCTGGAGGAGCAGTCGGCCTGACTGAAAACCCACCAGCCTTCAAGAAGTGGATGATCGCTGGACCTGAGCAGGCACGCATTCTCACTGAGTTTGAGCGGGAGTACACTGCCATCTCAGAAGATGAACGCCAGCACCACGAAGAAGGTCTGTCTGCGCAGAAGACATTTCACGAGCAAACACTGGGCCTTATTCAAGTTATCAATGAGATTAGCAACCCGTTCCTACATGAAGGAAGCGAGCTGATTGCACTCGACACGTGGCATGTGATTGAAGAATCTGTGGCCAACACTGTGCATACCATAGAAGAAGTGGGAAAGGCTCAGTACGACAGCTACAACAAGGCTATCATCACTGAACGAAGGCAGTCCATCCATGAGCCTGTGAAGAGGAACTCATTGCCTCTCTTCAGGTCACCATCCAAGGGGAAGAGGAAGCAGTCAGAGGATGTTTCCCTGTTGAAAGATGATGTGTCCCTCTTCTCTCATCTGTACATAGTTGCTCAGAACAGGGATACAGATATGGGAACCTTCTTCCAGCATGAAAATCATCCGCACCCCCCCCCCTTCTCTATCTGAAAGAGGAAAACTGCGCCAAGGAAAGAAGTCAGACCTCATTGGTATCCTTGTGCAAGAACCACAAAACTCTGCAAGAACCATTTCCAAATTGAGGAAATGCACCCGAGACACCTAATTTTCAAATATTGTTTTAAAATACTTCTAGATGTTCGATTTTAAAAACAATTACACCAAAATGTTCGGAAAAGATTCTCATTTCTGCAATAAAAACATTTCTTTTCCAAAAACCCCCAAAAAAAAATTTTCAAGGAAATTTACAAGAATTTTCCAAGAAATTTTCAAAATTGAGGAAATGCACCCGAGACACCTAATTTTCAAATATTGTTTTAAAATACTTCTAGAAGTTCGATTTTAAAAACAATTACACCAAAATGTTCGGAAAAGATTCTCATTTCTGCAATAAAAACATTTCTTTTCCAAAAACCCCCAAAAAACGTTTTTTCCAAAATTTTCAAAAAAATATTTCAAAAATAATAATAAAAAATTCAAACAAGAGTGGTCGTATCGCTTGGCGCCGGTTATAGAATCATAGCTGGGACCCTGAAGATTGCCTGATAAAATTTTGGTGCTTTTATCCGGCATGTCCCCATCCCTTTGAAATTCGGTGCTAAGCTGCCCCACTACCAGATTGTGATTAAAACCCAAGGCTGATGAATGCAGCTGCATCCTATTTGAATACCTCGCTTCTCGGTCTTCACATACGAATCCTTACAATGGCAACAATATGCTGTCAATAAGGCCAAGCAGCAGCTGAAACGAAACACTGTCATGGCGTCATTGGACTTGTCAGATGGGACTGGGAGTGATGTAACCTTAAAGGGCCAAAGTTCACTTAAAAAGAGGAAGGTGACCACAAAAAGGATGTGTGTCTTTCGTGACGAATGGCTGCTTTGGAACAGTTATGACCGGATCCTGAAGGATACTGAAAATTATCATGGAGCTTATTGTAGCCTACAGTTACAGTATGCTCACTGAGTTTCTCCATTTCCCATGGTGGCTTATCCAATATCAAGCAGCAGGAAGCACACACAAGGCTAAACTGATGGTTACCGCATATCAAGCAGCATGGTGCAGGAAGCACGCACAAGGCCAAACTGATGGTTACCGCATATCAAGTAGCATGGTGCACTGGTGCAGGAAGCACACACAAGTCTAAACTGATGGTTACCGCATATGAAGCAGCATGGTGCAGGAACCACGCATAAGGCTAAACTGATGGTTACCGCATATCAAGCAGCATGCTGCAGGAAGCACGCACAAGGCTAAACTGATGGTTACCGCATATCAAGCAGCATGCTGCAGGAAGCACGCACAAGGCTAAACTGATGGTTACCGCATATCAAGCAGCATGTTGCAGTAAGCACACACCAGGCTAAAGTTATGGTGACCGCATATCAAGCAGCATGCTGCAGGAAGCACGCACAAGGCTGAACTGATGGTTACCGCATATCAAGCAGCATGCTGCAGGAAGCACGCACAAGGCTGAACTGATGGTTACCGCATATCAAGCAGCATGCTGCAGGAAGCACGCACAAGGCTAAACTGATGGTTACCGCATATCAAGCAGCATGCTGCAGGAACCACGCATAAGGTTAAACTGATGGTTACCGCATATCAAGCAGCATGCTGCAGGAAGCACGCACAAGGCTAAACTGATGGTTACCGCATATCAAGCAGCATGCTGCAGGAAGCACGCACAAGGCTAAACTGATGGTTACCGCATATCAAGCAGCATGCTGCATGAAGCACGCACAAGGCTAAACTGATGGTTACCGCATATCAAGCAGCATGCTGCATGAAGCACGCACAAGGCTAAACTGATGGTTACCGCATATCAAGCAGCATGCTGCAGGAAGCACGCACAAGGCTAAACTGATGGTTACCGCATATCAAGCAGCATGCTGCAGGAAGCACGTGCAGGGCTAAACTGACGGTTACCGCAAATCAAGCAGCATGCTGCAGGAAGCACGTGCAAGGCTAAACTGACGGTTACCGCAAATCAAGCAGCATGCTGCAGGAAGCACGCACAAGGCTAAACTGATGGTTACCACATATCAAGCAGCATGCTGCAGGAAGCACACACAAGGCTAAACTGATGGTTACCGCATATCAAGCAGCATGCTGCAGGAAGCACACACAAGTCGAATCTGATGGTTACCGCATATGAAGTAGCATGCTGCATGAAGCACACACAAGGCTAAACTGATGGTTACCGCATATCAAGCCGCATGCTGCAGGAAGCACGCACACGGCTAAACTGATGGTTACCGCATATCAAGCAGCATGCTGCAGGAAACACGCACAAGGCTAAACTGATGGTTACCGCATATCAAGCAGCATGCTGCAGGAAGCACGCACAAGGCTAAACTGATGGTTACCGCATATCAAGCAGCATGCTGCATGAAGCACGCACAAGGCTAAACTGATGGTTACCGCATATCAAGCAGCATGCTGCAGGAAGCACGCACAAGGCCAAACTGATGGTTACCACATATCAAGCAGCATGCTGCAGGAAGCACGCACAAGGCTAAACTGATGGTTACCGCATATCAAGCAGCATGCTGCATGAAGCACGCACAAGGCTAAACTGATGGTTACCGCATATCAAGCAGCATGCTGCAGGAAGCACACAAAAGGCTAAACTGATGGTTACCGCATATCAAGCAGCATGCTGCATGAAGCACGCACAAGGCTAAACTGATGGTTACCGCATATCAAGCAGCATGCTGCATGAAGCACGCACAAGGCTAAACTGATGGTTACCGCATATCAAGCAGCATGCTGCAGGAAGCACGCACAAGGCTAAACTGATGGTTACCGCATATCAAGCAGCATGCTGCAGGAAGCACGTGCAAGGCTAAACTGATGGTTACCGCATATCAAGCAGCATGCTGCATGAAGCACGCACAAGGCTAAACTGATGGTTACCGCATATCAAGCAGCATGCTGCAGGAAGCACACACACAAGGCTAAACTGATGGTTACCGCAACAAGCCAAGGGATCAAAACCTTCTTCACCGTAAAAGACTATTCAGAAGCAGAAACGGTATAAACCTGGGTAATAAACATTCTAAAGAAAAGTTGGTAATTATTTACTTTTTCACGTAAACATGTTGTGATTCTCATTTTCTCATCAGACTTTATAATATGAACTTCCAGCATTTTTCCAACTTTTAGTGCAAGTTGCCATTTGGAAACACGTTGTTTTCACGTTATTAGTTGAGCAGAACATAGTTATTTCAGAGTAAAGATCGAATTACCAAAAACTTTTCGCCTTTACATGTAAATATGGTGCTGCTTATCTATTTGATCGAAGGAGCAAAGAAACCGATGGTCGGGATAACTCCCACACGTTTGTAATGTCCCCTCCGTCCATCCTGAACTGCCAGGACTTCTAATGGGTTCTAAACGGTAATTCTAAAGGGTTCAAAAGGGTGATTCTAAAGGGGTCTAAAGGGTCATTGAAATGTGTTCTAAGGGGTAATTCTAATGGGTTCTAAAGAGTAATTGTAATGGGTTCTAATGGGTATTGTAATGGGTTCTAATGGGTATTGTAATGGGTTATAAAGGGTTCTAAAGAGTAATTGTAATGGGTTCTAAAAGGTAATTCTAAAAGGTTCTAAAGGGTAGTTGTATGGGTTATAAAGGGTAATTCTAAAAGGTTCTAAAGGGTAGTTGTATGGGTTATAAAGGGTAATTCTAAAAGGTTCTAAAGGGTAGTTGTATGGGTTATAAAGGGTCATTCTAAAAGGTTCTAAAGGGTAGTTGTATGGGTTATAAAGGGTAATTCTAAAAGGTTCTAAAGGGTAGTTGTATGGGTTATAAAGGGTAATTCTAAAAGGTTCTAAAGGGTAGTTGTATGGGTTATAAAGGGTAATTCTAAAAGGTGCTAAAGGGTAGTTGTATGGGTTATAAAGGGTAATTCTAAAAGGTTCTAAAGGGTAGTTGTATGGGTTATAAAGGGTAATTCTAAAAGGTTCTAAAGGGTAGTTGTATGGGTTATAAAGGGTAATTCTAAAAGATTCTAAAGGGTAGTTGTATGGGTTCTAAAGGGTAATTCTAAAGGGTAGTTGTATGGGTTCTAAAGGGTAATTCTAAAGGGATCTAAAGGGTAATTGTGATGGGTTATAAAGGGTAATTGCCTGAGTGTCCCATATTTTTTTTTCCTCGGACCTGGTCACCCTGATAGACACAAAATCCGAACTGATTTTTGACTCGGCTAAGACATGGATGGGAGTGCAATACGCGGAGTAGGGTCAGGTAGGTTTAAGGGTGGGCGCTTAGAGGGAGAACCTTGCAAGCATGGGGGTTGGGGGTAAAAAAAAAAAAAAGGGCCAGGGACTGAGCAACAGGCCTTTAAATGGTCAACCCTTTCAATCTCAGGAACTACTCGACCGAATCTCAATACCCTAATTATGGTTGGAATGATGAGCATGTCCAATTTACACGTCACTAGTGGCGTTCCATTTGACCCTGAGGTCTCTCAGGGTCTTCACAGGGTCCACAATGGACTCGAAAATTCCATCCGCTCAGTAGTATCATATGGGTGGCAGAATATTTAGGAGTGGGAGGATGATGCCAGATGTATTTGATTTCATCTGCAAATGCGTATTCATTGACTGTGAGCACCTGCATCTTTCAGAATGACGCTTCATATCATTGTCATTATGAACTGGAATAATCTGTGCTTTTCAGAGAGAGAGAGAAAGAGGAGAGGAGAGAGCGATAGTGTGATCGCCTTCCATAATATCATTGAAATATTATAATCTTCAGACAATGCGAAAAAGGAATTCACTATGTTCTGGAATTACAAGTGCGCAAGTATGAATAAATATGAATATATACCTGAGACAAATATGTACCTGAGACAAATATGAATAAATTAATTATTACATTTCAAGGTACCCAATGGTTCAACCACGTGCCAGCGATAGGAGACTCAGTCGAGAGAACACAACGTACAAACGTTGGGCATCTAAACGAAGAACACAACCAGACGTATGAACACCGATAAATACTTTATGATTAATGAAGAATAACTGATTTTTTTTTTTAACTTTTAACCCTGAAAATCAAATCTTTTACCTCAGAGTTATTGATGAACCTGAATAAAACATGGCATGCTGAGCAGGACGCAAAATACATTTTGGGATTTACGGAGATCGAAGTTCCCTCATTCAGTGATCAAACGCGCCTGGAGGTTGTGAAGAGTGTGATGGTCAAAGCTCACGATCGATAGTGATACCAGATTTCATCGTGATAGCCCATGAGCTGTGTCGTTCTGTTGTTCAATTAACGCACAAGTACAGTGCTTTCAGAAAGTATTCACACCCCTTGACCTCTTTCACATTTTGTTGTTATAGCCTGAATTTACAGCTATATTCCTTCCCTTTCCTAATGATGGAGCTCATTACCCTGCGCTCGCGAAGCGAAAATGTGGTTAAGCATTCAGGTGCGTATGAGTGCCGTGTGCCGTACGTGTGCCGTGTCTGCATTTAAAAATTTCATTTTCTCGACAACCGTTTGTCCGATTGACATGAAATTTTCACCATAGGAGGGCCTCCTCCTGCAGAATATTTTAATAATTATTATGACGTCATAGGTCACGTGGTACAGGCGCCATCTTGGAAAAACTTCATACCTCAATCTCTGAAACCACTCCATGGAAAAAATTGAGACCTGGCTCATTGCAAACTACTCCCCATGGGGAATAAGATATGTTAATAATGATGTCATCGGTACCTTCGTTATGACGTCATAATTCGACAAATACACATCCATCCGATCATTATTTGAAAAAATTCAGCAACTGTTGATCTGATGGACACGAAATTTTCACCATCGGAGCGCCTCCTCCTTTAGAATGTTTTAATGATAATCATGACGTCATAGGCTATGTGTTACAGGCGCCATCTTGGCAAAACTTTGCACCACCATATCTCCAAAAGTGCTGAACAGAAAAAATTGAGACATGGCTTATTGTAAAGAACTCTCCATGGGGAATAAAATATGTTAATGATGTCATATGCCACGTGGTCGGCCGCCATCTTGGAAAAACGGCAAAATGTTGCACCTCTATATCTCCAAAAACCGCTGCATGGAAAAAATTGGAACATGGCTCATTGTAAATATCTTCATATGGGGAATAGTTGTTGTTAACGATGACGTCATTGCTGCCATAATTATGACGTCATAATTCGACAGGGACAACACTTAGTCTGATCAGTTTGAAATGTATTGAGCATGATCTATGCAACAATTATATTCGAGAATATAAATTTATGATGTAATCACTCACGTGGTCTGGCAGCCATATTGGATCAAAGAAAAAAAATGTTCAAAAACAGAAGAGTTGGCTCGCAACAAGTTGACTGCGCAGGGTAAGTGTTCTATGAATACCATCTAGTTTCCTAATGAATCAGTACTCGTGAGAACCTTCAACACTCTAGAAATTGTTTTATACCCTTCCCCAGATCTATGCCTCCACACAATTCCATCTTTTTTTTTTTCTTTTTTTTTTTAATGTTGAAGGCTCTATGCACGGACTATATTGAAACTTCTCTGCAACCGCTGATGGGATTGCGACCAAATATGGCACAAATGATATTTGTTGTGTTGTAAATAAAGTTTGTTCACGGTATTTAAAAAATCGGGATCTAAGGGGGTTTACCGGAGGTCAAAGTGGATCCAGCTTTGACCCCCCAAAATAGGAATTTGCTTTTTCCTCTGAAACTACACACACTATTTCAAATGTAACTTTACCACAACCTTCATCACCCGAGATGTACCAACGTTTGTTCATGGCAATAAAAAAACCTGCCTCTTTGGGGGTCTATGGGGGGGGGGGGGGGGGAGGTCAAGGTAGGTCCAGGTTTGACCCCCCAAAATAGGTATTTGCTTTCTTCTCAGAAACTACATATGCAATTATGATGAAACTTGACCACAACCTTAATCACCTGTGCTGTACCAAAGTTTGTTCCTGGCATTTAAAAAATCGGGGTCTAAGGTGGTCTATGGGGGTGGGGGTGGGGAGGCTTGCCCCCCAAAATAGGTATTTGCTTTTTTCTCAGAACTTACACACATTTTGATGAAACATCACCACAACCTTCATCATCTGTGATGTACCAATGTTTGTTTCAAGGCATTGGAAAAATTGGGGTCTGAGGAGGTACACGGGGTATGAGGGAGGGGAGGGGGGGGGGGGGGGAGTTGCTCCCCAAAATATGTATTTTTTGTTTGTTTATTTAAAGTCTTTTGATTATGTTAATATGATTCTACATGCTGCCCTGTCTTCTAGCAAGCATTGAAATTGGCTTAAAATACCTTTAGTCAGTGCAGTATACTATTTATTCTACCAGGTGAGTGCCAGGGGTATTGCCCTTATGTTTTTTTAAAATTTAATTTAGGCTGTAACAGAACAAAATGTGAAAAAGTCAAGGGGTATGAATACTTTCTGAAAGCACTGTACCTCATGCGAATAAATGCATCTCATTTTGCATATTAGATCAGCATGTATTAAGTCTAAATCTGCAGTTCCACACTCAATATTCTACCACAAAAGGTTATTATTTAGCTTGATTACATGATCACTAGTTTATATCCGTGCAGGCCTCATCACTCAATGCTACGATACCATCAACCAATGCTGGCGGATGAATATATGGCACCATTTTATTTTAGTCACGTCGTTCCGGCCTACTCGGAATGTAAACAATGCGGTGTCTGATACATTTTTGTCTAAAAATCAGTGAAAATTTGATTGCATTCAATGGGAAGAGTGCAAACATTTGCCTCAAAATTGGCTTTGCTCGATGATGAGGAAAGCACCACTACTTCCAGTGTGAAGGTATCTACGTACACAGAAGTCGAAAACAACCTTTCGTTCGGCCAGTGGTTCAGTTTAAGTCGAGTTCATTTTCGTATGATAGCCTTTTGGGTGATGGTTAATCTCTTTACAGGCTCACATTGTCTTGAGGGCATTGTGATCTCAATGGACGTACGTATTTTATGAACAGTGATGAAGAAGTTTCCCAGTCCCTGCCGCTGAAAAGCATCCCCATAGCATGATGATCAGGAATGTGTCGTCATAATAGTCATGGCATTATATCCTGCTTGTTGTCATCCTAAATCATTCTAAAATATTTGCTATGCAGTGGTCATAAGATCAGTCAACCGAACATGTCCAAGGTAGAATGAATGAGTCTGAAACTGAACTGATGATCTGAGATCAGGCCATTGGAGAAAAAGGATTTGATGTCAACTGCAATGATAGATTCCACGACCTGCTTATAAATTGGAAGTGAGCTAATAGGCCTGTATTTAAGAAGATCCATTGTTGCACCTTGTGTATTGCAGTGCTGCTGGATAATTTGCACGCAGATGAAAACTGCCCCACTAGAGAGTTCATAGAACACGTCACCCCACGCAGTGTTCCAGTATATCTATCTATAATTCCAGTAATCTCTGTGTGTATGTGTGTGTGTATGTGTGTGTGTCTGTGTGTCTGTGACCGCTGTTTCTCGACAACCACGGGTCCGATATACTTGAAACTTGCCAGGTATATTGCTGGGGACCCGAGGATGTGCCTTTTCAAGGTTTGAAATTAATCGGACAAGTGGTTCCCAAGGTATGGTCACCGTACTCGCAAGCCGTTCGCTTTGGCTTTGCGAATGGACCAAACCATTTCATGTAAATAGAGGGGGGGGGGGGGGGTTCTACCGTACTCGCAAGCCGTTCGCTTTGGCTTTGCGAATGGACCAAACCATTTCATGTAAATAGAGGGGGGGGGTTCTGTGGTCGTTACTGCCACGTGGTTTCAAAGTTTTTTTTTGTTGTTGTTGTTTGCACGCATGTTTTTTTGCACCCACGTACGGGCACGCCCTAGTATACTTCAATTTAATTAAAATAATGACTTTAAAGACTGTTAAAAGTTTAACCCGATTGAAGCAGTCTTAGACACCATCACACTGAACATGTCCAAGTACTGCTAAACTGAAGGGTTTTGAAAGTGCAAAGAAGACTATTTGTATTCTACTCGTACATGGATCAAATATATAATTCAATTCAAACATAGATTATAAAAGTATAAATTGTTCTTCTCTTCTCCTTCTCTTCCCTTTATAAGGGGGACTCGGGACTCATATACTATCTCTTCCCTTTATAAGTAAAGGGGGACTTATATACTATCTCTTCCCTTTGTAATCTCCGTTCTCTTCCAAGCTTCTGCTCTGCCTTGACTACGATGCGCCTCCACTTCCCTCTGTCCTCAGCCAACTCTCTCTCCACTCTCCAACCAGCCCCACCTTACTGCTATCCCTCCTCACACAATCCTCCCATCTCAACTGCGGTCTACCTCTTTTCCTCCTTCCTTGCTCCCTCAAGGGATAATGAATTAATTTCAGAATGTACTGCAGTTGATGCAGTGGCTATTACATCACCTGGCCTATCCAACACATTACATTAGTTCTTCTTGTCTGTTTGTCTTTTATGACGTTCTTAAAAACAGTAAATTTCCTATTTGGAATAATTATTTATTTATTTTGACTGCCAGGTGGGCAGAGTAAATTTTTTTTAAATCTCTCTCCTCTCCGCGCATGTGTGATCGGGACAAATTCAAAGCCAAAGTTCTGTAAAACTACAGGTTCATTTTCCAATTCATGGTCCAATTTGTGTTTTAATCTAACATTCAATTTAAATAAGTTGATCCTCGATCATAAAACGATTTTGTAGACAGACAGACTGACATGAACCAATTGCTTTACCCCGCTCTCCACATTGCATTTCAAGGGTAATGACTGAGTGAACAGAGCAGAAAGAGGATGAGCAAGATTAGCAGATCAGGTTTTTAGGACACGTGCACCGATGCCGTCTGGGCTCGTCACAGAATCGGTGTCGAGTTTTTCGCTTTTTTTTAATAGAAGGTCGAGGCACATGTAAGAGCTGGGGCACAGAACAGATTAGGACACAACATAACAAAGGGAACAGCAGGAGACAGGGGAAATGAAAAATACCAGGGTGGACGGAGAAGGTAGACGGGGACAGACAAACAAAGGATGCAGGTAACGATGAGGGGTAGGGAAGAACGCAAGGGGTGGACAAGATGGATACGTAAGCAAAATTTTGAGGGAGGTGGGGGTGGTTTAACAGGTGTAGAAAAGATCATGGCTGTGGATGGTGGACGGGATGACCTGAGGACAGCTGTCTTGAAGACCCAGAGGGAAGAATTGGATCGAAGAGAGTGTGGAAGGTTTGCCAGAAGTCGAGAATTTTCCCAAGACATTTTATCAAGAACCGTAAACAGTAATTTCTTGAGAACATTTTGAAAGTGCATTAAAAAGGGAGAGATTTGATAAAGGTTGAAGAAATAAATTCAAAAAAAAAAAAAAAGATCGCAAGATAGGCGACTTTAAAAAGGGAGAACATCAAATTGAGTCTTGCTTTGTTTATTGAAAAAAAACACACAATTTTTATTTTAAATGATCATACTCTATATGCAACCAAAAAATACTGCAATACTTGCAACAAGGATGTAACTAAACGTAACTTTTATGAACATAACTTTTATAAAATAACTAAATATAACCTTTATGAAACACCAACACCCACAGACATGAAATCGATCATAAACTGACATTTGTAGACAGACTGATCGCTTGGTTTGTTTGAGGGTAGAGGGCAAAGGGTATTTATTTATTACAAAGGGTATGAGCATTTGCATTTGCTTGTTATTAAATACTAGCCTAAGTACCACCATCGCCTGAGCTGACATCAACATTTTAATGATTTTCCTATGTCTATCTTCTACATTAATACCACAACGGAGCAAACGTGGATGTCATCAAAACTCAAAAATTGGCATGTAAGAGTTATTGGGGCAACGTAGAGGTTCCAGACCTGGGTCTACCTTTGGTTCCAACCCCCAAACTGGCCTTAAATGGCCACCCAAGGCTAGCAGTTGAGCACATACTCTGGTGCACAATCACCAGCCCGACCTCAGATAAACCGAGAAGGGTACTCCCCGTCCAGAGGACAGAGGACGGGGGTGCCCGCTAGTAAAATAGACCACTTGTCTGTGTGTGTTGCTGGCTGTCATCTCCATATGCGGGTTTCAGAAGCTGGAACGTAGCCCTCCCAGGTCTCGACGTATCCACCTTTGTGTGTGTGTGTGTGTGTGTGTGTGTGTGTGTGTGTGTGTGTGTGTGTGTGTGTGTGTGTGTGTGTGTGTGTGTGTGTGTGTGTCATTGGTTGTTATCTCCATATGGAGGTTTCAGGAGGTGGAACATAGTCATCCCATGACTCGAAGTATCCACCTTTGTTTCAGTAAGGGATCATGATTCATGGACCAGTTTGTGAAGTTTTCTCATTCTCAGAGTTTTGTTTTGAGGGCTCTTTTGAGGATCGTCGCCGAGCCTTGGACAGCTTCCAATTGCAGTTTGTTTGTCGTAATATTCCCAGGGATGGGTTTTAAGATCTCTGTGAGGTTCATTTTATCATTATCGTTGCTTCAATAATCACTGGTACAATTTTGGCACTCTTCAGCTTCCAGGACCTTTTCACTTCATTTTTGAGGGCTTGGTATTTGGTCATTTTCTTGCTTTCTGTGCCGTTTAGGCCAAAATCTCTGGCGAATGACACCTCAATTAGAAATGCCTTCTTTTATTTTTTGTACCTCAGTACAATATCCGGACACAATGCTTTGTTTTCGATGTTCATGCTTGATAGGATCAAGCTTACATCATTAGGTCATATGTGAGCATTACTTCCTTGTTTTCAATGATTGCTTTTGGTTCATGTTTCCACAAGTTTTCTGGAACTGGGATATTGAGACTTTTGCAGATGTGCCAGTGGATTACTCGGCATACTTTGTTGTGCCTTTGGGTGTACAGCTGTTCTGACATGGGTTTTTTTTTTACATCCTGACAGGAGGTGACTCATACTTTCTGTTTCTACCTTGCAGAACCTACACTTGTCCGATTGACTCAGTCCCACCATTTTCTTAAAGCCATTGATGTAGTGTCCTTGGTCTTGGGTATTTATAATGATTCGTTCTCGATCCTAGTTGAGCTGACCTCTTCTTAGCCATTCCCAAGCGCCTTCTTTATCTACTCCCAATCTGTCCAACTTTTTTTATACCTTCCTGCTCTTTTATCGTTTTCCCAGTGTATATCTGTTGAGATTTCATTTTATATTTTTCTTTCGTCTTTCGGTTTCTTGTGTGACATCTTCCACTCACACCTGTCTTTGGAAATGTTTTTCTAGGTCGGTTCGGGATACCTTCTTTGGTTTGTTGTCTTTGTCTTTGCTTACAAATTGGATTTGGTAGTCTGATTGATTTGGCCAATCCTCCAGTTGTCATTCTGTGCACTTGGTTGGGCTCCATCAGGCCGCTATCTCCTTGTCTCATCAGGTACATTCTCGGGCCGCCATCAGGCCGCCATCAGGCATTGATTTTTGTAAAACATTTTGGGAATGGTGAAGAGTTTCCTTGTTTTGATATCCAGTTCATTGATTTCTGATTGTGGCCAGTTTATTATCTCGCAATTGTACTGGAATACTGGTATTGTGAGTTGGTTTATGGCTTTGACTTTGTTCCTTGGAGAAAGGTATGTTTTCATATCAGCCTTGTTCTATGCAGCTATTCTTTGCAAATTATTTTGCACATTTGTTTGTGACATATTATGGCATATATGGTGGCCCTTTTCTACTCCGAGGTATTTATATGATGCTTCGTTGTCTAGTACCTGTATTGTTGCATTTGTGTCAATTTTTATGTCCGTTTTCGTTGCTCTACCTTGTATGAATATGCAGTTGGCTTACTTTTTGTCAGAGTACTGTTTCACTAATTTGAGTTGTTTTTCCAATTTTTCGTCATTTGGTGCAAAGAGTTTTAAATCATCCATGTAAAGTAGACGTCACCTTTTTGTCTCTTTCGACATTCTCTTATTTGATGTAATGGTGTATCCGTGTCCTTACTCATTAATGAGTTTGCTCAGTGGGTCCAGGGCCAGGCAAAACAGACTGTCTCATTAGAAAATTATTCGACATATCTTCACTCCTGGTATTTTGATCTTTCTTTCAGAGTGCTGTCATATATATGTGGTATTCTAAAGCTCCATTGCTTTCTCTCTGAGATCAAATCCACCTCTTTGTTGTGTTCTTTTGGTGTGTGTGTGTGTGTGTATGTGTATGTGTGTGTGTGTGTGTGTGTGTGTGTGTGTGTGTGTGTGTGTGTGTGTGTGTGTGTGTGTGTGTGAGATTCTGAACCTATTGTGGATATTGGATAAATCGTGAAACTTTTTCTGAGATTTTATTCATCACAGAAAGCTCTTGAAGCTGTGCATTTAAGTATAAAAACAATCTTAGTTGTGAGCTGAAAAATTGATGCCTTCACATACTTTATCATAGCACTGAAGATTTTTTACTTTATCACATTTTATTGCAATGTTTGACATTTATTTATCCTTGCAGAGGTTCAGGATTGACAATGTTGGTTGCTTTTCCCTGTGGTGTCAAGATGAAAAGGCTCTTTCCATCACAAACTCCGGAGCAACCAACATAAAGTTGGCCGTAGAAAAGCATAGGCTTTGCAGGTTGAGGCCAACAACCTTTAGTGATTGTCCCTGTGCTTTGTTGATGCTCACAGCAAAGCAGAGACGAACAGGGAACTGGAGCCTCTTAAATGGAAATGGCAAGTCCGAGGAAATTATTGGAATGTGTGGAATGAAGACAACCTGCCCTGCTGCATTGTCAGTCACGATTGTGACTTCAAGGCCATGTGGCGAAGCTTCTTGACAGCCAAATGTGTTCCATTACAGGGTGTTGGTCCAGATTTCTGAGAAGCATAATGGGTGCTGTGATTTTGAGCTCCAGATTGTGTGAAGGCACACCTGCTGGCTCCAAAGAGTTAGGAAATTATGTTGGGTCATTGACTGCCTCATCAGTACAATTTTGTCCCGGTGTGTACCCCGGTTTAGAATAGGTACACCGTATCCCTGCGCATCGTAAGAGGCGACTAAGGGTTGGCGTCAGGAAGGGCATCCGGCCATAAAAACATTGCCTCAAACAGGGAACCATGATTGTCATGGGGCCCGCAAGGCTAACCCACGCTATAGCGGGGAAAATGTCCTTAAAAACGATCATTCATTCATTCATTCATTGGCTGCCTCATCAGTGTCCGGTACAGTGTCAACTGACTTGCACTTTTGCACAATGCCAGGCAACTGTGAAAGAGGCTCCTTGTTTGTAGTACTGTATTGACTGCATCATTTTGGAGCCACGATGGCTCTTTGGCATAGCCACTTGTGGCCATGAAAGTGGTGTACAATGTTGGGAAACAATGACTGCATCCTTCAGCCAAGTGTTGCTACTGTTTTACCAATATTGTTCATTGAAATTGTTCCATCTTGAGCCTCAGATGCCATAGCTCCATTTCCCAGATGGAGTACATTTGCAGCAAATTCTCATGCAGATGAATCCCCTGTGAGTGAACTAATCCAGTGAGATCAACTCGCATGTTGGTAGTTAGGCTGAGTTGCTGAATGTTGTTCCAAATGTATGAGCCTTTGAGGCAGGCCTGCAGTTCATCAGCATTTGTTCCACGTGAAATGACTTGCAATGTCTGCCGAAAGTCCCCAGCCATCACCAGTCACTCTTCCCATTCTCTTGTCATTTTATCGGAGATCTTTCAGGGTGCATTCAAGAGCTTCAAAGACAGCTTTGTGAGATATTGTGCAATCATCCCAGACAACGAGCTGACATTGTTGCATGACATTTGCTTTGCCAGAGCCCTTGCCATTTTTTCAGGTTGGTGCCTCTGAGCTTGCCAGGTTCAAGGGCAATTTGAAGACTGAATGAGCTGTTCTTCCACTTGTCAACAGTATGGCTGCATTTCCTGATGATTCCACAGCAAGGACAATCATGTTTCTCTGTCAGATTTTGGCCAAAAGAAGGTTGATTAGAAAAGTTTTCTCTGTTCCACCTGGGGCATCCAGAAATAAGATGTCACTACTCCCATTGAAAACTGCTTCTATGATCTTATTGAAGGCTTCTCTTTGGTCTGGAACCAGACGTAGCTCATTCTCCTGTATGTATTCAGCAATCTGGTCATTTGATAGCTCATTATCATTGTCTCGTTGTGGATCAGGGAGGCCAAATGTTTTAAGGTCAGAGCCACTCAAAGCCTTTTGTCCTCAATGATAAATGAGAGCATGGTTGAAGGTGGCATCACTGTAGTCAAGTTCCAGATTTGGATTTTGCACTTCTGCCTGGTGCAAAATGTCTTCTGACAGGTTTTCTTTGTGGTTTTTCCATAGTTCCTGAGGATTTGACATGGCACATGTCTGCAGCATGATAGCAAACAGATTTTGCAGCATCCGTGATTATTGGGTCACAGCAGCTGCCTCCAACGTGCTGTTCCAGTATGCATCATCTTCGAGGAGTCCTCTCAGCTGGCAGGCCTGTTTGTAAGTGTCTCAGATTATGCCATTTTCTGTTTGCAAGTCTTCAAAAGATGTTAGACCTTTGATATCTTGCATAACGGGTAGCAGCCATTGCCGATTTATTTGCTGCAGAATACTTAGTTGCTCTGGCAGCAGATCTTGAATTTCTCTCAGCAACCCTTCTCATTTCTTCCTGCTCTAGAGTTTGAACTGCTCTGGCAACAGCCATTGCTTCTTTGTTGGCTGCCTGCTTGATTGCTATTTGTTCTGGTGTTTGAGCTGCTCTGGCAGCAGCCATTGCTTCTCTGTTGGCTGCTTGCCTGATTGCTAGTTGTTTTGGTGTTTCAACTGCTCTAGTAGCAGCCATTGCTTCTCTGTTGGCTGCTTGCCTCAATTCTTCTTGTTCTGAAGTTTCAGCTGCTCTGGCTGCAGCCATTGCTGCTCTGTTGGCTGCTTGCCTGACTTCTTGTTGTTCTAGAGTTTCAGCTGCTCTGGCAGCAGCCATTGCTTCTCTGTTGGCTGCTTGCCTGACTGATTTTCTTTCTGGAGTTTCAGCGGCTCTGGCAGCAGCCATTGCTGCTCTCTTGGCTGCTAGCCTGACTGCTTGTTGTTCTGGTGTTTGATTTTCTCGAGCAGCATTCATTGCTTCTCGTTTCCTTGCAAGTCGTCTTTCTCTTTGGGCTGGTGTCTCAGAAGGTCGGGAAACAGTTTTTACAAGCCATTTTTTTGCTCGTTTGCTTCGTGTTGATGGTCTTTTCTTGGTGGGAGCCATACTGCGAAATAATGGCAAAATTTTGTACTGATGAGAAAGAGGGGGAGCGAGGGAAGGAGAAGACTGAGACATATGGCATGGAAATACGGCAGACATAGAAAGCAAAGCTTTAAAGGTTTAGGTATTTTCTACCTAATTATATTTCCAGCAACCTTTAATCTGCAGAAAAGAGACAGAGATGGAGAGAGATATGGAGAAAGAGGCAGAGAGAGAGAGAAAGAGGCAGAGAGAGAGAGAAAGAGGCAGAGAGAGAGAGAAAGAGGCAGAGAGAGAGAGAAAGAGGCAGAGAGAGAGAGAAAGAGGCAGAGAGAGAGAGAAAGAGGCAGAGAGAGAGAAAGAGGCAGAGAGAGAGAAAGAGGCAGAGAGAGAGAAAGAGGCAGAGAGAGAGAGAAAGAGGCAGAGAGAGAGAGAAAGAGGCAGAGAGAGAGAAAGAGGCAGAGAGAGAGAAAGAGGCAGAGAGAGAGAAAGAGGCAGAGAGAGAGAAAGAGGCAGAGAGAGAGAGAAAGAGGCAGAGAGAGAGAAAGAGGCAGAGAGAGAGAGAAAGAGGCAGAGAGAGAGAGAAAGAGGCAGAGAGAGAGAGAAAGAGGCAGAGAGAGAGAGAAAGAGGCAGAGAGAGAGAGAAAGAGGCAGAGAGAGAGAGAAAGAGGCAGAGAGAGAGAAAGAGGCAGAGAGAGAAAGAGGCAGAGAGAGAGAAAGAGGCAGAGAGAGAGAAAGAGGCAGAGAGAGAGAAAGAGGCAGAGAGAGAAAGAGGCAGAGAGAGAGAAAGAGGCAGAGAGAGAGAAAGAGGCAGAGAGAGAGAAAGAGGCAGAGAGAGAGAAAGAGGCAGAGAGAGAGAAAGAGGCAGAGAGAGAGAGAAAGAGGCAGAGAGAGAGAGAGAAAGAGGCAGAGAGAGAGAGAAAGAGGCAGAGAGAGAGAAAGAGGCAGAGAGAGAGAGAAAGAGGCAGAGAGAGAGAAAGAGGCAGAGAGAGAGAAAGAGGCAGAGAGAGAGAAAGAGGCAGAGAGAGAGAAAGAGGCAGAGAGAGAGAAAGAGGCAGAGAGAGAGAAAGAGGCAGAGAGAGAGAGAAAGAGGCAGAGAGAGAGAAAGAGGCAGAGAGAGAGAAAGAGGCAGAGAGAGAGAAAGAGGCAGAGAGAGAGAGAAAGAGGCAGAGAGAGAGAGAGAGAAAGAGGCAGAGAGAGAGAGAGAGAAAGAGGCAGAGAGAGAGAGAAAGAGGCAGAGAGAGAGAAAGAGGCAGAGAGAGAGAAAGAGGCAGAGAGAGAGAAAGAGGCAGAGAGAGAGAAAGAGGCAGAGAGAGAGAGAAAGAGGCAGAGAGAGAGAGAGAAAGAGGCAGAGAGAGAGAGAAAGAGGCAGAGAGAGAGAAAGAGGCAGAGAGAGAGAAAGAGGCAGAGAGAGAGAAAGAGGCAGAGAGAGAGAAAGAGGCAGAGAGAGAGAAAGAGGCAGAGAGAGAGAAAGAGGCAGAGAGAGAGAAAGAGGCAGAGAGAGAGAAAGAGGCAGAGAGAGAGAAAGAGGCAGAGAGAGAGAAAGAGGCAGAGAGAGAGAAAGAGGCAGAGAGAGAGAAAGAGGCAGAGAGAGAGAGAAAGAGGCAGAGAGAGAGAAAGAGGCAGAGAGAGAGAAAGAGGCAGAGAGAGAGAAAGAGGCAGAGAGAGAGAGAAAGAGGCAGAGAGAGAGAGAGAGAGAAAGAGGCAGAGAGAGAGAGAGAGAAAGAGGCAGAGAGAGAGAGAAAGAGGCAGAGAGAGAGAAAGAGGCAGAGAGAGAGAAAGAGGCAGAGAGAGAGAAAGAGGCAGAGAGAGAGAAAGAGGCAGAGAGAGAGAAAGAGGCAGAGAGAGAGAAAGAGGCAGAGAGAGAGAAAGAGGCAGAGAGAGAGAAAGAGGCAGAGAGAGAGAAAGAGGCAGAGAGAGAGAAAGAGGCAGAGAGAGAGAAAGAGGCAGAGAGAGAGAAAGAGGCAGAGAGAGAGAGAAAGAGAAAGAGGGGGGGGGGGGGCAGAGGTGCAGAGACAGGAATATTGAAATGGAAGTTTTAAAGTTTTAATTGATTTACCTTTCATTCCCAGAGTTTGTAGATCGTAGTTCACTACCCAATCATATTACCAGCAACCTTACAATGCAAAACACAGGAGAGAAAAAGGACCATAAACACAAGAGAGAACAAGTAAACGAAAAAACACGTTTTAGGGCTACACACTCTTCTTTTTTTAAGTTGTAAACTTTTTTTAAAATTAAAACATATAAATTTTGTTAAATTATATTTTGATCGATGAAAATGTACCAGAAAAGAGGACCGTGGGCCAAATTTCCGTTCTCTAGAACGTATGGAACCTAGAAAACGAACGGCTTGAAGATTTGAAACAGGACAAACAAACAAAGTTCAGATGAAGTTCAATAAAAGTGTGTAAAAAGGGGCCATTAAGAAGAAAATAAACATTACATTGTGACAACAAATCATCTTACAAAATAATCATTAATTCATTTTCTTGAATTTCACAAATTCCTCCAACACACCATGTATCAATACATTTTTCAGGTTCGCTTGTACTTTGAGCAAAAGTAAATTCAAGTTTCACCCTTGCTGAAACCAAAGCACTGAAAATTACCATAATGTTACATTGTTCCATGGGCTTGCTACCCAGCTTCGCCTTCTGTGATAAGTATACAGCAAGTTTGGCAGTGGCCATTAGAGAGCGAAGCTTTAATTGAAAATACAGGAATATTGAAATTGAAGCTTTAATTGACTTACTTTTCATTCCCAGAGTTTGTAGATCTTGGTTCACGGATTAGTTGGTAGATGCTTGGTATTACGAATTTACCAACATCTATTTGCGTATTACCAACATCTGTTTTTGAGAAACTCTCAAGTGTTTTTGCAAACCTCCTCTTTATTTAAATTTATTTATCTTTATTTAATTTGTCTGTTGCATTTTCCCGAATTTATTACCAAACCAATTTTTTTTTAAATCATACCCCAATGCACACTCTTGGGGTCTGGTACAATGTTGGGGTCCCTTTGTACCATACAAAGATTCAAGTTTCTAGCTGTCATCGTCCTGGAACCATGACAAACACACATCCACACAGAGTATTTTATTAGCATAGATACCTGGTCTTCGGGTGGATTATGCTTGTTCTAGATTATTTGTTTGGTGGTTTAGGGTGATTACAGTGTAGTTGGAGAGTGGTAAAAAACGCTTAAGATCACACTCGGGACCAACGGTTTCCTCGGCCAAATTAGATCAGATCGTTGGTGTATATCGGCACTTCACCCGGCTGATTTCACTGGCCCACTGGTATTGTAACATGGCAAACAGGCCCGTGAACTTACTCGGGACCATGGACTTGGTTGGCGGTTGCGGTCTTTTTGACATGACCCGCGGAACTCGAACCGGGCAACCAGAATGTACCTGTGGTTGTAACAATATGTAGTACAATATCTCAAAACGTGAACAAATTTGGACGAAACTTGGACAGTTTGGGTTTGTGATCAGAAATAATTGATTAAATTTTGTTGAGGATCCGTATCCGGATATACTAGAAGTGTTGAAGTGATTCTTCACAATTGAGAGGTACGTCCCAAAAATGATATGCAGTATAGCAAGATATTTCCCAATGTTGTGGACGGGTTATGACAAAACTTGGTGGATGACTTGGGTAGGTGACATGAACAAGCTGATTAGATTTTGGTTAAGGCCCAGGTGCAGATCCGGACTATGAGTGTGATACAAAACGTAAACTGTTCAGGTTGGTGGATGTATGTGCTCTACTGAGTGCCGTTCTAGTTATCCAATTCTTCTTCTTTTGTATGCAGCACAAGGCTGTGTGTAGCATCATTGGCTGATGGTGCGGCTGTGCCACTGATGCTATGCCCTCTGCTGGTTAGGGCAGGAATTTGTAATTTAAACATGGTGTCAGCGATAGCTCGTCTACTTTTCACAAAGGACACCATGGGATCTTTAACGTACGAATGCTTTCAGATGGGACACCCGTTTAACGTCCATCTGAGGGACAGCAAACACATTGATGAATCACCCGGCCTGTAAGTAAAACACCGGGATGACAGTTTATAGCTGCCTTTAGTTTATAGTAATTAAATTAACACATATTCACAAATTTTAAAAGGAAATAATTTTTATTTGAATGTTTATGATTTAAAAGCTAACAATAAGGATTATGTGTTAAGAAATACAGAAACTTATAAAAATAAGAATCACATCGACCTTTTATATTTTAACAAAAACCACATTATGCCTGTATTCAAAACCTTTCAAGATTAAATACTTCACAAGAATGCAATAAAACGAATAAAATATATTTTTAAGAGACTTAACTTTCTTGAATTATAAATAAAAACGAACAGAACTTTTGAAATATTGTAGCAAAAATACATCTATAGTTATTGAAATGCCAAAGAAAGGAAGTGAGGTTAGAAAAAAGAAATTACAACCAAACTCAAACACCCATCTGTAATATACACTGATTTCAAAAATATCTTAGAAAAGGTAAACACTTACATGCCAAAACCAGATAAATCCTTCACTAAATTATACCAAAAACATTAATCTTGCAGATTCTCTTTTCATGAAATCATCAGTTGGAGTTGATTATAATAGCCGGCGAAGCCGGTGTTGTCAATAAACGAGTACGTATTATGTTGAAAACCTGATTATGCCTTGGCTCGAGAATCCGAAGCGCAGTGGACGCAGCCATCTTGCGGAGGCGGAAGTATGCATAACAAATTTAAAACTTTCATTAGGAGTTTCTTTCACCCGTCGTCGTTTGATTCACAATCTTATGCACCTCCGATGTATTAATAAAATAATTTAAGACCAACATCGGCCCGCACGGGCCTGGTTATCTTCAACGAAACGCGTCACCAAACACCGGACCCAATGAGAGTCGAGCATTTGCAAAAATATTTCTAAAATGAAATCACTCACTGGATGGAGTGCTGGAGACAGCCATCGACCGGATGCGGAAGTTTGCATAAAACAATTGCGAAAAAGTTCAATAGGAGTTTGTTTCACCCGTCGTTCTTTGATTCACAATCTCATACGTATGAAACCTCTAATCTAGGGATCAAATCTAGGGATGAAACCTCTAATTAGTATTTAAAATACGTTAAGACCAACCTCGTTATCTTCAACGAAAATCGTCATCAAACACCAGAACCAATGAGATTCGAGCATTTGAAAAAATATTATTACGCGTTTCGGACGGTGAAAACGGCGTCAAATATTCTAACATTGACGAAGAATTATTTTTTAGAAATCTCGCGGCCGTATGGGATCGTTTTTCACGGCCAGAAATACGGTATAAGCGGTTTACATATTTAGTTTAGAAATACGGATAGTTTTTCACGGCCGGAAATATCCGAAGTTGAGACGGAAGTCACCGAATTAATCACTGCAAAGCTAACGTCTGCTGGTGGAGGAAGCTGCCGTGCCCGGAGGGTCAGAGAACCAGCCCTGGCGCCTGACAGCGACTGAAGTTAGAAGACTACACACTTACTGTGAAAACGTATGTTAAGCCCAGTTAAAAATAGGCCTTAAGCTAGCACATCGTATAGTTACTTCCTTAAGCTTCTTGTGACATTTATTGTATGCAGGTATTGTCATTGGGGAGGACTGTCTGCTCTTCTCTTTTACCAAGTCTTACCAGGTACGGTACCTACTACACCTACCTACTACCAACTACCTACCTACCTACTACCAACTACCTAACCTACTGATGCCATGGTGATGGGTAAAATAGTGGCAAGAGGTTTTGGCTTCGCCGGCTCATTGCGGCTTTGCAGTCGGTACTAGTAAGTTAGAATTACAGTGGCCTGCCGGGAAGTTGAGACCAGGAAATCACGAATGGCAATCGAGTTTACTCTGAGGCAACATTCAATGGCGGATTTGACTATACGTAGTGTGTTCAAAAAGTATCCGACCTTTATTTTTTGTGCGTAAAAAAAAAGAAGCTAGGGAGGCGTTGATTGGTGCACGTATGTAGGCGATCCTAATGCACATTGCACACGAGTGAATTTTTTCACACCTGCAGAAGCTGTCATTCGACGGCAGACCGCCGATGAGTGAGGAAATGTAAGTGAGCGCCGTCGGATTTTCGTTTTTGACAAAATGACGGAAAAACTTGAACAACGCTACTGCATCAAATTTTGTGTTTCATCAAACTTGCATCAAAACTGCAACTTGGTTTCTGGGTCGTACCCATAAACCCAGGACTCAACGCCAGTGATCACTGTGTTGAGGAAGCTGGGATCGCTGTTCACAGTCTCCAGCATGTCCTGTGCGATCTCCAAACGGAGTTGCTTCAGCTCAATCGTTAGCAGCTTTGGTACGAACTTTGCTGAGATTCTCCTGAAGCCCAAATCCTCCTTCATAATGGAATGAACGGTGTTGAATCTTGCGGATCGTTTCCACTTGGGAATCGCCAAGCTTTACACAAAATTTGATGCAGTAGCGTTGTTCAAGTTTTTCCGTCATTTTGTCAAAAACTAAAATCCGACGGCGCTCACTTACATGTCCTCACTCATCGGCGGTCTGCCGTCGAATGGCAGCTTCTGCAGGTGTGAAAAAATTCACGCGTGTGCATTAGGATTGCCTACATACGTGCACCAATCAACGCCTCCCTAGCTTCTTCTTTTTTACGCACGAAAAATAAAGGTCGGATACTTTTTGAACACAGTAGTGTATGCGCGGGGGAGGAAAGATAAAGGAAGAAGAAGCGGGAACTTTTACCTGTGGTCCCGAGCAGTCTTCAAATCTGCAGGAAATTAAACTCACGAACACGGATTTTGAATGTACAAGATTAACATGGCTTTATTGCCGGACCCTGTGAACAAAGAACGCGACGATATCTAAAACCCCTAATGAGCGCTCCTACATACAGATTTCAAACACGTACAGATGGGGAGGATATGAAAATAAACGTTTCGTTGTGTTCTGTGTGGTGCGAGCTTAGCTCTGTCCGGCTGAGGTGTGTCGGGGATCATCAGGCTCGTTGGCGTCATCCAGGCCCCAAGCATGCAAGCCCGCCGCGGCACTGGTGTTGGCGGGAAGAAAAGCCGCCATCCACCGTTTGCGCTCCACTAGGCCCCACCGAGCCAATCGTTCGCCCCGGCCTTGTCCGCTGGCGTGCCACCGGCCCTCCACATGACTTGAACGGGTCGCGTGCAGCTCGCTCCTCCATCCGTGCCTGGCTCCGAGCGCAGTCGTCCGACGCGGCTCCGGTTGTCGGGAACAAGGCTCCCAATGCGCCCCCGTCCACCAGGCCTCGATAAGGCTTCTCTCGCCAAGCGAGTGAGCGGGCGTGCAATCCGTCTCCACAGCCGTTCAACGTTCTCCCGGATTCGGCACGGCCACAGTGCGCTGCAGCCAATGTTCGGATCTGAAGGGAGAGAGTTGAGGGTGCAGGAAAGCGAAAGGGCAGCCAAAGAACTCAAGAAAAGCGTCTATGGCGAGGGGAAGGCCATCCAGGGACAAAGGAATCCCGAAACAAGAAGAAGAAGAAGAAGAAGGGGACATCGATGCTGGCGAGCCAAAATGCAACCGTTCGCTATTGTCTCCAGAATCAGAAGAAACTAGAACGGGCACTCGGTAGAGCGCATACCTTCGCCGCAGCTACTGTTCTGTACTTGGTAAAAATACGATTTTGACCTTTTCGTGACCTTGACCTTGACCTTTGACCCGATTGCTCCCAAAATCTAATCAAATGTGTCCCGTATAATAACCAATCATCCCACCAAATTTCATGCAATTCGGTTGAATACTTTTTGAGTTATGCGAATAACATACACACACACACACACAGACATACAAATAAATACACAGCGATCAAAACATAACCTTCCGCTTTTGCGAAGGTAACGAGAAGAGAACGAGAGAAGGAGGTCCAAAAACGAGAAGAAGCGAGAGAGAGAAAATGTCGGTCAGGACCATCCGCTATCGCATCCAATGCAACAAGAAGACAAAATGTCGGCTCGCGGTTTGTGGTCTGGCTCGTCGTCTGACGTCACCGGCCCCTCTCTCAATCAGCGCATCGCTTCTTGACCACTCGAATGTTCTTCCCCCGTCAGTCCCCCACCATTGGCCGAGCACCTCGCGCTCTCCTCCTCTGCCAATTGGCGACCTGCTTCTTACTCACCCTTTTCCTTGGCCAATTGCTGCCCCTCTGAGCGTGTCCATTGCCTGCCTGTTCGATGTTTCATCACCATGGTGTCGTAATGCGTGGCCGCTTCCTGACTGTTCTTCCGGTAAGTTTTATTATTATCGTGGCAGAGGGGGAATTTAAGTAGTGTTTGTGTGGTGTAACTATTGGGCCTAACTAATGTCTATTGCGTTGCCATGGAATGATCACAGGTTTGACACACCGGGGAATTAGCTTCGTCCCTATTCTACTTATCATGCCCCATTCCTCGTAATGGGGACGAAGATACACTTAATCCGACATTCGGGCTAGACAGGTCCCTGACTTACTGTACATAGAAATGGTTCTTCTTCTTCATGACAACAGGAGCATGATACCTATACAGATCTACCAGAATCTATATATCCCCCTACCCAAAATTCATAACAGTATTTATCCCCCTCCAAATTTTTCACATTTTGATGCCACTTTGATGCCACTCCGGGGAGACCATACCATGCATTAACTCCCTGTCTGACTGAAAGATCCCCTACCTTAAAACTGTCCGAACCCTCATCTTCAACAAGTTATGGCCCCTGGTCCTAACATTGTCCACTGTGGCATTGTATAAAGTCCTATCTGTATCTCAACTGCTATAAAATCTATCTCAACTGCTTCTTGTAGCTTAATAAAACTATCCCTGGAATTAATAGAGTTGCTCGATGCCCGTACCCTCCTCAGATGTGGTGACCAAAACTGAACAAAATATTCTAGATGAGGCCTCAATAAGTTCATATACAGTTTTAAAACCACCTCTTTTGATTTATAATTTATCCCCCAACGAATAAAACCTAAAACCCTGTAAGCTTCACCTATAGCTGCCTGGCATGGTGTTGTCTGCTTACCTCCCATATCTATTACACCCCAAGATCCTTGTCCTGTGTGACATGCTCCAAGATTGCCACTTCATCGTGTAATCTCCATTTTCATTGTTCCTACCCATCCCCGGCATCCCCAGCACCAGGAATTAAAGGAAGATGGAAAAGATATATGGAAATGCTGTTGAATACAGAGAATGAATTGGATGGCAACAGAGAGAGTAACCCAGTTTTAGGACCGGCAGAGAAGATAACTGAGAAGGAAGTTGAGGAAGCGATAAAAGCAATGAAGGGTAGAAAAGCGGGAGGGCCGACGGGAGTTGTGAGAGATATGTTGAAGGCAGCAGGAAGTTGGTGTGTGAAGAGAATGACAGAGATCTGTAATCTGGCGGTGAAAGAAGGCCGCATTCCAGTGGATTGGGAACTGAGTACCCTCGTCCCTCTATACAAGGGGAAAGGTGACCCTCTAGAGTGTGGCTCGTACTGAGCGATAAAGTTATTGGAGCATGGAATGAAGGTATTGGAAAGGGTGTTGGAGGAAGGATAAGGAACAAAGTGAAGATCGACAAAATGCAGTTTGGATTTATGCCAGGAAGAGGAACGACAGATGCGCTTTTTATTGTGAGGCAGTTGCAGAAGAAGTACATGGAGAAGAGGAAGAATTTGTTTCTTGGGTTTGTTGATCTGGAGAAAGCATTCGATAGGGTTCCACGCAAAGTATTGACATGGGCAATGAGGAAGTTAGGAGTGGAGGAATGGTTGATCAGAGTAGTGATGGCAATGCACAAAAGACCGCGCACAGCTGTAAGGACGAAGGACGGGAACAGTGGTGAGTTTGAGATGAAGGTGGGAGTGCATCTGGGGTCGGTCCTAAGTCCACTACTATTTGTAGCTGTGATGGAGATGCTGGCTCAGAACGTAAAGGAGGGTTTACTGTGGGAGTTGTTGTATGCAGGTGATCTGGTGTTGATTGCGGAAAGTATGGATGGACTGAAGGAAAAGATGAACAAGTGGAAGGAATGTATGGAGACAAAAGGTCTGAAGGTGAATATCGGAAAGACGAAGGTGATGGCAAGTGGTAAAGCATGCGGTGAGGTGGAAAGAACTGGGAAGTGGCCCTGTGCTGTGTGCAGGAAGGGTGTCGGAGTGAACTCCATTCAATGTACAATGTGCGCTGAGTGGGTTCATCAAAAATGTAGTGGTCTGAGAGGGTCATTAACCAGTGTGGCAGCTACATTCAAATGTAAGGTGTGCACAGAGGTAGCTGCAGATGGAGGAAATGTTGAGTTGGATCTTGGAGACTTCGTGAAGCTGGAAGGTGTGAAAACATTTTGCTACCTCGGAGACATGCTGAATGGAGAAGGTGGATCAGACTCGGCAACGGTTGCTCGAGTGAGATGTGCATGGAAGAAGTTTCGGGAACTGAGTGGCGTGCTGATGAGGAGGGGAGTGTCGTTGAAGCTGAAGGGAAAGGCGTATGCTGCATGTGTGAGAAGTGTTATGATTTATGGGAGCAAGACATGGGTAATGAACGTAGAGCAGCAACGAAGGTTGTAAAGGGTGGAAATGCGAATGGTTCGATGGATGTGCGGAGTATCGTTGAGAGAGAGGAAGACAAATGATGAATTGCGAAAGATGATGGGAATAGAGCCTGTGATTGATGCTGTGAAGAGGAACAGGTTGAGATGGTTTGGTCATGTGTTGAGGAAGGATGAAAGTGACTGGTTGAGAAGAGTGATGGAAATGAATGTAGAAGGAAGTAGAGGACGGGGAAGACCGAGAAGGACTTGGCTAAAGATGGTGGAAGAAGAAATGCGGGCAAGGGGGTTAACAAGGAGAGATGCAGAAAATAGGGCAAGATGGAGAAGATTGTCATGGGGACCGCAAGGCTAACCCCCACTCTAGCAGGGAAAATGGCCTTAAAATGCATGTTGTTGTGTTGTTGTCTTCCCATCCCCAGCACCTTACATTTGTTGAGGTTAAACGTTATCTGCTGAATATTTTGCCCAATCTATTAAAGTATCAACACCTTCCTGAATCTGATCACCACCCTCTCTGTTATCGATCTTACATTGAAGCGTTGTCTTCTGCAAATTCAGAAACCAAACACTTAACCACACAATCTGAATCGTTGATGTAAATTCTGAATAATAATGGTCCCAGTACTGATCTTTTTGAGGTACCTCACTACTTACATCCTCACAGCCACTCTTTTCTTCCTGTCACTTATCCAGTTTCCAATCAAGTTCGGTAAATGAAGAGCCACTCCACAACCGCTCACTTTAGCCAACAACCTCCTATGTGGTGCCTTATCAAATGCTTTATGAAAGTCCAGATATGCAGTACTACGTCCACGGCAGTTCCCTCATCCACCCAATCACAAACTGCTTCATAGAACCCTATATACGATTTGTTAAACATGATCTCCCTTTGTTAAATCTGTGCTGACTGCATTTAATTCGCTTGAAATTATTCAAATGGTTCCCTATCCGTTCCTTAAGTAATGTCTCCAACACCTTTCCCACACCTAAAGTCAGGCTAACACTAACAGGTCTATGGATCCTCAATTGGGTTTGGAGTGGTTTAACGAGGGTAGAAAAGATCATGGTTTTGGATTGGAGAAGACTTGAGTTGGTGGTGAACAGCTGTCTTGAAGGCCTGGGAGGAAGGATGAGATTCAAGAGGATGTGGAAGTTCGCTCCACAGGCAGGAAAAAGAGAAGAATGAATGAGTGGAGGTCAGCAGTGAACCTGGATTTAGATAGTTTAACCAGAAGTGAGTTGATGGTGCACCACGTGCGTCCTGCAAATACCTGGGAGGGAGGAGGTGGGGGGGGGGGGGGGGGGGGGGGGGTGGGGGGGGGAGGGGGGGGGGGGGTGGGGGGGGGGGGGGGGGGGGTGGGAGGGGGTGGGGGGGGGGCAGGGGGGGGGGAAGAGATGGGTGGTAAAGTACAGAAAGGGCAGAGGGTGCAAGACCAGAAAGGAGATGGTAGAACGTAGAAGACAGACACAAGCGACCCGTCCAAAATTATACCAAACATCGTTATTTTCAGTTGTTCTTCACAACTACATACCCTTTTCACCCCCCCACCAACCACAGGTGCATATGTAACGTACAAAACATAATGGGCATTTGTTGAGGTTTTATTGGGACATTTTGCAAGGTCTGTTATATCTCCTCCAGCCCCATGGACCTCACCATACTCTTAGGAATCAGTTTGAGTGCAAGTCCGATAATAAAAAAAAACCAGTATTCTTCTTCTTCTTTCGAATGCAGCACAAGGCTGCGGGGTGGCATCATTGGCTGAGGGCGGTTGTCTCATCGATGCAATAATTGCCTCCATAGGTTCGGGCAGGAATTTGGCCAGGGTGTCGGCGATCGCTCGACTACTCATGCCGGCAGACGTGACCCCCGTTTAACGTCCATCCAAGGGACGACACACATTGATGAATCACCCAGTACATACCTGTGGAACATCAGGATGACAGTTTAGAGCTGCTTCGAGATTCAAACCCAGGCTAGATGGCTTAGGAGTGTGCGTACCTCTAGGCCTCTAGCCTAGGCCGCACAGCCAGCCTAAAACTTGTGGTTACGTCACGTGAGGGTAATATCCACTTAAACCCGGTCAAACCACTCTGTGTGCCGCCCTGGAGTGCCCCCTGAGGGTCAGAATTGCATTACAGTCCTTTTGTAACCACTTTTCAAAATAACACATTGCCATCTATTTATACAATGAACCAGCCATTTATTACGTACCGAGTCAAAGACTCAAACGTGACAGAAATTTACAATGCACTCACCACCTTCGCAAGAGATAAACATAATATAATGAATGTATGGCGGCCGCGACCAGCACCAAACAATGACGTCTAAGCAATATCCCGCCCATTAATCGCGCCCAACCAACCAGCTACCAAGCCACGCCCCCATTGAACTCCGCTCCGATTCCACCGCCATGTGAGCTCAACTCGTGAGACACGGCATTGCATTTTATACCCTTGTCATCTCGATCCCTGCAGTTATTTCACAATGTCCATTAGACGGTATAGGTGTATGATATAGGTTTGCTAAACTGTTAAAGATTCACAAGCAGTTTTTTTTGCCAACTGTACTTTTGCCAACTGTACTTTTGCCACCTGTGCCGCGTCTGCATGCACTGTTCAATTTACAAGACAGAGACCACCGCGCATCTCCATTCCCCGCTGAGAGACCTGTCTCACGTCGCTTCATCCTGCTGAGGGAGGAACCTGGTTTGCGTAACCTAACCGCGCTGAGGAACCTGGGTCGTGTCGCCTGACCCCGCTGAGGGACCTGTCACGTCTCCTCACGTCGCGGAAGGGCCTGTGTCGGTGTCCTCACGCTGCTGAGGAACCTGGGTCGTGTCGCCTGACCCCGCTGAGGGACCTGTCACGTCTCCTCACGTCGCGGAAGGGCCTGTGTCGGTGTCCTCACGCTGCTGAGGAACCTGGGTCGCGTCGCCTGCCCCTGCTGAGGGACCTGGGTCGCGTCGCGTGCCCCTGCTGAGGGACCTGGGTCGCGTCGCGTGCCCCCGCTGAGGGACCTGGGTCGTGTCGCGTGTCCCCGCTGAGGGACCTGGGTCGCATCGCGTGTCCCCGCTGAGGGACCTGGGTCGCGTCGCGTGTCCCTGCTGAGGGATCTGGGTCGCGTCGCCTGCCCCTGCTGAGGGACCTGGGTCGCGTCGCGTGCCCCCGCTGAGGGAACCTGGGCTGGGTCGCGTCGCGTGCCCCCGCTGAGGGACCTGGGTCGCGTCGCCTACCCTGCTGAGGGACCTCTCACGTCGTTGAGGGACCCGTGTCACGTCGCCTACCCTGCTGAGGGACCTCTCACGTCGTTGAGGGACCCCTGTCACGTCGTCTCGCGATGGAGCCAATTATTGTGCCTGATGATGAAGAGTATGAGGATCAACAACTGATCGGAGAAGACGACATTGACAGCAGGGACTCAGGAAGTCCAAACACCGGGTGAGTGAGCTAGATAGACGAGGGTCGTCTCGATTTGCAAATCAGAACAGACTCAGGTCGGCGAAGGAGGGAAGCGCCTTTCCCTCCAAATGGAACGTGCGTTGTTCCTGATGTGACATTCCAGGACGATCGGTACGGCTCACGGTTCGGCTCACGGTTCGCTTCGTAAAGGTTCATTCCCATCCGAGCCGAGCGCTGTCTGCGTAAATTGTTGGTTGTGGAAATGCAGCGTAGAAGTGAAATTGCAAAAGGTTGTTTCACATTCTCTACAAAGGGGTTTAAAGTCTATTGGAAGGACGTTAAACTGGGCGCCCCGTCTGCCAGGACTGCTGGTGGATGTTAAACATCTCACGATGTCCTTCACGAAGAGGAGGCACGTTGTCGCCGGCATCATGTACAAATTGCTTTTCTAACTGATTGCAAGTATAATCCGTATGTTACTCTAATACCTCTGGTCAACATCATGATACATTGATAAGGATGGGGTGTTTGTGGGAATACTCCATCTGGGTTGTAACACGGGCGTGATCAGCTGCATGACCTTTTACCCTCTGGTAGTTTGCTTGTATATATACTGTATATCCTGTCCTTAGTTTTCTTTTTACCGCAGGTCTACAAGAGTGCCATGTGGTTGCTGTTCTTGTTAGTCCCCTACCTGGAGGGAACTACATGTTGTCCGTCCCTCTGTCCATCCATCGCACCTGTGGTTTTCTAGACTTTTCCCCCATACCCTTTAACATATTCAACTGAAACTTGGTACATGCCTTTATTATGATAACTTACAGAACAAGTTTGAGTTTTGGGGCGTTTCCCCAATTTTTCAGAGTTATGCCCTCTGACCTTAGACCATACCACATATTATACATGCCTTGGTTTTCAGTGGTCCTGACACCACCCCACTGCTTTACACCGATTGGCTGGACAGCTGGTCTGTCTCCACCCCCAATTAAAACCATGTGATGTGATGCACCAGCACCATCCTTCCATGAAGCAGCACAGATCGGCAGGCCTCAGGCCTGGGTATTGATCCATGGCCCAGTGCAATTGGAATGATCCCAAGTATATAACCACGATGAATTAAGAAGCCGAATGCGTGTTTTTGCTTCATGTATGTACGTCGCGTTATTTTTAAGCGGTGAAACCGCTTCAATATTTGGCTATGTCCTTCCTTCCATCCACCCGTCTGTCAAAAATGAAGAAGAAGGACCTTTCTAACTTTAATTCTAAAGTGTAATTCTAGAAGGTTCTAAAGGTTATTTATAAAGGGTAATTCTAAAGGGTTGTAAAGGCTAAATCTAAGGGGAAATTCTAGTGGGTTCTAAAGGGTCATTCTAGTGGGTTCTAAAGGGTAATTCTAGTGGGTTCTAAAGGTTTGTAAAGAGTAATTCTAGTGGGTTGAAAAGGGTTGTAAAGGGTGATTCTAATGGGTTCTAAAGGGTAATTCTAAAGGTTTGTAAAGGGTAATTCTAGTGGGTTGTTGTTACGACCTGGCCCTTCTGTGAAGGGCTCGGGGTACTGCCTATTGCTCCGGAGATCGGAATCGATGTGCTCGGGAGACCAATACGTTCCCCGTGGGCGGGTCGCGCCGTATGAGCAATCAGAAGTGACCGAGCGAAGCTACCATCCAAATGCTGACGCAATTTTACACCCCCCCCCAATCTTCAACACACAGTATGCCAATTCAGAAATGCAATGCAAATTCAAAACAGGGGAATAAATGCAAATACTTTACTCAAAATCAAGAAAAAACAGGGTGCAACACCAAGGAAAAGACAAATCATAAGGAAAAGAAATCCCGCTGATATGCAGCAGCAAAGATCAAGTAATTAAAGGACAGACAGGCGCCAAGACAAAACAGACAAGACAATTAAACGACCCACCCGGTATCCCTAGCTAATCCCAAAGGGGAGGGAGAGGGTAGCAAAATAACAAAGAAATATTCGCCAGGATATAAAGGAAATAAAAGGTAAAATAAAACCGGGAGGGGAGGAGGGGAATTCAGGCCTGTTTCAGATGGTGTCCTGGCTGCCTCGCCCCAGCCACGTGTCCCGAGGGTAGAGCCTCCCCTCCACTCTTCTCTTTCTCAGTGGGTGTCTTCAAACTCCACGAACGACTTGCCCAGAACAGTTCCTGCAAGACCATGAAGCCGCACGTTGCCTCCGGCCGGCTCAGACGAAACTTGAGGAGCACAAGCTTCTGGCTCCCTCTCCCACTTCCTAACGATCGATCCCACGTGCACCGAGAAAAACCCCCTCCACCCAAATCTCTCCTGCACCGACTGTCCCTCCAACAGGCAGCCCTCAGAGAGATTAATCAAAAATCCTCAAAAAGCTCACACAGGCCGAGTTTCTCATCAAAACTTGGACCGTACGTGCTGCGTTTGGTTTTCGCCATTCTCCACCGATCCGACGCACTCTTCTTCCTCCTCCCTCTCCTCTTCTTTTTTTTCTTCCCAAAGGTTCTTTCTCTATTCAATTGTGTAGAGCTCCGGTGGGAGGGAGAAAGTCGATAAGGAGGATTTTTGTTTTTCTTTTAACAAAAGAAGAAAAATAAAGTCGATAGGGGAGGAAGAAAGAAAAGAGCAAATCTGGTTTCACAGCCGGCCCGGAATTTCACATAAGGTACACCCCAATGATCACAGCTTCTCGTCATTGCAAACGCAGCCCCGTGAGTGTACCATCCTGAAACAATCCACCCCACGAGTGTAACATTGTAAAGGGTTGTAAAGGGTAATTCTAGTGGGTTCTAAAGGGTAATTCTAAAGGGTTGTAAGTAATTCTAGTGGGTTCTAAAGGGTAATTCTAAAGGGGTGTAAAAGGTATTTCGGGTAATTCTAAAGGGTTATAAAGGGTAATTCTAAATGGTTTTAAAGGGTAATTCTAAAGAGTTCTAAAAGGTAATTAAAAGTGTTTGTTCTGTTATAGACTTTGCCTATTTCATATTAGAAATGCCAAACTGAACCCACTTCCTTCGGACCCGGATGCGATTTTTTATTTATTTATTACTATTTTCGGCACCAGTGGCATTATACAACAAAACAACAACAGGCATTTTAAGGCCATTTTCCCTGCAAAAGCGGGGGTTAGCCTTCCGGTCCCCATGACAATCTTCTCCATTTTGCCATATTTTCTGCATCTCCCCTTGTTAACCCCCTTGCCCGCATTTCTTCTTCGACCATCTTTAGCCAAGTCTTTCTCGGTCTTCCCCGTCCTCTACTTCCTTCTACATTCATTTCCATCACTCTTCTCAACCAGTCACTTTCATCCTTCCTCAACACATGAACAAACCATCTCAAACTGTTTCTCTTCACAGCATCCATCACAGGCTCAATTCCCATCAACTTTCGCAATTCATCATTTGTCTTCCTCTCTCTCAACGATACTCCACACATCCAGCGAACCATTCGCATTTCCACCCTTTCCACCCTTCGTTGCTGCTCTATGTTCATTACCCATGTCTCGCTCCCATAAATCATAACACTTCTCACACATGCAGCATACACCTTTCCCTTCAGCTTCAACGACACTCCCCTCCTCGTCAGCACGCCACTCAGTTCCCAAAACTTCTTCCATGCACATCTCCCTCGAGCAACCGTTGCCGAGTCTGATCCACCTTCTCCATTCAGCATGTCTCCGAGGTAACAAAATGTTTTCACACCTTCCAGCTTCATGCCTTCTCCAAGATCCAACTCAACATTTCCTCCATCTGCAGCTCCCTCTGTGCACACCTTACACTTGAATGTAGCTGCCACACTGATTAATGACCCTCTCAAACCACGACATTTTTGATGAACCCACTCAGCGCACATTGTACATTGAATGGAATTCACTCCGACACCCTTCCTGCACACAGCACACGGCCACTTCCCAGTTCTTTCCACCTCACCACATGCTTTACCACTTCCCATCACCTTCGTTTTTCCGATATTCACCTCCAGACCTTTTGTCTCCATACATTCCTTCCACTTGTTCATCTTCTCCTTCAGTCCATCCATACTTTCTGCAATCAACACCAGATCATCTGCATACAACAACTCCCACGGTAAACCCTCCTCTATGTTCCGAGCCAGCACCTCCATCACAGCTACAAATAGTAGTGGACTTAGGACCGACCCCAGATGCACTCCCACCTTCACCTCAAACTCACCACTGTTCCTGTCCTTCGTCCTTACAGCTGTGCACGCTCTTTTGTACATTGCCATCACTACACTGATCAACCATTCCTCCACTCCTAACTTCCTCAATGCCCATGTCATGACTTCACGTGGAACCCTATCGAATGCTTTCTCCAGATCAACAAACCCAAGAAACAACTTCTTCCTCTTCTTCATGTACTTCTCCTGCAACTGCTTCACAATAAAAAGCACGTCTGTCGTTCCTCTTCCTGGCATAAATCCAAACTGCATTTCGTCAATCTTCACTTTCTTCCTTATCCTCCTCTCCAACACCCTTTCCAATACCTTCATTCCATGCTCCAATAACTTTATCGCTCGATACGAGCCACAGTCCAGAGGGTCACCTTTCCCCTTGTATAGAGGGATGAGGGTACTCAGTTCCCAATCCACTGGAATGCGGCCTTCTTTTACCAACCACCAGATTGCAGATCTCTGTCATTCTCTTCACACCCCAATTTCCTGCTGCCTTCAACATATCTCCCACAACTCCCGTCGGCCCTCCCGCTTTTCTACTCTTTATTGCTTTGATCACTTCCTCAAATTCCTTCTCGGTTATCTTTTCTGCCGGTCCAAAAACTGGGTTACTCTCTATGTTGCCATCCCATTCATTCTCTGCATTCAACAGTATTTCCATATATCTCTTCCATCTTCCTTTCATTCCATCTGGGTCCACAACTTCTCCTGCAACTGCTTCACAATAAAAAGCACGTCTGTCGTTCCTCTTCCTGGCATAAATCCAAACTGCATTTCGTCAATCTTCACTTTCTTCCTTATCCTCCTCTCCAACACCCTTTCCAATACCTTCATTCCATGCTCCAATAACTTTATCGCTCGATACGAGCCACAGTCCAGAGGGTCACCTTTCCCCTTGTATAGAGGGATGAGGGTAATCAGTTCCCAATCCACTGGAATGCGGCCTTCTTTCACCACCAGGTTGCAGATCTCTGTCATTCTCTTCACACCCCAATTTCCTGCTGCCTTCAACATATCTCCCACAACTCCCGTCGGCCCTCCTGCTTTTCTACTCTTCATTGCTTTTATCGCTTCCTCAACTTCCTTCTCGGTTATCTTTTCTGCCGGTCCTAAAACTGGGTTACTCTCCATGTTGCCATCCCATTCATTCTCTGCATTCAACAGTACATATTTCCATATATCTGTTCCATCTTCCTTTAATTCCATCTGGGTCCACAACGATTTGTCCCACTTCATCATTCAAGCAACTCACCCCCATCACATCACACCTATCTTTCGCTATCTGCTTTGCAATCCTGAATACCGCTCTCTGACCCTCTTCCAAATCCAAGCGTTCTCCGAACATTTTTCTACATGCCTCCTGCGCCTTTGCTACCTCTTTCTTTGCAGCCTTCTTGGCTGCCTTATAACTTTCATGCTCTGCCTTTTCTGCCCCCATACCCCTCGCCTTCTGCCACTCCTTGAACCTCTTCCTCTTCTCGTCAATGTTCTTTCCAACTTCATCATCCCACCACCATGTTTCTGAGTGCCTCGGTGGTCCTTTTGTCCATCCACATACCTCACCAACGGCTCCCAACAGACTATCTTTCATTGACATCCAACCACTTTCAAGCTCAACCACATCATCCTCTACCATACTCGGCCTCTCTTTTAATGCCTCCCTCACTGTCACCTCTTTCAACCTCCACACCTTCATTCTCGGTTGGTACTTCACCCACTGAGCTCTCCTCGCACCTTTCACCCTTATGTCGCAGACAACCAAGTGGTGCTGTGAAACAGCCTCCTCCCCCGGGATCACCTTTGTGTCCCGGAGGTGCCCCCTATCTCGCCTACGCACCAGCAGGTAGTCAACGGTTGTCGTCGACCCACCTGACGTGAATGTAACAAGCTTATTATCCTCTTTCTGGAACTGAGTATTACAAATCAATAAATCAGCTCCATCAGCAAACTCCAAAATCCTTTCACCTTCTCCATTTCTCACACCATATCCGTAACCCCCATGAACTCTCTCAAAACCGTCCACACTCCTTCCCACATGTCCATTTAGGTCTCCTCCTACCACAACAACTTCCTCATCTTTCACGTTTTACATCAGCTTCTCCATTGCACACCAGAACTTGTCCTTCTCTTCATCGCTCCGACCAACCTGCGGAGCATATCGCGAGATGATGTTCACCAAGAGCTTTCCAATCATCATTTTCACCATCATCAACCTTTCACTCACTCTAGTCACACTCACCACACTGTCTACAAACTCCTCAGAAAACAGGACACCAACACCATTCACGCCTTCCGGGCACCCTTGCCACACAAACTTGTATTTCTGTCCATGCCTACCCTTCACCATTCTCACACCACTTCTCTTCCATCTCGTCTCCTGCACACAACATATGTCCACTCTTCTTCTGACCAATACTTCCACCACTTCTCCTGATCTCCCTGTCATTGTCCCTACATTCCACGTCCCAAACCTCAGAAACCGATCTCCACGTCAGGCATCAGACGTTTCGTCGTCATAAATGGAGTGATTTCCACCCTTGCTTCGATCGGGTTCCCCACCTTGAGTTTTGACGAGAGGGAGTGGGGTCTCCCACTGGGTACTTCGGGCTGTACCCTGCCCATATGTAGTTGTAATTGTCATGGTTCTCTTTTTGAAGCAATGTTTTAATGTCCGGATGTCCTTCCTGACGCCAACCCTTTTAGTCGCCTCTTACGACACGCAGGGATACGGTGTACCTATTCTAAACCGGGGTACACACCTGGCATTATACACCACCAAAATAAAGATATGTGCTTACTTATATTGAACTTAAACTTGGTAGGGCACATTTATTGCAAAGTAATTCTCGCTCTTGTTACCTCCGCCACTGAAGGTGGATGGATGGAGGTTATGTTTTCACCCTTGTCTAAAATACATTTATAAAAATAAATAAATAAATAAAAGTCTTAATGAAAAAAATTAATTTACAACCCATTTATTCACATTGCCAATGTGCATAGGTTCATTACGGTTGTTGTTTTATACACGTGGTTGCTGGTGTGTACCGTGTGCAGCGTCCGTAATGTTGGGTCGGCATCGTTTCTGGGGTGGCAAGTGCACGTGTGGTGTGAGGATAGTTCTGTGCGTAGTTTGTCCAGTTTCCTGGTGTGTGTGTGTGTGTGTGTGTGTGTGTGTGTGTGTGTGTGTGTGTGTGTGTATATATGTATATATATATGCATGTATATGTATATATATATATATATATATATATATATATATATGTATGTATGTATGTATGTATGTATGTATGTATATATATATATATGTATATATTATATATATATATATATTATATATATATATATATATTTATATATATATATATATATATATATATATATATATATATATAGACTTGGCATATATTATATATATATATACTTGGCAATATATTGTTACAGACGTGGCTTGGATGTTATTTACCGAGCGGTTTTATGGTATGACCACGTCTGCACAAGTTACCCGATTGTGCCCGAACGTTGACTAGTCGCGCGATGCTGGCTCAATAAGAAAAAGAAGACACCCGGCTGGATTACAATAACACAATACGACACCAATGGTTCAATTCTCAAGACCTCCGGAGGAGATTATATTCGTACGGAAAGGTCAGATTACAGGGGCTAGAGGTATAATCACAGAAAGACAGGCACTTAGACACACTCTTATATTAACCCCGGACAGACGACAGACAAACGGGACAACGGCTGACTCACACGGGGGTTGATGACAGGAAAGCGGGTATCGATGGCTCCAGGTCCTCCTGGGCTCGGGGCAGGGTACAGTACGGTCCGGTCCGGTCCAAAGATGCGGGGAGGTATCGTCGCGCTGGGGGTGGCGGTGGCTTCTCTCTCCAAGCTGAGGCGCATCTGACGTCACATCCGGCGCGGGGCCGCGTATATCCGGCGGGGAGTGACACGCCCTCGGCTCGTTAGCTCCGCCCCAGATGGAATCGGCACGTTGCTTCTCATTGGGTGCGTGGGGGGGTTACTGGCTCCGCCCCTGACGAGGAGCTGACAGCCAGCCCCTTCGGGGTAACGCCGTGGAGCGCATGGTCATGGCGGGTAACCGAGCCGGTGTGAGGACGCACACTCCCCGCCCCTCTGTTGTTGTAGTCGTAGTTGTAGTTGTAATTGTTGTTGTAGTTGTTGTTTGGGGAAGAAGATGGGAGGAGGTATGGGAAAGGTCCTAAACTCACTACTGATGCCATATAATCACATTCTGGTGCAACGAAGAGTCATAATTAATGGAAACGAGGCCTTAACTGACATAGATTAAGAATAACTAGGAAGATGTCCGAAAGTTGTCTACGTGTGGTGCGGTGGACCTGGGCACGACATTTAATGGGGGAATAAGGGGAAGGTCGGCTCTACTGATTGTTATTTACATGCAATGGGACTAGGGAATGGGGGATTGGGGAAAGTTGGGGAGTATTGGAGAAAATAGGGGAATATTTACAAGCGGATATGGAGGCCAAATTCCATATTCGCAACAATATATTGCATATACATAAAAACATTGCCTCAAAAAAGAGAACCATGACAATCACAAGTACATATGGGCAGGGTGCAGCCCGAAGTGGAGATCGGTTTCTGAGGTTTGGGACATGGAATGTGGGGACAATGACAGGGAGATCAGGACAAGTGGTGGAAGTATTGGTCAGAAGAAGAGTGGACATATGTTGTGTGCAAGAGACGAGATGGAAGGGAAGTGGTGTGAGAATGGTGAAGGGTAGGCAGGGACAGAAATACAAGTTTGTGTGGCAAGGGTGCCCGGAGGGCGTGAATGGTGTTGGTGTCCTGTTTTCTGAGGAGTTTGTAGACAGTGTGGTGAGTGTGACTAGAGTGAGTGATAGGTTGATGATGGTGAAAATGCTGATTGGAAAGCTCTTGATGAACGTCATCTCGGGATATGCTCCGCAGGTTGGTCGAAGCGATGAAGAGGACAAGTTCTGGTGTGCGATAGAGAAGCTGATGGAAAACGTGAAAGATGAGGAAGTTGTTGTGGTGGGAGGAGACCTGAATGGACATGTGGGAAGGAGTATGGATGGTTTTGAGGGAGTTCATGGGGGTTACGGATATGGTGTGAGAAATAGAGAAGGTGAAAGGATTTTGGAGTTTGCTGATGGAGCTGATTTGTTGATTTGTAATACTCAGTTCCAGAAAGAGGACAACAAGCTTGTTACATACACGTCAGGTGGGTCAACGACAACCGTTGACTACCTGATGGTGCGTCGGCGAGATAGGGGGCACCTCCGGGACAAAAAGGTGATCCCGGGGGAGGAGGCTGTTTCACAGCACCACTTGGTTGTCTGCGACATAAGGGTGAAAGGTGCGAGGAGAGCTCGGCGGGTGAAGTACCAACCGAGAATGAAGGTGTGGAGGTTGAAAGAGGTGACAGTAAGGGAGGCATTAAAAGAGAGGCTGAGTAGGGTAGAGGATGATGTGGTTGAGCTTGAAAGTGGTTGGATGTCAATGAAAGATAGTCTGTTGGGAGCCGTTGGTGAGGTATGTGGATGGACAAAAGGACCACCGAGGCACTCGGAAACATGGTGGTGGGATGTTGAGGTTGGAAAGAGGATTGACGAGAAGAGGAAGAAGTTCAAAGAGTGGCAGAAGGCGAAGGGTACGGGAGCAGAAACAGCAGAGCATGAAAGTTATAAGGCAACCAGGAAGGCTGCAAAGAAAGAGGTAGCAAAGGCGCAGGAGGCATGTAGGAAAATGTTCGGAGAACGCTTGGATTCGGAAGAGGGTCAGAAAGCAGTATTCAGGATTGCAAAGCACATAGCGAAAGAGAGGTGTGATGTGATGGGGGTGAGTTGCGTGAAGGATGAAGTGGGACAAATCGTTGTCGACCCAGATGGAATTAAAGGAAGATGGAAAAGATATATGGAAATGCTGTTGAATACAGAGAATGAATGGGATGGCAACATAGAGAGTAACCCAGTTTTAGGACCGGCAGAGAAGATAACTGAGAAGGAAGTTGAGGAAGCGATAAAAGCAATGAAGAGTGGAAAAGCGGGAGGGCCGACGGGAGTTGTGGGAGATATGTTGAAGGCAGCAGGAAGTTGGGGTGTGAAGAGAATGACAGAGATCTGTAATCTGGTGGTGAAAGAAGGCCGCATTCCAGTGGATTGGGAACTGAGTACCCTCATCCCTCTATACAAGGGGGAAGGTGACCCTCTGGAGTGTGGCTCGTACCGAGCGATAAAGTTATTGGAGCATGGAATGAAGGTATTGGAAAGGGTGTTGGAGAGGAGGATAAGGAAGAAAGTGAAGATCGACGAAATGCAGTTTGGATTTATGCCAGGAAGAGGAACGACAGATGCGCTTTTCATTGTGAGGCAGTTGCAGGAGAAGTACATGGATAAGAGGAAGAAGTTGTTTTTTGGGTTTGTTGATCTGGAGAAAGCATTCGATAGGGTTCCACGCAAAGTATTGACATGGGCATTGAGGAAGTTAGGAGTGGAGGAATGGTTGATCAGAGTAGTGATGGCAATGTACAAAAGAGCACGCACAGCTGTAAGGACGAAGGACGGGAACAGTGGTGAGTTTGAGGTGAAGGTGGGAGTGCATCAGGGGTCGGTACTAAGTCCACTACTATTTGTAGCTGTGATGGAGGTGCTGGCTCAGACCGTAAAGGAGGGTTTACCGTGGGAGTTGTTGTATGCAGATGATCTGGTGTTGATTGCGGAAAGTATGGATGGACTGAAGGAAAAGATGAACAAGTGGAAGGAATGTATGGAGACAAAAGGTCTGAAGGTGAATATCGGAAAGACAAAGGTGATGGCAAGTGGTAAAGCATGTGGTGAGGTGGAAAGAACTGGGAAGTGGCCGTGTGCTGTGTGCAGGAAGGGCGTCGGAGTGAACTCCATTCAATGTACAATGTGTGCTGAGTGGGTTCATCAAAAATGTAGTGGTCTGAGAGGGTCATTAACCAGTGTGGCAGCTACATTCAAATGTAAGGTGTGCACAGAGGGAGCTGCAGATGGAGGAAATGTTGAATTGGATCTTGGAGACGGCGTGAAGCTGGAAGGTGTGAAAACATTTTGCTACCTCGGAGACATGCTGAATGGAGAAGGTGGATCAGACTCGGCAACGGTTGCTCGAGTGAGATGTGCATGGAAGAAGTTTCGGGAACTGAGTGGCGTGCTGATGAGGAGGAGAGTGTCGCTGAAGCTGAAGGGAAAGGTGTATGCTGCATGTGTGAGAAGTGTTATGATTTATGGGAGCGAGACATGGGTAATGAACGTAGAGCAGCAACGAAGGCTGGAAAGGGTGGAAATGCGAATGGTTCGATGGATGTGCGGAGTATCGTTGAGCGAGAGGAAGACAAATGATAAATTGCGAAAGATGATGGGAATATTGCCTGTGATTGATGCTGTGAAGAGGAACAGGTTGAGATGGTTTGGTCATGTATTGAGGAAGGATGAAAGTGACTGGTTGAGAAGAGTGATGGAAGTTAATGTTGAAGGAAGTAGAGGACGGGGAAGACCGAGAAAGACTTGGCTAAAGATGGTGGAAGAAGAAATGCGGGCAAGGGGGTTAACAAGGAGAGATGCAGAAAATAGGGCAAAATGGAGAAGATTGTCATGGGGACCGCAAGGCTAACCCCCGCTCTAGCAGGGAACATGGCCTTAAAATGCATGTTGTTGTTGTATATAGACTTGGCATTTAATATGGAATATTTTTTTTGTGGGGGTGAACTTACTTTTCAAGATGTCTTAGAACCAAAAGTTCATTGGAATTATGTTGAAATTATTCTAGATTTTGTTAATGTGACCTTTAAAAGAAACAAAAACCACATTTGACATTTCGAAACAAATAAATTGATCCTTGAAAGTGATGTAAACTGATATCGAACTCAATTCATGGACAGTACTGTGTTAAACTTCTGTACGTTTTCCAGAAGTATCTCTTTATTTTGCACATTAGCCAATTTTTTTTTCAGCAAAAACAAAAGTTAAATCATGACTGGGATTACGGACAGTAAAATTACAGTTCAGTACTTCGTGTAACCCCCACGAGCATTCAGGAGAGCACGTACACGTCGAGGCATGCTGTTCACGAGATTTGCCAAGGTTTGGACAGGAATCGCTTGCCATGCAGTGACAATAGCCTGCTGCAATTCACGCACAGAGGTCAGCTGCTGGTCCAAGTGGTCGATTTGACGCGTTAATTCTGCCCACAAGTTCTCTATCAGATTCATGTCCGGGGACATGGCAGGCCACTCCATATGCTCTACACCACGGTCAGCAAGAAAGTGTTGGATCATGCGAGCACGATGAGGCCGTGCATTGTCATCTTGGAAGACAAAGTTTCCTCGAAAGGCTGCACGAGCAAATGGAAGCAATGTTTCTTCCAGAATGACCCTGTACTTGAACTGGTTCAGGTTTCCATTCAGAACAACCAGGTCAGTTTTTCCCCCTGCATGAAAAGCAGCCCAAACGGTTACCCCACCACCTCCAGCTTGGACTCTTGGCACTATACAATCTTCGTTGTGGGCTTCATGCACTTGTCTGCGCACTCGGACGCGGCCATCTTGACGATAGACCAGAAATCTAGACTCGTCACTGAAGGTCACGTGATTCCAGTGTCCTGGCTGCCATTGACGGCGCTCTCTGGCCCACTGCAATCGGCGGTGGCTGTGTTGTCTGGTCAGGCGTGGCTTTCTCAGGTACGCCTGGCACGATAGCCTGCTTGAACCAGTCGTTGGTTGACCAGCCTTCTGGATACAGGCACATTTGTCAGTTGCTGCCACTCAGCCCTAAGCCGATTAGCTGACTTGGTACGGCCATTGCAAGCTGCTGATCATCTCTACTTGTGGTTCTGCGTGGACGTCCTGGCCTCGGTATTGGAGTAGGGACACCCCTCTGAGCATTTCGTTTCAGGATCTTTGACACCTGACCTTGAGTGATGCCATACTGACAAGCAATAGCACGCTGTTTCATGCCAGAATTTCGTAAAGCCACCACTCCATGACAAACAGCATTGTCAAGTTGACGGACCATCTCCACAGGAAGCGGCAATAACTTTTGTAGACGTGCAGCAGTTGTTTTCCACGAATACAGAATGCAACAACCCTTATATACCCGATTGTGAAGCCAATCGTCAAATGTACCTGTTCTTACATTTTGTCACGCCACCTGTGATATAATCCTGTTATTGACTTCTTGCTGCGAAAGACAATCAGTGACATGGTTCTTTCAACAAAGACATCACCGAAGGGTATATATATAAACAGAAATATATATACAAACAGAAATATATATATATATATAAACAGAAATATAGATATGTATATATAAACAGAAAAATATATATAAACAGAAATATATATATATATATAAACAGAAATATATATATATAAACAGAAATATATATATATATATATAAACAGAAATATATATATATAAACAGAAATCGGGCGCTACTTTTGACTCACCCTGTATATATACACAAAGAATTAAGTTAAGCACCCCCCCCCGTTTTTTTACAACCTCGCACATTACAAGTTTGTTGTCGTCAAAACAGTGTAATATACCCATGATATTGCTATATTTTCTGGAGAAGTGATATTATGGTCACATAAAAACATAACAATCATGCCGTTTTCAATATTTTATTCTGAATAATTTAAGGTGAAATTTTTTGGGAATTTTAGGCATATTTTCACCTCAATTTAAGTATGGAGCTATAGGTCCATCACGGACAGTGTGGATGACGTTTATGTTTTCTAACGTACAGTCATTGTTCTGAGAAGACCTCTAGCGATCTTTGCGTCAATAACGTGTGTAGGACCCACGTGATCGGATCACTGACTCAACCCTACGTCTCATAGACCCTGTAAGCCGTCGTATGCGTTGCTGTGGCAGGTTGAACCCCCTCGAGCACGTTTGGGACATGTTGGGACGACAAATTGCGAAGATGGTCCCTCCAATAGCCAATCTGGATGAATTGGAACGTGCATTACATCGGGAATGGAACAACCTGCCACAGCAACGCATACGACGGCTTACAGGGTCTATGAGACGTAGGGTTGAGTCAGTGATCCGATCACGTGGGTCCTACACACGTTATTGACGCAAAGATCGCTAGAGGTCTTCTCAGAACAATGACTGTACGTTAGAAAACATAAACGTCATCCACACTGTCCGTGATGGACCTATAGCTCCATACTTAAATTGAGGTGAAAATATGCCTAAAATTCCCAAAAAATTTCACCTTAAATTATTCAGAATAAAATATTGAAAACGGCATGATTGTTATGTTTTTATGTGACCATAATATCACTTCTCCAGAAAATATAGCAATATCATGGGTATATTACACTGTTTTGACGACAACAAACTTGTAATGTGCGAGGTTGTAAAAAAACGGGGGGGGGGGTGCTTAACTTAATTCTTTGTGTATATATATATATATACATATATATATACATACATATATATATATATACATATATATATATATATATATATATATATATATATATATATATATATATATATATATATATATACATACATACATATATATATATATATATATATATATATATATATATATATATATATATATATATATATATGTATTGTTACAGACACGACTTTGATGTTATGGTGGGCCGAGCGGAATGGCCGCCGTGTCCACACAAGTTACCCGATTATACTCGAACGTTGCCGAGTCGCGCTACGCTAAATCAATGAAGGAAAAGGACACAACGGCTGGGATTAAAATGACACGACACCAGGGATACGGTTCTCAAGACCTCCGGAGGAGGTTATATTAGGGCGGAAGGTCAGATTACAACGACAAGAGGGACAGCATAGAAAGGCAGGCACTTAGACACACTCTTATATTAGCCCCGACAGACGACAGATAAACGGGACAAAACTGACTCACACGGGGATTGATGGCAAGGAGGGGCAGGTCTTCGATGGCTCAAGGTGCACCTTGGCTAAGGGGCAAAATCGACCCGGTCCAGTCCAATGATGTGGGGAGGTCGCTCAGCGCTCGGAGGTCGCGACTTGTCTTCTCAAGCTGGGGGCGCATCTCACGTCACGTCCGGTAAGTCGCTGCGTATATCCGGCGGGGAGTGACACGCCCTCGGCTCGTTAGCTCCGCCCCAGATGGAATCGGTCCGCCCTTCTTATTGGGTGCGGGGGGGTTACCAGGCTCCGCCCTTGACGAGGAGCTGACAGCCAGCCCCTTCGTGGTAACCCCGTCGGAGCGCATGGTCAATGGCGGCTAACCGAGCCGGTGTGAGGACGCACACTCCCCCGCGCCGCGCCGCCCCCATTCTCCTCTGTTGTTGTAGTTGTAGTTGTTGTTGTTGTTGTTGTTGTAGTTGTTGTTTGGGGAAGAAGATGGGAGGAGGTATGGGAAGGTCCTAAACTCACTACTGGTGCCATATAATCACATTCTGGTGCAACGAAGAGTCAGAATTAATGGAAACGAGTCCTTAACTGACATAGACTAAGAATAACTAGCAAGATGTCCGAAAGTTGTCTACGTGAGATGCGGTGGACCTGGGCACGACATTTAATGGGGGAAAAAGGGGAAGGTCGGTTCTACAGAGTGTTGTTTACAGGCAATGGGACTAGGGAATGGGGGATTGGGGATAGTTGGGGAGTATTGGGGAAATAGGGGAATATTGACAAGCGGATATGGAGGCCAAATGCCATATCCGCAACATTGCACCCTTCTCTACCCTCGGGGCGTCCCGACCCGATAAATTTTTACCTACTTTAGTGTGGCACTCAGATGTAGTTCCCTCTACTATTAACTCTACCCTGAGTGCGACAGTTTTACAGATGTTCACAAATGAGTAAATATGTCCCCCTGCGACGTTGCACCCTTCTCCTCACAGAAACACACCCACAGGATAACCGAATCGCGGAAAGAATTCTCAAACTAAACATACAGCCGGTAGGGAGCATTATTTACAAGACTACGCTGATATTTACACTACGATCCAGGACCTGTTTTTGGAGGAACACATGCAGATGTTATGCATAGAGAGAGCACGCATGCCAGCATCGATACACCAACCCACGAGTGCTCTGTGGCCTTACGGCCTTTAATAATGGGCAGAGCACCCCTTCCAAGCACCAAAAGCACCACTACACACCCAAGCACCAATCGGTGCAGTCACCATTGTTCATTAAAATAAAAACAACAACCCCTAACCCTGCAGGTGTCTCTTGCTCTTCGTGTGGTGCACTTGGTGTTCTGGCTTCCTTAGAAAAATAAAGAAAGGCGCCAACCGCGTCCATTTCTTTATTGTGGCCGTCAGGGGGCCAACTATTAGTGGTTCACCTGTTTGGCATAGGTGCCACGTTGACCCAGAGGTCCATCAATGGGTGGTGCTTGGCCGCAAAAGGACTGCGGTCCATGGTGGGCGGCCACAAACATTGCGGTCCATATGGTGTATCGATCCAGGCAGCAAGCAGCGAAAGTGCAGGCCCACAACTGCATAGCCAGCACCTCTCTCTCCTCTCTCTCTCTGCCCCAAAGCCAGATCCTCGGAGGTGGGAGACAAAAGAAGCAGACAAGTGAGTAAGGTGGTAAGGGCGCAAAAGTGCACGCAATGTAAGGTAATGCACACTGGGGGCACATGGGAACCAGGTGAGACAGGTACGTTCCTACCGTACGCCCCCCCCCCCCCCACCAGGTAACCTACATGGCCCCTCCCTTACCCCTTACTGTATCCACAAAACACAACACTACCCATAAACATCTACTTTACAAATCAACAAACATCCCTACTGTCTTCCCCGTTCCTCCCATATACCAAATTCGTCTTCTCTCCCTCCTAACCAATCAAATTTGCCATTTTCAACTCTCATCAAAATTTGCCATCTCCAACTGAACATCATAATTTGCTATCACCAATTCATCATCAGTCCCTCCTAGGGAGGGAGAGATGGAATCACCCCAATGTCTCATCCACGTCGTGATGCGTCTCACAAATCCTCACAGCAATTCTCATTTCCTGCACACAGAACAAAGAAAACACAGGTGTGGAGTCATCATCATCACCACAGGTATTTGGCTTAGTATGGTGCGACAGGTTCATCAATCCTAGCTATTTCCTAAATGACTTTAACAACTTTACATTACCCGGGGTCTTTCTCCGGCCAAACCATTGGCCCTCTTACACTATGGGTTCTAAAAACCAATTCCCATTGGCCAAACTGTGGTGCTTTTCAATTTGGGGTCTCACTCCCCCGATTCATCTCCCGGTGCCCTCGCACAATTTCTGGGCTGTGGCGTGTAACTCTCCCAGCAGGTCTACCCACCTGCACACCCCCACCACTGCAGTTGCCTCCGAGCTTACCTGCTCCCTGCCCTAACCTAACTACCTGGGGAAGGCCCTCTGGCGCTCTCCCCACTCGGTGCCCTCTCTGGCACTGGGCTACCCGATCCACACCCGGGATCCTCAGGCACCCACTCACAACTACCGGCTCCCAGAGCCCACCTGCGGCCTCACCTGGCCGACATCCTCACAGTGGTGGAGTGCCCAACCAACTACACACACTAACAGGCTACACGCCCAGCCATTTCCACAACACTAATGCACCCATCCACAATACCATTCTGCAACCGCACCACAAATGCCAATATCCAACCACAATTTACCTATACCCTCTACCTAACACTTACACTACCCGCCCCGGGTACTCGTGAAAGGGGTCCACTCTTCCCCCATCCACACCTTCGCACCATGCACACCACTCTGTACCACTTACTCCAACTCTCTCCACACACCTGTACCTGCACACCTGTGCTCTCATACCTGGTGCCACCTGCACCCTTCTCTCCCCAAGCGCATTCGCGCTGATCCACACACTCACTACTCACACACTGCTCCACACACCTGTCCAGTTGCACACCTGTGCAATCACACCTGTTCAATTCTCACACACACGGCATCATCTCATCTAACTACTCCCCTCTGAAACTTGCGCTTCCCCGTCGGCCCTTTAAACTATTGCGCTCCCTCGTCATTATCATCCATACTAATCTACCTGCGTCCCCACTACAGGTATCAGTCACTAACTAAACTTAACGTCACCTAATGTCATCTTCGCTAGATCCCTACAATATAACCTAACCCACCCGGGCTAGTTTTCACTGCCATACACCCCATAAGCTATTGCGCATTTGCCCCCCCATGGGAAGGGTGGCAGGGATGCCACCCTTACCCACCGGGCCTATCGCTCACTACCAATTTTGCACATCAAATTTCAACAAATCAAAAATTTGCCAATCACTGCCCATCATCTGCCAATCATTACTGCCAATCCTTTGCCAATCATCAAATTTTGTTTTTCTCTAATTTTGGGGCCAAAACACTATCCTCATCACCCGTCTACTCACTAATACCTCTCGGTGCGCCAATTCCTGTCCAAAGCCCGGCTTCGTAAAGCCGAGCAATGAATGCGGGTTGTTTGGTGCCAGCGGCTGGATACGTCCCGCATTCGGTGCAGGGAAGGAGGTTTACCCGGGCCGAGATCCCACGCACCATCTCGGCACGGAGCCATCCCATGGCTCGATCTCGACCTGCCGGAATGCCTCAACAAAAAGTGGTCGCCATGACGACCCTTCCTATCCAGCTGCCCGCTCCGCCTAGTGAAGCACGGACGCGGCCGTTCAAAGCGAGGCCCGGCACGCACCGAGGGCCCGCTTCGGCTATAAGTCGTTCTACACTCTACCCCGTCTAACGTCGATGCTTCACCTGCATGCTTACACCCCGCAGCCCGTTCCTTGCTCACACATCCAGCCGTTCCCATGCTCCTCGTACCTTTCCCTACACACCCAGGTACACCCATTCCACTCACAGCCTTGGTCACACACCTGACCACCGAACACTTTGGCACACATTCGTTGGTCGCACACCTCACCAACACACCTCTTCGCGCCCCCTCCTCGGTCACCTCCTCTGTGACAATCACAGGTGTGCTCTCATTCGCACACCCAACCACGTGCCTCACTACCAATTCCAGCGTGCATTCCCACTCACGCTCTACCATTCCAGGTGTGCATCCTTTCTCACCTGTCACAACCAACTCACGCTCCTTGTCACTCTCACTACTCTCACCTCCATTCTTGACAGCGCACTCACCCTTACTCTTGACAGCGCACTCTTTCCTCATGCACCCGTCCGTTACACACCTCTCTCGCACACACTCTTGCGCACACTCTCCCGTCACACCCTCTGTAACACTTACCACACCGCGCTTCCATGTGCTCCCTCGCACACGCGCTACGACCGACTCACTCTCGCCAGCACCCTCACTCCTTGGCACGCACTTTTTCCTCACACACCCCAGAGTCGGACTTTCTCGCACACCTCCTCTTTCGCACACCAGACCTGTCGCACACTTCACCAACGGCCTCTCACGAACACCCGGGTCCATCTCGACCCCCAAGCTTCTTAAATCACCTGGCGCATCATACGCACGACCATATTGGTCACCACTTACACCGGGTCCTCTTCCTCTTCGCTTCTCCTCCATCACCTGCGAATCCCTCATCCGGTTAATGAGCACATCATCACGATCCAAACACAGACTTTGGACCAATTCTTTTACTTCCTCTTTTATCTCTTTGTTATCCCCTCTCCGTCGCTTCTTAATTTCGCTCACCCCTTCTTCCACTTCTTGTAATTTCTGCTTCACCTCTTTTATTCCCCGGTACGTCTCCTCAAGCTCGTCCTCCAAGGCTACCTTGACCGTTTCCATGTGTGTCCTCACCTGCCGGTCCTGCGTCTCCATTACCTCTATCACCTCGTCCAGCCTCGTTGTCAGTCCCTCACGTACCATCTGACATTCCCTCTTCGTCGCTACCAAGTCATCTTTTAGTTCTTTCTGTGTCGCTTTTAAACCTCCTAATACCGCAGTGTTCCTTTGAACCTGCTCCACTAACTCCGTCTGTCCCACCGTCAGCTGCTCCACCTCCTGCGTCAGGTCCTCTATGCCCCCTTGTAACTTTACAGTCCCCTTTCTCACCTCCTTCTCCATGTGCTCCTTACAGTGCCTCACCTCCTCGCGCACTCCTCCGACCTCCTCACTCACTCCTCTTCTGATCTCCTCTCCCATCACTTGCATCTCCTGCCCAGATGCCACCCTCATCTGCTCCATTTCCTCCCTGTGAGCATCCAGTTTGGTTTCTACCCCCATTCTGACCCCCTCTATCTGCTGCCCCATTTGTTTAACTTCCCTTTCCGCTTGGTCCCTCATGTCCCTCAATTTGCCTTCCATACTGTTTTCTAACCCCTCTAACCCCTTTTTCATCCCTTCCATTTGATTCTCCTGAACGGCCATTCTGTTTTCTACCCCCATTAACCCCTCCTGTATTTCCCCTAATCTATTGTCTAATCCCTCTATTCTACTCCCTAACCCATGTTTCACCCCTTCTATCCCATTGTCTAACCCCTCTAATTTCTTGTCTAATCCCTCACCGGTACCCCTCGCTTCGTCCCTCATTACCCCCATTTGGTTTCCCATTACCCCTATTTTGCCCTCCAATCGCTCACCCTGAGCTTCTATACTGTTTTTCAAACCTCCAATTTGGTCTCCCATTTGTTCCATAAAGGCCCTCATTTGCAGGAGGAAAAGGTTCGAATCCACCAGGGGCGCTGCCACGGTCGCGCGCGCGGTCGCCGTGACCAGCGAGGCGCCATTTTGTGCGTCTGCTACCCTCGCTGCTTCGCTCTCCTCGCGTCCCTCAATTTGGTCCTGGACCGACCCTGCCTCACTCTCCTCTACCGGACCCCAGCTGTCTTGATCCGCCATAGCGCGACTTTCAAAATTCGGGTTTTTATTTCCGTAAAACAAATCAAATTTCGCTGTTATAATTTGGAGCGCGTAAAACGCGCTCCGGATCGAATTTTACTTCCCAACACCAAAATGTTACCCTAATGGTACACTTGGTGTTCCAAAATTTGGGCTAAATGAATTTAGTCCCAGGTCCGAATCCGACACTCCTGACACCAATTGTTACAGACACGACTTTGATGTTATGGTGGGCCGAGCGGAATGGCCGCCGTGTCCGCACAAGTTACCCGATTATACTCGAACGTTGCCGAGTCGCGCTACGCTAAATCAATGAAGGAAAAGGACACAACGGCTGGGATTAAAATGACACGACACCAGGGATACGGTTCTCAAGACCTCCGGGGGAGGTTATATTAGGGCGGAAGGTCAGATTACAACGACAAGAGGGACAGCATAGAAAAGCAGGCACTTAGACACACTCTTATATTAGCCCCGACAGACGACAGATAAACGGGACAAAACTGACTCACACGGGGATTGATGGCAAGGAGGGGCAGGTCTTCGATGGCTCAAGGTGCACCTTGGCTCAGGGGCAAAATCGACCCGGTCCAGTCCAATGATGCGGGGAGGTCGCTCAGCGCTCGGAGGTCGCGACTTGTCTTCTCAAGCTGGGGGCGCATCTCACGTCACGTCCGGTAAGTCGCTGCGTATATCCGGCGGGGAGTGACACGCCCTCGGCTCGTTAGCTCCGCCCCAGATGGAATCGGTCCGCCCTTCTTATTGGGTGCGGGGGGGTTACCAGGCTCCGCCCTTGACGAGGAGCTGACAGCCAGCCCCTTCGTGGTAACCCCGTCGGAGCGCATGGTCAATGGCGGCTAACCGAGCCGGTGTGAGGACGCACACTCCCCCGCGCCGCGCCGCCCCCATTCTCCTCTGTTGTTGTAGTTGTAGTTGTTGTTGTTGTTGTTGTAGTTGTTGTTTGGGGAAGAAGATGGGAGGAGGTATGGGAAGGTCCTAAACTCACTACTGGTGCCATATAATCACATTCTGGTGCAACGAAGAGTCAGAATTAATGGAAACGAGTCCTTAACTGACATAGACTAAGAATAACTAGCAAGATGTCCGAAAGTTGTCTACGTGAGATGCGGTGGACCTGGGCACGACATTTAATGGGGGAAAAAGGGGAAGGTCGGTTCTACAGAGTGTTGTTTACAGGCAATGGGACTAGGGAATGGGGGATTGGGGATAGTTGGGGAGTATTGGGGAAATAGGGGAATATTGACAAGCGGATATGGAGGCCAAATGCCATATCCGCAACAGTATAAACAGAAATATTTATTTATATATAAACATAAATATAAATCTATAAACATAAATATATACATATAAACAGAAATATATATATATAAACAGAAATATATATAAACAGAAATATTTATATAAACAGAAATATATATATAAACAGAAATCGGTCATTACTTTTGACACCCTGTATGTATGTATGTGTATATATATATTCTGTGCAGTATGTAGTTTGCTTCTAAGTGTTACTTGTGTTGCGTTCTAAAACAATAGTTTGGGTGATTAAACGGTAAAATAGATCTTTCAGTTGCTACATTCAAGAGGAAATTCGAGGTTTATGTTGGCAATTGTTAATACAAACGGCTTTGTTGGATCGACCTCACATAACCCCCTAAAAGTTGTTTTCGACTTGAGGGCACGTGTCGATGTGGTGGGTGAAACGTGACCACTCACGCGGACCGAGACCACGTGATCGTTGTCGCAACGTGACCGAAAGAAGAAGCTTATTATCCTCCAGAGCATTGCACAGTAACAAGCTGGTCGTTCACCCTTTGACGTTCATTCGTTTATTCAAATGGTTCGATTTTACAAACATGAATAAAGTGTTGGAGTTTGACTGCATCGCCCCCCCCTACCCCCCCTACCCCCCTTATCCCCCTCTGCCCCATAAATGCCACGCTACATAGTTTGTGCATCTTGTGCCCCATTTTGGGGTTCCTGTTTGGATTGAAGTGAAGTGGGCTCCCCAATGGGAGACAGTCAATGGCAGAAAGGCTGTTATTCCTCACGTAAATCATCGAAATTTAAGCGACAGCCTTGAAAAGAAAGAATAAAATAAAACTTTTTTGTGCAAAACCCTCGCAACGAGTTGATAGATGGTCAATCGGTTTTGCTCTCAGCGTGACTGATCGATCATTGCTGTCTGTGGCCTTGAAGGACCAGAGTATGATGTACACACTATTGAGTTGCTTTTGTTATTGCCCAATAAGTACAATTTACAAAACGTTGTTATTCGTGTTGACGGTATTTTTGAAAGGTCTAAGCTGAGCGTCCATCTACATATTATGTACACAAAAGGGTTGATCGGTTGATATAATCGACACTTTCTATTCACCTTCACTCTTTCATTCCCCTTTTCTCCCGCCTCTGGAACAAACTCCCTCACTCCCTTCAATCCCACTCCTCCCTCCAGGTCTTTAAAACAGCTGTTCACCACCATCTCTTATCTTCCCCCATCCAAAACCTTGATCTTTTGTACCCACGTTAATCCACCACAAATCCACCCTCTCCCCCTCAAAGATGAAGATTTGATTTTGATGACCCTGGCTCTCCAATACCCTCCGCAAAGTCTTCTTGTACCTGTTTCATCGTCTCATTTGTGTTTCTCCTCTCGTGGTACCACACCACTGCTACCAGCCTCTCTTCCACTGTAAATGGACTGCTCTCTGCCATCTTGGTTTAATGTATTATTTGTATTTGGAAAAAAGAAAACAGTACAAATCCATGGTGTAAACAAATCTTGCATAAGCAGCCAAAACCGTGTCCTGGGACTTATGACTCACCCTATAGATGGTCTCTTGCAGCACTATCACACTGATATCTAAAGAGTCCTGGGAGCTGGATGAACATCTCGATGCTGCACTGCGGTCCTTGTCAGAGCTGTTGTGTTGTGGAACGATGGATGAAACCAACAGGACGTTGATCGAGGTAGCCTAACGATCTTGGGAAGCAAGAAGAAGCCCACGTTTCGGACTTTGACTCTTCGTCAGACCAAAAGAGGGTTACTGCGGTTATACCTCAATTAACGTCCTGTTGGTGTCATCCATCATTCTATGCACCTGTCTGCCGACGCACATCTGCACTAACCTTCTGATTGTGTTGTTGATTATTTTGCTGATCCAGTAGATACACGAACTGGGTCAGGGTGTTGCTTTTCCTGACCACAACAACCTGCTCCTGCAGCCACCACATTGTTAAATCTCCCGCCTTTTGTAATTCCTCTAGTGATGCATATCATTTTGTGTGTTTGCACCTTGCAAGTGTGGAGGTAACCGCACACCTTCTCATTGTAATTTTATAATTGCCTGAACTATACAGGAATTATTGTTTGACTGCAAACTGCTCGTTTTATGCGCCTTGTAAAGCACATTACCCTGAAGTTGTCACAGCTACCTACTTGTTGCCTCTTCCAGGTTACCGTGCATTACATCCTGTGTCAGCTGTACACAGCCTCGCAATCAAAGAGATGGCAAAAAGGTGAGTACCTGAGGGTCATTCGGCATGTTCGAGATCTCAGATCTGCAAGGTCTTTTTGAAACATTTTGTTTTGTTGATTATACAATCACATTAACATGGGCGTTTGGAGAGAGGTGGTGTTCCTTACCTTTATTTTTATGTGGTTGGAGGGTCGGGGGAGGGAGGCGAACAGTTTCTGAATGTGATAGTATAGATCTATGGTATATCAGTAAGTATGGTGGTGCATGCATTGAAAAAAGGTAGCACAGGGGAGTTGTGGAGGACGACGAGAGGGAAAAAGGTAAAATCTTTAAAAATAAAAGATTTGTACTGTATATGAACATATTGTAGAGGGAGATTTTTACAATGTAGCCCATAGGGCAAAGCTGTCTAGAACAGTGTTTGTCTATTTGTCTATGTATGTATGTCCCTCACAAACGTACACCGATCAGAGCTAAGGATCTGGTCACATGACAGGGGTCATTACGTTGTAATGTCATGACGTTATGCCATTGTGATGTCATTACAGCATACGATGGCTGACTCCACACACCCCAATTTTGATTGCAGTGCCATTCAGACCGAACATATCGTCGAACCTGGCATATATCACAATAGCCATGCTCTATCTTTGCGTTTTTCATTTAGTGTGAAAAACAGTGATTTTTTAAAAATGACCATAAGTTATCAAAAACATCGGTGTTACGGGTCTTCCAACGACACAGTATGTATAGGCCTTGGGCTTCATGCCTCAGCTTCAGGTCGCTTCAGACAAATTAGCCCAGTTTTCTTAATACAGTAGTATCATTTTCATAATCTATCTATAATTCCAGTAATCTCTGTCTGTCTGTCTGTACGTCTGTACGTTTGTTTGTTTGTCTGTGACCGCTGTTTCTCGACAACTACCGGTCCGATATACTTGAAACTTGCCAGGTATATTGCTGGGGACCCGAGGATGTGCCTTTTCAAGGTTTCATATTAATCGGACAATTACTTACCGAGCTATGTCCAAAAAACGATTCAACCAATCAGAGAGCAGCGAACGATCGCGTGTGCCGAACGTGGAGGACACACTCTGCCTCGGATGGCACATTTGAGAGCGTATTCTTTTATTTCACGTTTGCAAACTATGTTGGCGTTAAACTATGTTTTACAACTAATAAAAACGAATTTGCGATTCATTCGCTTTCCTGCGCGTTTGTGTACGCGATGGCGATTTCTTTACCAAACTCCGGAAGCCGTTCGCTTTGGACCGAACCATTTCATGTAAATAGAGGGGGGGGATTGTCACCACTCGCAAGCCGTTCGCTTTGGACCAAACCATTTCATGTAAATAGAGGGGGGGGATATAATTTTAGATATATATATAGTACGGGCATGCCCTAGTAATAATAATAACGTTAAGAATAATAATATAGTAAATATAATCATAACACTGCAATCCCTTTGTCATGACTGCAAAGTTACTGAATTGAAGCGGTGTATGGTTGTTTCATTGTTGACTCGAAACATATAGAATAAACCAGTGTCTCAATGCAATCTCTTCACTTCCCATGGTGATAGACAGCTTAGCGACTTAGAGTAGTTCAAAATAATTTAATACATTATTTGCTAACTGGTATCCCCACCTAGGTCATACCGATCCTCTTCAACTAAAGTATCAAACGAGCCCGGCTACACCATTGTTAGACTTTCAGTCTTAGCTTTATTAGTCTCGCCCTGAAGAGCATGCTATACTATTGGTGTGTGTGTGTGTGTGTGTGTGTGTGTGTGTGTGTGTGTGTGTGTGTGTGTGTGTGTGTGTGTGTGTGTGTGTGTGTGTGTGTGTGTGTGTGCGTGTGTGTGACTGTTTGTGTATCCATGTCTTTATAGTTTCACTTTAAGAATGGTTTTTCCCTGCAACCGCATGCCCAATCAATGAAAAACATTAAATGTCGGAGGGGAATATTTTATTGCATACTCTGACATCATAGGTCACATGGCAGCCTTATTGGATTAAAAGTTAAAAAAAAAATTGGACATCATTTTTTCTGAAACCGCTCAATTAAAAAAAAAAAAAATTCAACTAGGCATATGTCATCATCTTCCCATGGGGTATATTGGGTGATAATGATGATGCCATCGGTGAAGTGGCATTCCAGCCATAATTGGTTGAATTGAAATGCTTATCCAAAAATGGTCTTCCGTGCAACCGCTTGTCTGATGGATGCGAAATTTAAACATAGGAGGGACGCCCCATGGAGAATATTTTATTGCTAACTCTACGTCATCGGTCATGTGGTATGGCAGCCATATTGGATTAAAGGGACCAAATTGGACATAATTTTCTCCAAAGCCACTCAACGAAAAAAAAATCAAACTTGGCATGTGGCATATAGATGAGGTGGTGGAGGAGGGCAGGAGGGTAGGAAGGGTGCGGTTCTGGGGAGCATCTTGCTCCACCTTACTCTAATGTGGATTACTTTGAAGGCAATTACTTTGACCCACATTTCAAATCTGGCCTCCAAAGCCAGTCGCCGACTGGGCATCCTCCATCGTGCGAAGTCCTTCCTTGGCACACCTGAGCTCCTCACCACATACAAGGCTTTCATCCGCAGCTCAATGGAATACTGCTCTCCCCTCTGGGCTGGTGCTCCTGCCTCACACCTAGCTCGTCTTCACGCTGTTGAAACCAAAGCGTTCAGAATCATTGGAATCTCCCGCGATGAAGCTAACTCCAAGGGCCTTTCACTCACTCACCGCAGGCAGGTTGGTGGTCTTTCCGTCTTCTACCGACTCCTCTCTGGCCTGTCCCCCCCAGCTCTCTCTGGGCTCTGTCCCCCAAATATTCCTACAGGTCGCACAAGATCTGCCTGCAACCCTCTTATGGTTAAACTGCCAAAATCAAGACTCTCTGCTCACCTTCACTCCTTCATTCCTCTTTTCTCCCACCTCTGGAACAAACGCCCTCACTCTCTTCAATCCCACTCCACCCTCCAGGTTTTTAAAACAGCTGTTCACCACCATCTCTTATCTTCCCCCATCGAAAACCTTGATCTTTTCTACCCCCGCTAATTTCACCCCAAATCCACTTTTTTGAAATACCAACTTCTGTCCTGGAAGTCCTTGGTGTCCTTGAGTTTTATACTTCTGCCACCCCCCCCACCCCCTTCCCACGCCTCCTCCCCCCAAGCCCTCTCCCTCCCACACATCTCCCTGCTCTCAAATGTTATGTTTGTGTGCTTCCCCTTCTCTCCCCATCTTGTCTTCCGCTCCCTCTTTTGGTATATTTTGTTTGTCTGTTTGATTTGTTTGTGAAATAAATGTTAGCTCTTTCACGAGCCTCGATTCAGTATACAAAAAAAGAAGGAAAAAAAAAGGAAAAAAAAGTGCCTCCTCTATGTTCCCCTTCTATCTCATGCATAATGTCAGAAAACGTTATTCACATGGAAACAGAATGACTAATCCAAATGTACGTACTGTTAAACTTAAATTGCTTAACCACCAGACGGAGGCAGTGTGTAACACGTTGACGTTTACATGGAGTCAGAACTACATTAAAGTGGGACGTTTTATGCATAAACATTGGATGTGTTATTCTGTCCTTTGTCCAATTAAGATTCGAAGCGTCTGAGTCAAGCCAGAGAACAGCAAAATACGAACTCGTTCTTGGGTTGAGTCCAGCTCTTGGATTCAAGTTACACATTTGTATTTGTACAAACTTACAAACGTGATAAAATTCGATAAATAGTGTGAAGGTGAATTGTTCTGTACTTACCTGTGTTGATTTTTGTGCAGAATGACATCCGCACACTCCATCGGCTGATTGAAAAGCGGCGGCGAGATCGCATCAATGATTATATCTTGCAGTTCAAGCAGCTCCTTCCAGATCATGTCAAAAAGACGGTATGGCCTTTACCACCCAACCCATCTTTGCCAATTGTGGGATTACAGGCCATCTATTTATTACGTGCGCAATATGATGGAAATTATTGCCTTCTTGGGAGGGTATGCACCAGAGCAAACCCACCTCCTCTTCCAGGATGTACACATTGGAAAGTCGATTTGTGTTGCTATGGTCTCACAATGTATTAGGATTGTCCCTCATTCCTTTCCTCCCCTGAGCCCCTCCCCAATCATGTGTGATGCTGCGATTGAGCTCTAAAAAAGGCTCCAGTTCGTCAAAACATTGATGATGAAATCAGATACAGGAAGAATGATTAATTTCACAGAAATACAATGATTTCTGAGGGAGCTATGAAGAGGTGATGCTGTTCTTCTCATTCTCCCCCTGCTTGTTTTTCATGTTTAGCAGACTTTATACAAATTGAGATTCTGCAGAATATCTATTTTATTTTCTTGTTACCTCCACCACTGAAGGTGGAAGGAGGTTGTTTTCACCCCTGTCTTTAGTTTTGTTTGTTTATTTGTCTGTGAGCAGGAAGACTGAGAAAGACTTGGCTAAAGGTGGTGGGAGAAGAAATGCGGGCAGGGGGGTTAACAAGGGGAGATGCAGAAAATAGAGCAAAGTGGAGAAGATTGTCATGGGGCCCGCAAGGCTAACCCCCGCTCTAGCAGGGAAATGGCCTTAAAATGCCTGTTGTTGTTGTGTGTATTAAGAACATAGAATAAAGTCTTTTTTGTTGTTGTTTTTTTTTTAAAATTGAGTTATTATTTTATTTCGTATCTAGCCTCCATCATTGCTGGGAGTGCGACTGTGCCTCTGACGCAGTGCCCCCTGTTTCCAGTAAGCTGGGACTCGTTTTGCTGCCCTCGGAAGGATGACAAGCTGAGCTCAAGAATAGGGGCTCAAACTCAAGACCCAAAGATCTTAAGCCAGCTTAACCGTTAAACCGACACCAGGCTTATTTTCCTGTATACAACATGCATTTTAAAGGCTATTTTCCCTGCTAGAGCGGGGGTTAGCCTTGCGGTCCCCATGACAATCTTCTCCATTTTACCCTATTTTCTGCATCTCTCCTTGTTAACCCCCTTGCCCGCATTTCTTCTTCCACCATCTTTAGCCAAGTCTTTCTCGGTCTTCCCCGTCTTCTACTTCCTTCTACATTCATTTCCATCACTCTTCTCAACCAGTCACTTTCATCCTTCGTCAACACATGACCAAACCATCTCAACCTGTTCCTCTTCACAGCATCAATCACAGGCTCTATTCCCATCATCTTTCGCAATTCATCATTTGTCTTCCTCTTTCTCAACGATACTCCGCACATCCATCGAACCATTCGCATTTCCACCCTTTCCAACCTTCGTTGCTGCTCCACGTTCATTACCCATGTCTCGCTCCCATAAATCATAACACTTCTCACACATGCAGCATACACCTTTCCCTTCAGCTTCAACGACACTCCCCTCCTCATCAGGACGCCACTCAGTTCCCAAAACTTCTTCCATGCACATCTCACTCTAGCAACCGTTGCCGAGTCTGATCCACCTTCTCCATTCAGCATGTCTCCGAGGTAGCAAAATGTTTTCACACCTTCCAGCTTCACGCCATCTCCAAGATCCAACTCAACATTTCCTCCATCTGCAGCTCCCTCTGTGCACACCTTACATTTGAATGTAGCTGCCACACTGGTTAATGACCCTCTCAGACCACTACATTTTTGATGAACCCACACGCAGCGCACATTGTACGTTGAATGGAGTTCACTCCGACACCCTTCCTACACACAGCACAGGGCCACTTCCCAGTTCTTTCCACCTCACCACATGCTTTACCACTTGCCATCACCTTCGTCTTTCCGATATTCACCTTCAGACCTTTTGTCTCCATACATTCCTACCACTTGTTCATCTTTTCCTTCAGTCCATCCATACTTTCCGCAATCAACACCAGATCATCTGCATACAAGAACTCCCACGGTAAACCCTCCTTTCCGTTCTGAGCCAGCACCTCCATCACAGCTACAAATAGTAGTGGACTTGGTACCGACCCCTGATGCACTCCCACCTTCACCTCAAACTCACCACTGTTCCCGTCCTTCGTCCTTACAGCTGTGCGCACCTTTTGTACATTGCCATCACTACTCTGATCAACCATTCCTCCACTCCTAACTTCCTCAATGCCTATGTCAATACTTTGCGTGGAACCCTATCGAATGCTTTCTCCAGATCAACAAATCCAAAAAACAACTTCTTCCTCTTCTCCATGTACTTCTCCTGCAACTGCCTCACAATAAAAAGCGCATCTGTCGTTCCTCTTCCTGGCATAAATCCAAACTGCATTTCGTCGATCTTCACTTTCTTCCTTATTCTCCTCTCCAACACCCTTTCCAATACCTTCATTCCATGCTCCAATAACTTTATCGCTCGGTACGAGCCACACTCCAGAGGGTCACCTTTCCCCTTGTATAGAGGGACGAGGGTACTCAGTTCCCAATCCACTGAAATGCGGCCTTCTTTCCCCACCAGATTACAGATCTCTGTCAGTCTCTTCACACCCCAACTTCCTGCTGCCTTCAACATATCTCCCACAACTCCCGTCGGCCCTCCCGCTTTTCTACTCTTCATTGCCTTTATCGCTTCCTCAACTTCCTTCTCAGTTATCTTCTCTGCCGGTCCTAAAACTGGGTTACTCTCGATGTTGCCATCCCATTCATTCTCTGCATTCAACAGTATTTCCATATATCTTTTCCATCGTCCTTTAATTCCATCTGGGTCGACAACGATTTGTCCCACTTCACCCTTCAAGCAACTCACCCCCATCACACCACACCTCTCTTTCGCTATCTGCTTTGCAATCCTGAATACTGCTCTCTGACCCTCTTCTGAATCCAAGCGTTCTCCGAACATTTTCCTACATGCCTCCTACACCTTTGCTACCTCTTTCTTTGCAGCCTTCTTGGCTGCCTTATAACTTTCATGCTCTGCTGTTTCTGCTCCCGTACCCTTCGCCTTCTGCCACTCCTTGAACTTCTTCCTCTTCTCGTCAATCCTCTTTCCAACTTCATCATCCCACCACCATGTTTCCAAGTGCCTCGGTGGTCCTTTTGTCCATCCACATACCTCACCAACGGCTCCCAACAGACTAGCTTTCATTGACATCCAACCACTTTCAAGCTCAACCACATCATCCTCGACCCTACTCAGCCTCTCTTTTAATGCCTCCCTTACTGTCACCTCTTTCAACCTCCACACCTTCATTCTCGGTTGGTACTTCACCCGCCGAGCTCTCCTCGCACGCTTCACCCTTATGTCGCAGACAACCAAGTGGTGCTGTGAAACAGCCTCCTCCCCCGGGATCACCTTTGTGTCCCGGAGGTGCCCCCTATCTCGTCTCGTTTGAAGAACATAAAATAAAGTTTATTTTCTTGAATTATTAAGATCATGAAACTTCCTTTAATAATAATGATGATGAGGTTATGATGATAATGATGTTGGGGGGTTTGAGGGGTTATTGTGTTGATATCCCATGTTAATTCGGTGAATAAATGTGGAAAATAGTTTGACAACCCGCTATTATTTGAGCGCATTAACCACAATCCCCAATCCCTTGCTTCAATAAATTAATTGAATCCGCAAAGAGGAAACCCACGGACGGCATGGCCTTCCTGTACTTCAATTTTAATAAAAGAATGATCGGACGCTTTGCGCTCCTGAAGCAGTCTTCTCCACTAACCAACCTTTTATACTGTAATAAGACGACGCTGAGTCGTAATTTTGGAGATGGAGGGTTTATTGATCACCATCGAACGCAGCGTCCATCAGCATGGTACATGGCTATTATGGTGGCCTCTTCTTCACCCCGATTCACATGCGACGCCCTTCAATGTTATATATCGATATATTGCATGGCTCTTGGAAGTATTATGAAGGTGATTTGTTTTATACAGTTTTCAAGTATATAATTCAATTTAAATAAAGGTTTAAAGGCGTATAAATAAAAAGTTCCGGGTTTTACCACCGTTTTATGCAGTGTCTATTACATCACCCTATCTCGCACATTATATTAGTTATTTGTGCCTGTTGTTTGTGTCCTTTATAACGTCCTTAAAACAGTACGTTTCCTGTTTGGAATGATTTTCAGTTTTGTTTGATTGTTGGGCAGGCAAATAGAGTAAAAGCAATTATTTATCTTTCTCCCCTCTGCGCATGTGCGATTGGGATGAATTCTGAGCCAAGATACGGTAAAATGAAAGAGTTGTGTTCTGATTCATGTTCCAATTTGTGTTCAAAATATAACATTCAATTTAAATAAGTTGTTCCTCAATCATAAACTGATGTTTGTAGACAGACAGACGGACTGACGGACATGTGTGGGGCAGCAAGGGAATTTGGCACAGGAGAAGCCATTTCTGACATGTGGGTTAGGTACCGAGATATCACCAGGTTGTTGAAATAAATATGAAACCTATATTTGAGGAGGAGGAGAAGAGGGATGAGGGGTTGAGTAAAGACAATTTTGGGGTGAAGAATACACAACTTCAACCACATACTGCTGTCCCTTGAGAAGACCCTCACTTCTCCCTCACTACTGCCTGCACACACTATCCCCTCACCACTGCCTGACCTCACTATCTCCTTACCATTGCTTGTCCTCACTACCCTTCACCATTGTATGCTCTCGCTACCCCATCACCACTACATTCCCTCGATAACCCCTCACCACTGACTCTCTCACTACCTCTTCACCACTGCATGCCCTCATTACCCCTTCAACACTGCATGCCCATGCTATCCACTCACCACTGCCTGCCCTCACTACCCCATCACCAATGCATGCCCTCGATAACCCCTCACCACTGCCTCTCTCACTACCTCTTCACCACTGTCTGATATCACTACCCCTCACTACTGCCTGCACTTGCTGCCCCTTCATCACTGCCTGACCTCACTTCCTTCACCACTGCATGCCCTCACTACCCCTTCAACACTGCATGCCCATGCTATCCACTCACCACTGCCTGCCCATGCTATCCACTCACCACTGCCTGCCCTCACTACCCCATCACCAATGCATGCCCTCGATAACCCCTTACCACTTCCTCTCTCACTACCTCTTCACAACTGCCTGACATCTCTACCCCGTCACCACTGCCTGCCCTCATTACCCCTCATCACTGCCTGCCCTCATTACCCCTCATCACTGCCTGCCCTCATTAACCCTCATCACTGCCTGCCCTCATTACCCCCTCACCACTGCATGCCATCACTACATCCTCACCACTATATTCCCTTCTTACCTCTCACCACTTTATACCCTTGCTTCCCCCTCACGACTGTCTGCACTGGCTACCCCATCATAGAGTATAGGGTATTCAAAAGTTGAACAAACGGAGAAGAGGCACCGAAGACGACCCTTGCCTGGGGCATCATTTTATCTCGAGCTGGCCCTGATTCCATTGATAGAATTGTAATCACATAACAGTCAGGTGGATTGAAATGTCATGTGCTGGTATGCTTTTCTTCCTCATTATCTATTTCTCTTTGCAGAATTGTGGCCATATGGACAAGGCGGTTGTGTTGGAAAGGACGTTGACCCATATGCGAGCAATCACAAAACTTTCTGAGCAGCAGCAATCTCAAATCCAGAGCCTGCAGATGGGTAAGAATGATATGGCACTTGCCACTTTGGGGCCATATTCAGGATTCACTCAGCCATTGAGACTCCTTGAAATTCCTGAAAAAATGGAAAAGCATTTTGCAGTGTTGGAAGGCTCTGAAAAGCTTCTCCAAGTCCTTGAAACTTCTGGAAAATCGAGAAAATTGCGCAAATACAAATAATCTGCCAGGCCTCGACTTGGAATTGTTTAAATTCTGCCGGTCTCTTAAAGAGAATGTTACCAATGGTTAACCTCCCCTGGGTATTTACCATTAAAGCTGCACCAAAACACCTTGTTTTTGGACTTGTTTTGCAAATATAATGCACAATGCCTTTTAACAATATACTAGTTCATTTTTCAAACTGTGTTGAAAGGTCTTGAAGGATTTTCTTAATGTTGAAGAATTTGTCAGTATCTGGTATTCAGAGGATGACATTACCAAGGTTTGTGTTGAGATGAGCTGGGGTTTGCATTGAACAAGATGCTGCGGTGTGCCAACCAGGAATCAACAGGAGTAGAAACAGCTGTAGTTTCAGTGACATAGTGGTTGGGATGAATGATAGTCATTTTGGAAAATAGATGGGAATGGCACTTACTCAGTCTCGTACAGAACTTCATAATGACATTACCGTTGAGTATTTGAATATTTGGTGGAGGTTGTGGATTATCTGAAAATCATACTTTCCCCCCTCATCCTACATTTTAATTTCGTGATAACAGCCCTTGATATGACGTCGATACTCATACTCATACATCATAGAACTCATACATGCCTTCTGTTTTATTTTCATTTATTAATTATGAGCATCACTTTTTTTTATCCCAAATTGTAGAGAAGCATTCAGCCGAGTCAACATCCACTCAACATCGTGCACAGAGCGCAGTCGCCACATTCTGCGCAGGCTTCCGGGCATGTGCTGCCGAGGCCCTGCATTATCTCGTCATGCATGAAGCCTGGTCCGAAAGAGATGCACACTACACCCATCTTGCTTCTCACTTGGAATGCGCAGCCAGTTCTGGCCTTCCTAATGGTCCCTGTGTTCAGCAGAAAAATGCACACGACAAGAAGCCCGTGGTCTTCCATGGGTGGGTAGGTAGCGGAAGATTGAAAAGAGCGCCGGACACACAGACCGATGGGATGAAGAATAGAGGAAAACACACATCTCCCTCGTGCAAAAACATAAAGCTGGAGTGTGCAGCTTTGGATGAAACACCCATCAATGCCCATACGCTCCCATGAAAAACGTTGTGCTGCACCTGCTTGTTTATTGCGGTGCAGCCCGCCTTGCACTAATAGACATTGGTACCTGCCAAATACCATGAAGTTTCAGTGAAAATGTTAAAAGGATAATATCACAAAAGATACAGATATACAAAGAAAAGGACATGATTAGAGCATATATGTCATATGGAGAAATACATGAGAAACGTAGCTATGAGGGTAGTGAGTATTAAATGTGAACAGCGCAGTGAAACAGGTCAATTGCATTTAAGGAACGATTGCAAATCGTTTGGATGTCGGACAATTTTTGAGTGGAAATACAATGCAAAAAGAAACAGATAAGGTGTGCTGCGTTAAATGGTACATCCTGAAATGCTGAATGAAGTGGAAAGATTTGGGAAAACAGGTATCATGTGAATGACACAAGGTGTGCTGCGTTAAATGGTACATCCTGAAATGCTGAATGAAGTGGAAAGATTTGGGAAAACAGGTATCATGTGAATGAGCGACACAGAAAGGTGATCTGAAACATAGCCGCAGAATACAAGCTGTCATGTTTCCTTTATCAGGAGTCTTCCCTTTTGGAGACCCCTACCCATCCTGACAGAAAATCCCCCGATTGGATACTTTTTCCAACAAATCCCCGTTTTTACACCAAAACTGTATGTAAAGTCGACTCCTTGTCGTCAAGTCTGTCTCTGGTGTACGCTCCTCTTCCATTCCTTCCCTTGTTTCAAATGGCACCACAGCTGACTGACTGTTTGTACACTCATGAGTATGCTTAATGCCTCAATTTTGTATTTGTTTCAAAATATTGTGTCCCGAAACCCTCTCTTTCTGTACCCACCCTTCCCAGTCATGCCCAACTGCTCCTGGATTCTGTATTTTGCACCTGAGAAGGTGTAAACGTTTCTGGCAAACCTCAACTCTGAGTTTACAACTGGACCGGACGGCAACAACTCATGTGTCCTAAAAACCTGCTCTGCTGCTCTTTCACATCCTCTCTCTGCCCTGCTCACCCAGTCATTCACCTTAGGTCATCATCCATCTGTTTGGAAATCAGGCAACATCACAGCATTATGTAAAAAGGTGCAAAAACGGTTCCCCTTAACTACGGACCAATTAGCTTACTTCCAATCATCAGCAAGGTCATGGAGTCCATCATTGCAGTTGACATAAAATCGATCCTTTTCTCCACCAACCTTATCTCAGACCATCAATTTGGATTCAGACCTCGTCATTCCACCTTAGACACGCTGCTTCTACTCTCCCAACAATGGATGGAGGTCCTCGATGTCAATCATGAGATCAGGGCCGTCTCTCTGGACATATCTCGAGCTTTTCATACAATCTGGCAGCCTGCCTTGCTCTCCAAACTGTCTGCCGATGAATAAAAGGCCAACTCCACTCTTGGATTGCTGACTTCCTCCACTCTCGTAGTCAACGTGTGGCTCTCAACAGAACCCTTTTGTCTCTTCTCCCTGTCAAGGCTGAAGTACCTCAAGACTGTTCTAGGCCCCATCTTATTCCTAATCTTCATCAAAGATCTCTCTGACTCTGGTAAATCCTCTATCTCTTTGCTGATATCTACACTCTCTGCCGTCTCATCCTCTGACAGACAGACAGCAGCCTCTTCCCTCTCCTCAGACCTTGATAAAAATCACAATCTCATCAAATACTTGAAACATGTCTTTTAATCCTTAGAAATCCCACACAATCACTCTCTCTCTCTCACTCTCTCTCTCTCTCTCTCTCTCTCTCTGAAAGGACTGTACCGCAAACCCTCCTACCTACTTTCTCAACAACCCTCTAAGAGGTTTAGTCACTCAAATGATTTGGTCTCATTCTCAGCCATGATCTCTCTTGGGTAAGCCACATTTAAAGGTTGGCCTCCAAAGCCAGACGCCGCCTGGGCATCCTCCGTCGTGCAAAGCCCTTCCTTGGCACACTTGAGCTGTCCACCTTCAAGGACTTGATGGAGTACTGCCCTCCCCGGCTGGCTCCCCTGCATAACATCTTGCTAAGCGTGATGCTGTGAAAACCAAGGCTTTCAAGATCATTAGAATCTCTTGTGATGAAGCTGAGTCTATGGGCCTATCACTTCGCCATAGCTGACAGGTCGGTGGTCTCTTTGTCTTCTTCCACCTCATTTCTGGTCTAGCACCCTCTGCTCTTTCCGTGCTTTGTTCATACAGAACCACTGCACTCCTCCCTCAACTCATTTTTTCCTCATTATTTTTCCCACCTGTGGAACCCGCCTTCCACACCATCTTCAATCTCATTCTTCCCTCCAGGTCTTCAAGACAGCTGTTCACCACCATCTCAAGTCATCCCCCATCCAAGACCATGGTCTTTTCTACACCCGTTAAACCACCTTTATCCCTCCCAAAATGTTGCTTATGTATCCATCTTGTCCACCCCTTGCGTCCTCCCCTACCCGTCATTGTTACCTGCATCCCTTGTTTGTCCATTGTCCACCTTTGCCTTCTGTCCTGTTGTTAATGTTTCCCCTTTCTCCTGCTGTAGCCTTCGCTATGTTGTGTCCTGATTAGTTCTGTGTCCTAGCTCTTCCACTAACCTCGTCCATGTATTAAAAAAGTATTTTTAGCAGCATGACCTCTGGTTGACTGTTCCCCTGTCCTATACTTGCGATCACTTTTAGTGGACTATTACTACAACTAATACTACTACTTTAACGTCCCAAATTATTCCCACCTTGTGGGGTCAGCTGGGGAATAATTTGGCCCAAGTCTTTCATTAACTGGCTGGCCAGGTGTGACGTTCGACTGAAGGTGACAGTAATTTGGCGGGGTAGCCGGTCTATAACTGTGATACACCGGGCGTTCTGTCTATAACTGTGATAGTATTGTAATTGGAAACTTAGAATGAGAGACAACCAACCACCCCTTAATAAAATCTAGGATTTTCTCATGAGAAGTTGAGGGATTCAAGGATGAAGTCGGCATTTTTTGATAAATTGCTTTACACCACAATTTGGAGTGAAAACGACATCATGGAGGCGGTTGTTGGTGGGGGCGGGAGCGTGGCTGATATTTGTGAGAAGTTCACGTGTGGACTGTTTCTTGTTCGATCCCCACGTGTTTCATACGCTTTGGTGCAGGTGTAGCAGTAATGATCAAACGTGAGCTTATATAGTCAACAATGGGTTAAATTTTGTTTAATGAATTGCATTTTTTTTGTAAATAGAATTCCCCACCTTCCTCATCATTTACGATGTCATTGAAAACATACTGATTTATTGTACTTTGTTTTATCTGGGCTTTAATAATTACAAAGGATGCTGCGGCAGTCTGTAATTGTTGTTCAATCGTTAAGACAAAGTTCCGATGGTTATATTGTTGTTGTTGGTGGTGATAGGAGGTAGTGGGGTTGGGGTTAGGGTGTTCCGCAACCAGTGCGGACATGATGTACTTGGGGGAGAGAGGACTGTGAGGAGGTCAACCCCTCCTCTATATGTTGCTTATATAATAAATAGATTGTGCCAAAGGTATCCGACTGGTGTGATAAATCCTCTTGCTGTGTTTCATTCAGCAATTGTGGGCAGCTTCTTCACCCCCATGTGTCCTCCTCTCTCTCCTCTTCATCTCTCTCACTTCTGCTCTGCTGTTTGTGTTTCCCCCTTTCCATTTTGTTCCCTTCCATTTTGTCCTAGACTCTTCCAGACTTCCACGAGCCTCTATCATGGCATACAAAAAAAAAAAAGAGATAGATTTCTAAAATTAGCATCAATGAGTTGCTTGAGAATCAAAAACATGT